>NC_143058.1:26551184-26862368 GCF_052426305.1 Pelodiscus sinensis | reverse complement strand
GGATTGTATGAGGGGGTTCCCTTGAGCTCTCTTCCAGCCCTTTGTTTAATATCTGTTAACAATGAGACTGCCATGAAATCTAAATGCTCATCATTGGCATCAGCATGACTCACCTCACTCCTAATGCTCCAAGGCCCAATGCCAGGAAAGGAAGCAGCTATCCCAGTGAAAAGAAAAGGCTGATTTCCTCCTCTGTAAAATACAGCAAGACCCTCACCTGTGGCTAATGAGTATACAACACAGCTCAGGATGGTTGCCTTTGCCCTCTTAGAGTTCTGAGCTATTTGTGGGCTGGGCTGATATCCTGGCAAGAGTTACAGCATCCTACAGTCTGCTCTAACTGTTGCTGGCGATCAGTGGCCCTAATGGCTAATCCAACAGTTAGGGATTGGCTGAGCCTATGAATGTGTTATTCACCCTCCTTTCCTTGACAGTGTCCCTTACCTGAGCTTCAGGAAGCAGCTTGTATGGAGCTGCTATGCATCACCTCTGTCTGCAAGGTCCCCCTAAATGTGAGACAGAGCTGCTATTACGTAGCTCGGGCTCTGGGCACCCATAGGCTTAACCTCTTCCATCTGAGGACCTCAGTGCACTTATGAAATTTGAAAAGATGAGCTTGATAACAGTTCTCTGCAGGAGGTAAGAATATCTTAAATTTCCTTGGATAAAATGAGTCACTGAAACAAGCTTACGTTACTTGCCTAGGGTCAGACAGTGAACCATTAGGAGAGTTAGATATATACCCTCAAGAGGACTGACCCTACTCTAATAACTAGCAGACATTCCCTTTCAGTAACAATACCCATCCTATACCCTAAAGGCATAAACAGCGCTCTACCATTTACACATCAAAAATCCCAGATAGAAAGAAAACATGTGCAGTTGGTTGCTTTGCTTCATAGGTGCTGTCTCTATGGGTACTCTAGTGCTGGAATACCCATGGGAAAAATATAGTGGATGCTCAGCACCCACCAGAATCCCTGCTGATCAATTCCTTCCCATCACTCTTGGCACATCCCACCCACCATAGTCAGCTGTTCAGTAGCATGCAGGAGGTCCTGGGAGGTGGGGGAGGAAGCATTAGGAGTGGAAAGAGGTGGAGGGAACAGGTGGAAAGGGTGTGCGAAGAGATGGTGGGAAGATGGAGGTGAGGGAATGGATGGAGTGGGGGTGGGGTCTGAGCCAGAGTGGGGATCCAGCATCCGCAGGGAAATACCAAAGTCGATGCCTCTTCTTTGTTTATTACACCTGCCCATCGAGATGCTGAATCTAAAGTGCAATTTTGGAATCCCTGTCCGAGCAGGTCATTCATTATCCGTGAATCAGTAGCTCTGTTTGTTTTCTCCATGAGTTCTGTGGTACTGTGAGTTGTGCTGCTTTTCAAATGCAGCTTGGTTTTTCTACTGCTCAGTTAATGCTAGTTTATTATGTCTCAGGATATACTTTGTCCTGCAGCGCAGAATCCTTCTCCCTTCCTTTATGTGCCAATAACTTTTCTGAACTGCATTACAAATGTGAGCTAGATTTATGAGCAAAACTAAATATTACTTTGTATCCTAAGTATTTGATATTACTCACATATGATGTTATCAATCACGAGGCCTGGAAGCAGTGGTTGGGACTGAAACACTGAGCCTGTTAAGAGGATACGAATTATTATTAGTGCCTCTGGGCTATTCTCTCCTTATGTGCCATTTTGGGATCCTCCTTAAAATCCGTCTGCTACTAGCTAGCTGGCTGGCAAAAAAAGAAAAATAAACATCTACATGCCTTTTGCTTGCATGTATGCTTAACAAAATATTGTTTGAGGTAAGCTAGGCTGTCCCTATTGCAGCCCAGAATCTATTATTTTGTTCTGTTTCTTTCAGATGCAATTCAGAGTCAAGCCCTTCAAGCTCCATTACAGAAGTAAAGTCCACAGAAAAATTAAGAAACATTTTTGCAGGTAATTTAAGTTGTTTGGATAATTTCTTTGGTCATAAGATGGACTCCTGTTTATAATGACTGTCATGAGAACAGGCAGGTGTAGTTATAACTCATTCTAGTTATAACTTCTACTCCAGCTCAGTGCTGTAGGAGTATGATATATTGTCTCCCAGAAGAATGTTTACTTGGAAGATTTTTGGTTTGAGTCTTACAAATCTAGTTTCCAGCAGGAAATTTATTAAGCTGCCAACTTGTGATCATCTAATTAACTTAGAAAGAATCTGAATGAGTTTCTAAATATCCAACTGAAATCAATTGTGACTCTCTTTATTTTAGGCCTCGGGCAGCTTGAAATTGAGACAATAAATGAGAGTGCCTCATTCCAAAAGAATGAGAGTTGGCAGCTTTGCAGAAGGCTGGGGGAAGGGTGGGAGTGCTGTGGTGGTAAGGAGGGAAGCAACCAAAAGCCCAAGTTTCCTTTCCAAGAAAGAATAGTTGACATTATATATGTATCAAATAGGCTTGTGTTTGCTTTTGTCATGTGTTTGCTTTTGTTTAAAAGGCTAAACTCCCTGCAGGATCCACTGACACTATGCATAGACAAAGAACTACTGTTGGCTTACTGTTATTTTTTTTTCTGTCTATGTTTGTGTGGAAAACCTTAGAATAAATCACCTCTTCTATCTTTAAAAGACACAAAGCAGATCTGTGAGCATCAGCATTATTATTTTTAAGAATTTCATTGACTAAAAAGTTCATACACATTGATTTTTTTAAGACAATACTTTTGTTTTTCTTTAGAATTTTATAATAAGCCTACAGACTATCATCTCTCTAATGTAATTCTTTCTACATCAATACAGCTAATATAGCTAAATCACAGTTAACAGCTACAATCCTAGAAAATGACAAGATGAGTAGTTTTTACTTTTATTGCTCATTAGTATTTGCAAATTGTACATATGACCCCAGTATAGAAGCCTTTAATTCAATTATAGTGAACAATATTTAAAACTCTGAACAGATGTATGTGTTGTAAGAGTAGTACAAATTTCTCTAGCTAAATAATCTCTCTTATTGCTGTTTGAAGTTTTGCTAGTACTGTAGGTGGAATTTGTTTGGTATGAACTGGAAATCTAAATAGCTGTACAAACACAATGACAGATGGCAAAATCCCAGTTGGAACGTGTGACCAGCAAACTGGCTGCTATTTGTTTTCACTCCAGGGTAGACAGCAGACATACTGTGTCTGTAAAACAGCTGTGATGAATATTGAATTCCAGAATTTTCTAACATTGGGGAGCATTTCCAGTGAAGGCAAAGGGAGGCTACCTGTGTGATTGTTTTAACTTCAGAAATGAGGAAATGGAAAACATTTTCAATGCTTTCCTAAAACTGAGAAAATCCTAGAAAGTTGTGACTGTGCAATAATATACTATACTTACTCTCTCAACTAATTATAGTGTACTGTGTAAACTGACTATGAAATACTGGTATGAAAGCTGGTAGTATTTCTGACTATGAAAGCTGGTAGTATTTCTTTATGTGAGAACATTTTTTTAAATGCCTGAAAGAGTTTGGATCTTCAGAATTCTGAAGATAATCCTTTTTTAAGGCAATAAAATTTTGTTTTTTAAACCTCTTATTTTATAAAATGACTGTTGAAAAATGATCTGTTGTTGTGTGAAGCCAAATAGCAATGTTTTACCATTGCATAGTTACTGGAGGGACAACTTTATGTTCCTTGGAATTAAAAAGAAAATCAAATCAAACATTACCACTAGACTAGAGTAGTGATTGAGAGATTGAGGCCAATATATAAAATAATGCAAAGAATAAAGCTAGATTTTTGGATGCTGTTGGTTCCGTGAACAGTTAGTTTCTTGCTAGGTGATATGCGTTAAAGATCTAGGTCAAACTTAGAGATAAGGTCAAATTTATTATGGTTGGCTGTTTAGCTCCCAATTTTGTAATATTGTGTGTAAGAATTCAATGCAGTTTGAAGTGGCGCATCCCCTTTAGGGTGGCAACCATTGACGCTGAGACTGATGCATTGGGGGAACTATCCCATAGTCCCTGCAGCCTTTTGTGTTCTGGGTTATGCTCCCAGGGCACACTGGGACCAAAACTGTGCACCGGGTGGTTCTGGGTACATGCCAGGAGCATCCCATAAGGCACTTGTCTCCTCCCTTCCCCCTGCTTGAAAGCAACAGCCATCAGTCTCTTCATGCCCTTTTTTACTCCAGTTATCCACATAGATGCCATAGCAGTGTAAGCATGGAACCCATCATTGGTCTTGTTGAGCATCAAAGTATTATGTCAGTCATATTAACCATGGTGTGCCTTATGCTAGAGTATATCCACAGCATATCCAGGGCCCTGTGTTCTAGGGCCTCTGGAAGAGGAAGTGATAGAACTCAGTGAGAAGGGAATGTGGTTCTGCAGGGGCTGGCGGTGGGGAGGGGGGGGGGGTGAAGGGTGCCTGTACATGATGCTGTCCTGGAAGGCTGCCATGTGGTTCATCAAATCCATCATGGTCTTCAAGACTCTCTTCTGGTTCTTTGCTTCCAGCTTCCCTGCACATTCTCCTGTCCTCACGCTCCTCTCTCATCTCCAGCAACAGGTATTCCTTCATTTGCCGAAGTGCTCCCTGTGCATATGGGTGGGTTGCATTTGCTCCTTGAACATGTCATCCCTGCTCCATTTTTGCCTGCTGGACACCTGCTGGAGTTGGGGGAGTGTGCAGCATGCTCACAGCCTTTCCCCCTGCAATGAAAAGTGATGGGTAGACTTTACAAGAAATATATTGTAAAGTGTCAAATCTAATCTATTAACAAAAAGAAAAGTCTGTCTAAAAACAATGGGGATGTGTTATGTACAAGGCCACAATTATGCTCTGAAGTGGCCACTCTGCAGCAGGTACACCACAGAGTTCTTAGAAAAGTAGCTGGACCCAGTTTGGAGGCAGGCATGGTAGGGGACAGTATGAGGTTTGAGCCTGCAGAGGGTAGGGGGTCCAGATGTGGCAGCAGGGCAGGGGCTCATGCGGCACCTGTGTGTTTGGCATCCCCCATTTACTGGCAGAGAGCTCCTTTCCATTCATGAAGGACCATGTGAGTGGGAGACTGGGGAGAGGATCTGGGTGTGGAGCAGAGCAGAGACTCAAGCAATACTTCGAAGTAGGAATAAGAGATCCTCTGGAATAGGGCTTTATTCCGGAGGATCGGGCCAGTCTAGATGCTCTTTTCCGGCTTTTCTACAAGCCGGAAAAAAGCGGCGGACATCTTTATTTAAATCCCGCGGGGGATATTTAAATCCCCCCGCGGATTTCCCTATTACGAAGTTTAAAATTAGCATGCCCCTTTCGGAAAAGGGGCCAGTGTAGACGTAGCCACAGAGTGAGAGGGAGCGGATACTGATTGAATGTGGTTAGAAACCTGGGTCTTATGCTGCAAAGATGGCAGAGTACTTATTGCTGGCTTGGTGTGGAAAGGTGTTTTACCGCGGAGGATGGAATAAGACAACCTCCTCCCCCCCCGAACCCTTGTGAGATGGTTTAAAGAGTTCCTCTATGAGCGCTTTATGGAGATGTGCAGGGACAATTCCCGCTCCATCTCCAGACATGTTAGCAAGCTGTACCCCTGCTATTAGGTACAGTGGCTGTTACAGACCACACCTGATTGTCCTAACCCACTTGTAGCATGATGAAAAATCTGAACTCACCACAAGTGCCCTTCCAAGGATTGGTGTCTGGATACTTTGGTGGAAGAGGGGATTGTCTCCAAAGATATGAAAAGGTCCTGTCTGTCAGTGACATCTGTTACCCCACTCATCTGTGGAACACTCTACTCTGCCTCCTCCTCCTTATCCATGCTGTCCTCCATGATGCTGCCCAACACTGCTAGGGGAGTGTCCTGGGAATCCACAGACTGGTGAGGGAAAGTCCTGGCCAGAATGGTCAGCAAGGGGCACTGAGACATCTTCTGGAGGCCAAGAACTTTGACTTTCAGAGTGCTGCATGGCACTACTGTAAAGTCAACCATGCAAGGTCAAATTTAGTATTACTCCTTGTGAAAAGCAGGAATATCAAAATCAACTTTAATAGCTCTTAAAGTCGATGGAAAAGGCTTCATGGTGTGAAATTTGACCTCTTGTGGCTAAATTCAATCTAAACTCCCAGTGTAGACCAGACCCTAGTCTAGTTTTTATTTTCCTTTTGTTTTGGGATGTGACTGTTTTATGAGCATATTAAAAATAAGTGGGTTTTTTTATCATCTAAGGTCACTTAAAAACTGATGATCAAATATTGTGTAAAATATTCTAGGGGTCTGCCATATGCTATAATGCTCTCAGGCCCTACTGAGATAAAAGCCTGTTCTGCTCTCTCTCCCCCAGACACCAGCTATTACCCTGGGACAATTTCCATTCTGTCAGCATATGTCTTTCATTCCCTGGGGAATGTCACACAACTCCTGGAATGGGAGAGCTTGAATCCCTGAAACTTCCCCCTCTGGTCTTATAGGGCCAGGATGCTATTGCAGGTGCCACGGCAAAAATATATACCATTTAATTTAGCTAGTGTTTTAAGTTGACCTTAAAAGAAGAATAGTTTTTTTCCTATATAAAAGAAAGGCTAAGAACTTTTTATAAATTATTGGATTTAATACAATTTAAATTCTTAAGAAAGGACACTTAAAAAGGAATTTAAAATACCAATTCTTTTTAATGTAATGTAGTTTGGTCATATGAATGAAATACGTTAGCATGTTAAATCCAATTGTATATAAAATGAGAAATATTTATACAATCTATGGTTTCATTTACATGATTATATGTATTTTCTCACTACATAGCAAGATTAGGGCGAAAAGGTCAATGTAGGAAATGTTTATTCTTTTGCTCCAAACATATGTAATCGCAAACATGATTTAGATCAATCACTCTCATTCTTTGCCTTTTTGAATTAAACTGGATTAGTGCAGAGTCCCATAGTTTATGAAATTTATCATCTGCTGTCACCCATCATAGAGGCTTCTGAGGTTTCTGTGCCTATGTGGAAAGGAGTTTCACAGATTGGAAGTTGATGGAAATGAAGATTAGATCTGCTTGGTTATCTTTGGTTAAGAATGAGAGGCTGAGGTTAGGAGAAAGAATCAAAGGCTAATGGGAGAATTTGGAGAGGCAGGCTATGATAAAATCCTGGAGGGGGTGAAATATTGTGGTGGAAGTTCGGTAGATGGCCCGGTAACATGTTAGTGTAGCAGCAATACATTAACAAAAAATTATTGTATTACAATTTCTGCTAGTTAGAACTTCCAGGAATAAAATAAGCTGCTAGTTTTAAAATGCTATTGATCTGTTCAAATTACAGATATTAGAGAGGTTACTACCATTCACACCCCTTCTTCTACTTCTGCCTTTCCTACTAAATCTGAGTTATACATTTAGGACATGTCTACACTAGGAAATTATTTTGAAATTACTGAATTCAAATTATGAACTCTAGATTTAGCAAATTTGAACTTGTGTGTCCTCTCTACAGGGAAGCATTGGAATTAGTCCAAGGCAGACTCTGTTAATGTGGATGCACTACCTCGGACTTAGGAAGCACTCTGGGGAACTCTGGAAGGCCTCCCGGAGGCCAATAATTCAAATTAGTGGCACTGGAGTATTCACACTATCGTTATTTTGGACTTACAAGTACAGAATTAGTGTTTTTCCTCATGAAAAGCAGGAGTACAGAGTTCGAATTACATAGCCCCTTATTCTGGAATAACAGGCTTGGTAGTGTGGTCATATCTCTTATCAATTCGAACTGAGGGAGGAGGAGATTATTTTGGACTATGGTTCTAGTGTAGACCAGGCCTCACAAACAGTTGACATGTTTGAAAATTATATTGTTGCTATTATGATGGGCCCCCTGCAGCAAGGAAGCAAGTTTGCTAATAAACTATCTAGGTACTGAAGGCCACTGCATACTTTATACACTTCTACTTCTGATAATCTATACTTTACTCAATTTCTCCAGATAGGTGTGGAAATGGCAGAGATACTGCTGGGGAAACAGGGTACAGTTTGTGAAGCAGATAGGCTCACCTTATAACAATTGATCCCTAAATCTGTTATTTTACATTTATTTTTAAAGGAGAAAAATACTCCTGACAAGTCACTATGTCACTTTAACCCCGTTGTGTAGATACAGACTCTTTCAATGGAAGGGTTTTTTCCCTCCTTGTAGGAAGCTCACCTCCCCAAATGATAGTTGATGGAAACATTCTTCTGTTAGTTTAGCTGCATTTATACTGGGTATTAGATGGGAATATCTATTGCATTCAGGGTGCAGGTTTTCCACACCCTCCAAGTAGCACAGCTATGTTGACCTAAGTT
Source organism: Pelodiscus sinensis (assembly GCF_052426305.1). NCBI lineage: Eukaryota > Metazoa > Chordata > Testudines > Trionychidae > Pelodiscus > Pelodiscus sinensis. The sequence continues at coordinate 26,854,055 of NC_143058.1, read as the reverse complement.
TAAGTGTAGACCAGGCCTTGGAAAGTGAAACTTTTCTTTCAGTGGAAACACAAATATAGTCAGTCAATAACAATAGCAGTTTTCCAAAAAGGACCTCCAACAAACTAATTACTCATAATCTCATAAGGAAGTTTGATGCAGAATTCAATCCATTCATATATATCCTTCAGAGATTTCGTTAAAGGGGACTGGCATGGTCAAAATATTGACAGTGCCAAGAAGGCCCTAACTCTCCCTGCTTGGGTGGGAGGTAAACCACATGTTTATGAAGTGTATTGTAATTAATCCTTATCTAGCATAGTAGTCTTTTTTTTCTTTAAGGCATAAATCTCAAAGCACATTATAAATGCGAATGAGCATTATTGTCCCCATTTTACTGATGGGAAATATGAGGCAAAGAAGTGAAGTGAATTGTCCAAGAGCATTGGCAGAATGCTTTGTATTGAAATAGAATGATACTTTTTGTATGGACAATTGTATCCCTTTTCCCATGTGTGAACTGATTATGTAGTTCTTGGGGTGGGGTAGTGAATGAATGTGAGAGTTTGGAGAAGAGGCTGTAAGACATCAGAGGCATCAAGGTACCATAAATTGAGGCCCAAGACAAAGTAGACGAATGCAGGACATTATAGATGGCCTTGGAGTGTTATGGACAAGTATTCCTTTACAAATAAGACAGCCTTGAAATGACACTTGGAAGCAAGCACCAACATACTGATGTCAGAGTAAAGAATAACCCCCAGATAAAGAGATGCTAAACAGAACAAATGGTGATTTATTAAGGACTGACCCAGCAAAATGTATAGACTTGAATAGGGGGAAAGTCTTATAAAAGATGAGGTGTCTTGCATGAATTGCGGGGTCTCATCTTGTCAAGATTGGAGCATCAGTCCGGACCAAGAGAAGCACCTGCTCCTCCTTCTCACACTTAACTCACCTGGCCAGTGAGTTAATGTGGGCAACAGACTGGTAACTTTAAGCAAAAGCAAGATAGAGTTTGTTTGTTTGTATATGAGTGAATAGATATATATATGTGTGTGTGATCAGAGCAATCCCTTTTCCATTTAAATCAACAGTGGCATTTAATAAAAGCAATATTAGTGTAACCCTGGCTTTAGTGAAAATAAGGTAACAGTAGACACAAGATTAAGCTCTGTAACAGCTTTAACTATCTGGTTAATTTTAAAAAAGAAAATTATTTTTTATCTCTATTTCTCTTACTTTTTAATGAATGGTTAAATTAAAGACACATATGCATAAAATTCTGCTTTGTTATATTTATGCAACCCCACTGAAGAGACCTGTACACAATAGAACAGAAATTGCTGCATGTAGAATTTATTGGCAGCATTATTTCCTCAAGTATTTTGAGAATGAGTCCTACAGTAGTTTCTTACAGCTGTGGCAGTAGTAATTATATAACTTATACACAATATTTTTAGTTAGTCTTTATTCATTAACTAATATGTTTTATAATATTCTACAAAATGGCTTGTATAAACTATTGTTAAAAGAATTAACATTCTCATATTAAGAATATGGTTAAATAATATAGCTCAAGCTAGGGAATGGGAACTTTAATGTGAAGGTTCATTGGCAATGCTCAATTCATGACAGTTTGCTTTCTTTCTTACAATACTGTTTTTAAAGCCAGAACATAACTGCATTGATTTCCTTGGACTCACTCTATGGAAAAATATAGCTCCTAGTATCTTGCTTATTCTTGCTTATTTCTGAGATCAATGGTTCTCAATCCGTTTCCCATTTGTGGCCCAATTGGCACACAGCTGCAGACCATGTGACATCTGCAAGGACATAAAAGTATTTATTTATTGTGTGGCTGCAGTCTACATAACACAGAGAGCTGTATATGCAGCCCACAATGGTAAATATGTTGAGAACCACTACTTTAGCGCTCTCTCTCTCTCTCTCTCTCTCTGTCTCTCATGAAATCAATACAAGTTCTAGCTATATAACTCATCCCAAAATGTACGGGTAACCTCTCAGATTTTTGAGCTTTGTTAGTTGTTATATAGTTTTTTGTGTGTGGTTGAACTAAGGTAAATGTGTGAGGAGGCCTTACTCCTTGACTGGTTCCCCTTGAAATCAATAGGACTTATTGTGGATTGGAGTATTACTCAACATAAATAAGGGAATATGAATCTCACCCTCTCTCTCTACTTCTCTGATATCTCTAGGTCATCTTCTGACCTCAGATACATGCACAGTATTCAATGGGAATTGCCTGTACTTATCTGAAGGCAAAATTATCCTCATGTTGTGTCCTTTATCCTTATTATGTATGTATGGGGGAGAGGGGAAGGAGGAGATTCCATGTGTGAAGATGTACATACATTAAAGTTTAGAGCTACTGCATGTTAGGTATGTCTTGCAGCAACCTGAATTACATGTGACTAAATATGGCCATTGCTCTACTAACAATCAATCAGAAATTCTGAAATCTGTGTTTTGAAAACTAGCTATTCAGTGGTTAAACTTTTAAGAGAAGTTCAGCCTAAGTTTCTTTATTCTCTCATTAGTTTCTTGGAGAAACCAATAGGGATTTTCTTTCAAATGCTGTTGCAATGCTAGTGATTGATTGCCTGTCAAATTTATGGATTGTACAGTGACAGTATGCCAGAGATTTCTGCTAAAGCATGGCATTTATTATTGTGAATTCAGAGTTTGTTGAACTGGTTAAGATGGAAGTTAAATGTTAAATTGGGATAACTGCTGAGTAACTTCTATGAGAGAAATTTTTTCTGTGGAAATAGACTGAGCCTTTATCTTCTGAAGAGTGTTCCCCTCTTTTCTGAGGTCTATATTCTGCCACCCTTATTCACACTGAGTAGCAACTTATTCCATGAATAGTTACATCACTTGCCCCCACAGAAATGAATGAAATATGGTGCTACTCAATGCGAATCTACTCTGTAATCCACAGAAACTTGTTTTTTGGATCCAAAGTTGCCCTCCCTTGCTTTTGCAAAAAGTTTTGGTCCCCTTTTTCATTTTGCATAGTCAGTTGTTTCTTTGATTGTGTTTAATATGCTTATTTAATATGTGTTTAATATGCTTATTTATTTTTTTAAATTTAATTTTTTGTAGCAAATACTGAATTATTTCAACCACGGGATTGCCTTCACCGTATTTTACTTGATTTTTTGTTTTTGTTTTTATAAAGACTTGGAAAACGTAATGTTGATGAGTTTCCATTCACAGTAACATTTAAACTTTAAGTCAAACATGATTGTGCTCATATTGGAATTAGGTGATGCCGTGATACAAGGAGCATAATTAAAATCACTATGCAATAAAGAAGAACAAAAAATATATGGGTTTGGGTTTTGTTAATTGGGTTACTCAGGAATTTCTGAAGAAAAGCTTCATGACCTCAAAGTTGTTTCAATAGCAAGACCAGTTTAAAATCAGAGCTTCAGATACTTGGGTCTTGCAAAATGATTTTTCATCTCTTCCCCCTCCATACAGTTTTAGGCCCTGGTTCTCTACTCAAGTCTACTGTGCCTAAGGGCTCAAAGATCTTTGCTAGCAGATCCAATTGCACAATAATATATGCTGCTATCATGATAACGATGGCAATTTATCAAGAATAAGACAGATAAACTAAATAAATCAAATGAAAGTTAAATCAGATATATGATGTGAAACTCATTAACTTATTTACTTTGTTTTTAGTTAATCAAAATGTTTCACAAACCTGCATGTCCTGTAATAACCCTCTTCAAAAATGTGTATTTATACATGCAACACTAAGTTGCTACAATTTCCCATAGGACATGGGAGCCTGTCGCTAATGAAATCAATGAGAGCGTTCTGAGTTCATCTAGAGCAGAATCTGCTATGACCAGGGTAAAAAATGTTTTGCTAAGTCCTGCAAACTTGAGCCCAGTTTTGATGGACTCTGGGTCACCTTATGGTTTTGTGTTGAGATCAGGCAAGATCTGCATTTTCGCATGGTTTTGGCATGAAAGCTAGTTTCTCAATTGACTGGAGAAAATGGTAGCACAAAACTTAAGAGTGAAAAGTTTGCAAGCTCTGCTCCCCTCTGGGGCCTGCAGGATGCCGATGGATGGGCTGCTTCCTTTGCTGTAGCATTCTGCAGGGGAAGGGGAGGGGGGACAGAAGGGTGCTCTCCCCCTCCCCACACTTCAACACCCTGTTATCTGGGGAGGAGTGTTCTCCCCCCTCCCCTCCCATCAACACCCTGTTATCTTCCCTGATATTGACAGGATGCAGGGTTGGGAATATATGTCCAGTCAAACTCCTGATGCACTGTCTGCCCATTTACTCTGGTTGTGAAACACCCCTGAGTGTACTGTGCTGGGATTTTCCTGACGAAGTCTTGGCTAGTGTTCATCAGCTCCAAAGTGAAATAAATTGTTGCATCAGTATGACTAGATGATCTTTTCCTGGCCCTACTTTAACAGATTGTGGGTTGTAAAGGCATGCAGGTTGCCTAATCCCCAGAAGATACCAAACCAAATAGTGGGAGCTGACCTGTCAGCTGTTTAGAAGCCAAGATGAAGAAGTAGTTCAGCCAATTGCCCCTTGAGACTCCAGAGTCCTATAATTGTTGGAAGGGGAGCCATGTCTGCCCATCACATAAGGAAGAACATGGCCTGACTGGTTTCATGGAAAGAAAGCTGGCTCCTTAACATTGATGAAATCAATAGATTTCATGGGACTTGCTTGATGTTTCAGATGAACCCTAAAATCAAAGCAAACCTAATGTGCTATGATCATGCCCTCATGTCAATCATTTGCCAATAGCCCCTGTGCGAAAGCTCCACTGATGACATATAAATCTATCTATTGGGTTCACTGAAAAAAAGCTAATGCGAGAGAATGATCCCACAAGAGCAATGTCTTCTCTTTTGAAAATAAACATCTTGGCTTTGTCTCTGTTTGCTTTGGCTAAACCAGTTTGTTTCTTGTTTGGACCCCTCTTATGCATGTTTAATGAAGCATTTAAAATCTTCGCAGTACATATTAAAATAAGACATTTTACTCTGCCAACATAATCCTTAGGCAAAAAGATAAGCCCATAGCTGCTGGCTTCAGCATACTCAGCAGCTTTGGATATGTTGGCATGTCATCAGTCAGTATGCACCTGGTTTACAGCTTGTAAGAAAAGTTTGCTGAAACTGCTGCCCATGAGGGGTGGAAACATAAAGGCATAGGGACCAAGTTTGCTTGCACATGCCCTATTCAGAGGTTGCAAGGGACCGGGTCAGCTCCTGTTGCAAACTAAGGGTACGTCTACACTGCAGCGTTATTTTTGGGATACTTCTGGATCCCAGAATAGCTATTCCATGTCTTTGAAACAAACCCATTATTTCAAAATATAACTGGCTCGCTTTTTTTGACGTCCCTGTAAACCTCATTCCATGAGGATTAAGGGATGTTTTGGAATAGCGGTTTATTTAAACATTTGGCACTGTGTAGATAGCGCCAAATTATGAAACAAGCTATTTCAAAACTAACTCGAAATAAGCTACGCAATTTGCGTAGCTCAAATTGCGTAGCTTATTTCAAGCTAAGGGTGCAGTGTAGATGCCCCCTAAGGTAGCCCTGCAGGCTGGCATAACTTGTCCCCTCTCTTGCTAGTGTCCCTATGAGCTTTGTGGCAGCAGAGTATTGCCAGTACAAAGGATATGCAGGGTAACAGTGGGGTTGAGTTCACCAGTGTGGACAAAATACACTCAAGATGCTTTATCCTGTGAAATTCAGGGAAGTCCTCTTGGGGATTGTCTAGACAGAGAGTTAGTGCATGACATGTTGGGTTGTGCACGTGTAGCACACTAACATTTCATGCACTAATTGGTCATGAGGACCCTACCACCGCACACTAAATGTTCCCTAGTGCATGCTGATCAAATACTATTTGAACTGAGAGTAGATCAGAACATACTAGGGAACTTCAGTCCAGAGCAGGAGTGAACAAGAAGTGGCCTACAGGCTGGATGTAGTATGCCATTGGAGGGCCACTAGATAGATGCTTTATGTATCTGAGCATCTTCAAATACGGCTACTCACCATTCCCAGCCATGATGGGTTGTGGTTTTTTCCCATTAATGTTCTTTCAGCTGGACTGGGGCTATCGCCTCTTTCTCCACCAGATGTGATGGGGACTTTCTCTATAGACCATGTCCCCAAGCGGTCAGAGCTCTGACTGGTCATACCACCTAGTGACCCAAGTTTGCAGGGAGGGAGATTAGAGGTAGTGACTAGTAGTGCAAGTCCATGGAACTGGCAGCCATCCCACTCCTCCAGATTTTAGTCCAGGGGTCTGGTGCAAGCAGTTCAGGTATGTGACCTAGGCTAGGGTATCACCTAGCCTACTCTCTTGATTACTTTGCACTGCATTCCAGCCTCTCCAAAATCCTGGTGAAGACTTGTCTTACGGCCTGTAAAATGTCCCCATCACAAAAGGTGTGTGTGTGTGTGTGTGTGTGTGTGTGTGTGTGTGTGTGTGTGTGTGTGTGTGTGTGTGTTTGGGAGAGAGAGAAGGGAGTTCCTACCAAATTCATGAACAGCTACTCCATTGTTTCATCTGTGATGGCTTGGAGTCTGTGTTGAGGCTAACTTCAAGTCTGCTCCCTTGCACTGACTGACCTAATGTATTAAGCTTGTCTGCTTTTTAAGCTCCACCTTTTCTGACAGCACAACTAGAAGGTGTATCAGGGCAGAGCTGACCAGAGTTACTAAGGTATTACTGGACTATTAGTTGTTTTTTAAGTTTGTTCTTAATACCTGTTCCCCAGTTTGGGTTTGCACACCCCACCATACCTCCTACCATCCATGTATACTCTCTTGCTTTAACATTCTCATATTTTCCCCATTTTTTGTCACCTAAAAGGAAATCTAGATAATCAGCAGAAGCCTATAAACAATAATATATATAAAGGAAAAGAATTCATGATCAACATGGAAACCTCTGTATCACATCAAACTGTGTACATAACTTGCTAGCAAAACCATGAGACTTTTTATTGAAATCCATGTCCTTCATCACCACTTTCCTATTTGTTTCCTAAGCTCATTTATGTACCCTAACCAGCATTACATTTTAAATGTTTTGGGGCACAGTCTGGCTTTGTCTACATTGCCGGCTTATTCAAGCCATTTTTGCTCAAGGGTTTTTTGTGCAAAAACAAGCAGTGTGGACATTTCCTTTTTGCGCAAAAAATCCTTTTTGCACAAGATCCTTATGCCTCTTCTGGGTTCAAGTTCCGACCCGCCTCCCCAAGAGAGAGGCATAAGGATCTTGCGCAAAAAGGGGTTTTTGTGCAAAAAGGAAACATCCACGCTGCTTGTTTTTGCGCAAAATGGCTCAAATAGATTATGCAAATGAAGCACAACAAAATGCTAATCAGCGCTTCATTTACAAATTCTCTGCCAGCAAAAGCTGGCAGTGTAGACATAGCTCCAGAGTCTTACTATGTTCTTTTACAACACCATGCAGAATGGGATTTTTGTCCTATTTGGAGCCGTTAGGAGCTGTCATACAGAGCTATGAGGTCTGTTAGTGTAAAAAGAATATAGAAGACCAGAATTATTATTTGTATTACTTATTTTATTATTTCTTTTGCATGTTTCAGTCACATCACAGTACCAGTGCCATGATCTCTTGCTTCTCTGACTGTGGCATTAATATTACTCATGCCTGAAAATGAATGCCGTCTCTATCTTTGAAAATTAGTTACACTTTTATCCTAATCAGAAACAGCTGGTGGCTTCAGGGATAATGATGGATGAAGTTTCATTTGAATGACTAGAGTTGATCTAACAATTCTACTGTTGCCTCACTTTTTTAACAAAATAAAAACAAGCAACAGATTGCATGCCAACAATTAAGATTGGTACCATGGAAAAGTAAAAGTCACACGGCTGAGATTTGTTCTAGTGCTGCTGAGAACAACACTGGAATGTTAATTCACTTTTTCTGAAATGACTGTTGATTTGTAATGTGTTAGGCCTTGATCCCACAGGGCTCGTCTACACTGGCCCCTTTTCCGGAAGGGGCATGGTAATTTTTGAGATCGTAATAGGGAAATCCGCGGGGGATTCAAATATCCCCCGCGGCATTTAAATAAAAATGTCCCCCGCTTTTTTCCGGCTTTTAGAAAAGCCGGAAAAGAGCGTCTACACTGGCCAGATCCTCCGGAAAAAAACCCTTTTCCGGAGGATCTCTTATTCCTACTTCGAAGTAGGAATAAGAGATCCTCCGGAAAAGGGCTTTTTTCCGGAGGATCTGGCCAGTGTAGACGCTCTTTTCCGGCTTTTCTAAAAGCCGGAAAAAAGCGGGGGACATTTTTATTTAAATGCCGCGGGGGATATTTGAATCCCCCGCGGATTTCCCTATTACGATCTCAAAAATTACCATGCCCCTTCCGGAAAAGGGGCCAGTGTAGACGTAGCCATAGTGATTTCAATACAGGCCTGGGTAGAGATCCACTGAAATCAGTGGGAATCTGTGCAAGCTGGAGCCTGCCTAAAGGCATCTGCTTCAGTGATCTTGTTCTTTGTTCCCTTTGTTAATCGAGGAATTCTGAGCCACTGTGCAAGTGCAGAATTAATGACCCCCTCTTATTTTTTCTACCCTGTAGATTGTAGAACAATTGATTCTGATAGTAAGGCAAAGGGAGGCTTTAATTACATCCTTTGTCCACGAAGAGCTATTGTGATGCCAGAAGAGAAGGCTGCTTCAGAGAGGAAGGGAAACAAGGGCTTTGTAGTGGGGCCAGGTGAAGAGACATAGGATGGGGGGAGTGGACTGAGCAGAGTATACAGTGCTGCTGGGGGTCAACAGACTGGCATTATGAAAGGCTGGTGGAGGGAACAGATAGGGTAAGCACATCGGAGCTAGTGAGGCATCGGAGATAGTGAGGCACAACACTGAGACAGGGGATGAGTGAGAGAGAGGGATGCAAGACCATATGGGAGAGGGAAGGCATTGGCTGAGTGGGGGCGAAAGGCCACATGGGGACAGAGAAAGATGTGCCTAACTGAGTGAGAGAGGCTAGGGATTAGCCAGTATCTACAAGGTGGAGGCTCCCTAACAATCCTTCCTCCCAGGACCCCTTGTCCCACACATACCCAACAACCCTTCAGACTTTCCCCCAACAATTATTTCCTTGTCCCTTAGCTTCTCCGTTACCTTTACTTCCCCTAAGCCTTTGCACTGCTTTTGAGGTGTGTGGAAAATGCATTTATCTATTATAGTTTATATGAAATTTTACTCCAAGTTCCATTTCCTGACTTTTTGTTGTTTGTATTGTTGCAGACATACTTGACCCAATTTCTCATTTTTTAGCCAAAAACTGAATCTCTTGATGAGAAGAGGGTTTTTTTCTCCAGAAGGCCAACACTTTTTATTCAGATGAGATTGCTGTTTTCTGTAGTTTTGAATAATCCCATCTCTTAATTTCCACGCAGAGCAGATGGAATTTTTTTTTTTAAGAACTCATCTGAAAGACCTTGCTAAACAGCGAAGAACCTCATTTGTTTACCCTCAGAACGATGATGGGTTTAAGGAGTCTCTGCTGGGATCTGAACCACGTTTTACTCTTGCTAGCTCATTAAGAAGAGGAGAATGTCAAACCTGAGGCTTAGACAATTAAGCCATTCCTTTTTGAGGTAGTAGTTAATGGGATATGAAGTTGTCTCTCCATTCTCCCAAAACTTATAGCTGTTATTGAATATCTTGCCCTTCTGCAGATTTCTTATTACTACCTGATTGTAGCTAATTTCCTTATGCCCCACAGTTTTTAACAGTCTCATTCAAGAATATTACTCACAGAAGTTGAATTACAAACACTGTACAGCTGAAGCTTTGCATTCTTTATTTTTGTAGGTATGTGGAACATCCTATTAAATAATTTCACACCATTGTGCTAATACTCTAACAACTCTGTAAAAACTAATACAAAGGTATCTTTAAAAAAAATCCCCTATGTGGAAGAGGATCTTTTTTTTTTTTACCAGCACTTTGAAATTTTTGTTAGGTATTTCTAGAAATCTTCCCTTCTGAGATTTAAGTCTGCTGTTTCACTTGTACTTTCAGTTTACTGATATTTTTCTTATTTTGACAGGATTACTTTGACTTTTTGATTTCCTCTCAGAGATGATATCTTGGTTTGTTCTTCAGGCATTGTGTGTTGCTGTTACTGGTTTTGTTTTATTTTATTTTTTGTGGGTCACTCTTAAATTTTGCTGGAAGGAAGTGCAAATTATTGATGATCTTTCAACTTGCCTCTAAAATTTCTTTTGGGAAACATTGTTTTGATTTCCTATCATATACAAGGAAATTTTCTTATACAGTCACTTTTGAAGGTCAGAAAATCTCTAGTTTCTAATTATTATTCTTTTTTCCCCTCTGGTGTACTCCTTGGTATTTTGTTGAGACTTTTTTAAAGAACAGAAACAATTTCCAACATATTCTCAGTTATTCAGATATTTTCTCTCTCATGATGTCTACTTTCATTGTTTTCCTGATCAGAGGCTAGACAGGAGAAAGAAGCATGGAAACAAGTATTTAAATATAAAGTTTTTTGAACTTCTTTTAGGAAAGCTAACTGGGGTTAGTTTGAAAGGACAGAATAGAGAGGAGAGTGCAATATCAGTAGGAAGGAACCAATCCTTTTTTCAGGACAGCAGGTATGGATGGTGATAGGTCTGCTGTTGTTACCTGCACAGTGTGTGCCATGTTTGTCTTCCTCCCGGAAGAAAGATCAAATTTCATCTGCACTAAGTGCAAGCTGGTCACCATTTTGGAAGAAAAAATTAGAGGACTGGAGGCCCAGGTGTCAACCCTACACTCAATCAGAGAGGATGAAGACTTCCTCGATAGAAGGCAGCATTTAATCCTGCAAGTACGGCAGGCGGAAGAGCCAGAGAGGGCAGTAGGAGACCAGAAAGAGAACTGGCAGCATGTAACTTCTAGAAGGGGAAAAAGGCCAGCACAGGAACCCCCCAGTGTTATAGAGGTAAGTAATCACTTTCTGGCTCTCTCCACAGGCTCTGCGGTGGTGAATGCTTTGGAAGGGACCTCACAAGGAAGACACCGGAAGGGACCACCATCTACTCGAAGGCATGGGATGCGTAGTCCTAGGGATGGGGGTTCCATGACAACCACTCCCAAAAGAAGGTGATGGGTGATGGTGGTTGGGGACTCCCTCCTAAGAGGGACTGAGCCATCCGTCTGCCGTCCGGACCCGGAATCTCGAGAGGTGTGCTGCTTACCGGGAGCTCAAATTCAGGATGTGATTGAGAGGCTTATAAAACTGATCATACCTTCGGATCGCTACCCCTTCCTCCTTCTCCATGTGGGAACTAACAATACGGCCAAGAATGACCTTGAGTGGGTTACTGTGTATTATGTAGTGCTGGGAAGAAGGATCGAAGAATTCAGAGCACAAGTGGTGTTCTCGTCCGTCCTCCCTGTTAAAGCGAAAGGACTGGGCAGGGATCGTCAAATTGAGAAAGTAAATGCGTGGTTGCACAGGTGGTGTCAGAGAGAGATCTTTGGTTTCTTCGACCATGGGACTCTGTTCCAGGCACAAGGATTGTTAGGAAGAGATGGGATCCACCTAACAAGGAGAGGAAGGAGCATCTTCGTGGGCAGGCTTGCAAACCGAGTGAGGAGGGCTTTAAACTAGGTTTGTTGGGGGACCAAAACCCTGAGGGGAGTGGGAAAGTCGGATACTGGGAAGAAATGGAAAGAGGTATGAGCAAGAAAGGAAGACCCCTGATTTGAATGGAGAAGATAGAGCGATCAACTGATTATCTGAGGTGTTTGTATACTAATGCGAGAAGCCTGGGCAACAAACAGGAAGAACTGGAGGCCCTGGTCCAGTCCAAGAAATACGATTTAATTGGGATAACAGAGACTTGGTGGTATGACTCGCATGGCTGGAGCGCTATCATGGAAGGGTATAGACCGTTCAGGAAGAACAGGCAGGGGAGAAAAGGAGGAGTTGCACTATGTGTAAGAGCGCACCATGATTGCTCAGAACTCCAGTATATAGAGGGAGAAAAACCTGTTGAGAGTCTATGGGTTAAGTTTAGAGGTGCAAACAACAGCAATGATGTTGTGGTTGGTGTCTATTACAGGCCACCAAATCAGGTGGATGAGGTAGATGAGGCTTTCTTCAGACAACTAAGAGAAGCTTCCAGATTGCAGGCCCTGGTGCTCGTGGGGGACTTTAATCACCCTGACATCTGTTGGGAAACCAATACGGAAGTACACAGGCAATCCAGGAAGTTTTTGGAGAATGTTGGGGATAACTTCTTGGTACAAGTGCTGAAGGATACGACCAGGGGCCGTGCGCAGCTTGACCTTTTGCTCACAAACAGGGAGGAACTAATAGGGGAAGTAGAGGTGGGTGACAACCTCGGAAGCAGTGATCATGAGATGGTAGATTTCAGGATCCTGACCAAAGGAAGAAAAGAGAGTAGTAAAATATACACCTTGGACTTTAGAAAAGCAGACTTTGACTCCCTCAGGGTATGTCTACACTACCCCGCTAGTTCGAACTAGCGGGGTAATGTATGCATACCGCACTTGCTAATGAAGCCCGGGATTTGAATTTCCCGGGCTTCATTAGCATAAACGAGGAGCCGCCATTTTTAAATCCCCGCTGCTTCGAACCCCGTGTAGCGCGGCTACACGGGGCTCGAACTAGGTAGTTCGGACTAGGGTCCTATTCCGAACTACCGTTACTCCTCGTGAAACGAGGTGTACCGGTAGTTCGGAATAGGCACCCTAGTCCGAACTACCTAGTTCGAGCCCCGTGTAGCCGCGCTACACGGGGTTCGAAGCAGCGGGGATTTAAAAATGGCGGCTCCCCGCTTATGCTAATGAAGCCCGGGAAATTCAAATCCCGGGCTTCATTAGCAAGTGCGGTATGCATACATTACCCTCCTAGTTCGAACTAGGAGGGTAGTGTAGACATACCCTCAGAGACCTGATGGACAGAAACCCCTGGGATGCTAACATGAAGGGGAAAGGAGTCCAGGAGAGCTGGCAGTATTTTAAAGAAGCCTTATTGAAGGCACAGAAAGAAACCATCCCGATGCATAGCAAGAGAAACAAACATGGTAGGAGACTGGATTGGCTTACAGGGGAAATTCTTGGTGAACTTAAGCACATTGACCAGGGAAGTGTATAAATGTATACCTCAAGAATGCCGGGGGTTTATCAGGAAGGCGAAAGCGCAATTGGAATTGCGACTGGCTAAGGATGTGAAGGATAACAAGAAAGGTTTCTACAGGTATGTTAACAAGAAGGTGATCAGAGAGGGTGTGGGGCCCCTACTGGGTGAAGGAGGTAACCTAGTGACAGATGATGTGGGGAAAGCTGAAGTACTCAATGCTTTCTTTGCCTCTTTATTCACGGGCAAGGTTGGCTCCCGGACTAAAGTGCTAAGTGATGCAAGATGGGATGAAGATGGACAGCCCTTGGTGGATAAAGAACAGGTTAGGAACTATTTAGAAAAGCTAAATGTACACAAATCCATGGGTCCGGAATTAATGCATCCGAAGGAGTTAGCAAATGTCCTTGAGGAGCCTTTGGCCATTATCTTTGAAAAGTCGTGGAGATCGGGAGAGATCCCAGATGACTGGAAAAAGGCAAATGTAGTGCCCATCTTCAAAAAAGGGAAGAAGGATGATCCACAGAACTATAGGCCAGTCAGTCTTACCTCGGTTCCTGGAAAAATCATAGAAGGGATCCTTAAGGAATCTATTTTGAGGTGCTTGGAAGAGAGGAAAGTGATCAGGAATAATCAGCATGGGTTCACAAAGGGCAAGTTGTGCCTGACCAATCTGATTCACTTCTATGATGAGGTAACTTGCTCTGTGGAGGTGGGAAAGTCAGTGAATGTGATATACCTTGACTTTAGCAAGGCTTTTGATACGGTCTCTCACGATATTCTTGCCAGCAAGTTAAGGGACTATGGATTGGATAAATGGACCTGGTCGGTAAGATGGATAGAAAGCTGGCTAGAAGGCCGGGCCCAGCGGGTAGTTATCACCTACTCGGTGTCAGGATTGTGGTCAGTTTCTAACAGAGTGCCCCTAGGTTCGGTTCTAGGACCGGTTTTATTCAATATCTTTATTAATGACCTAGATGAGGAGATGGATTGCACCCTCAGCAAGTTTGCAGATGACACTAAGCTAGGGGGAGAGGTAGATATGCTTGAGGGCAGAGAAAGGGTCCAGAGTGACTTAGACAAATTGGCGGATTGGGCCACAAGAAATCTGATGAGGTTCAACAAGGACATATGCAGAGTCCTGCACTTGGGACGGAAGAATCCCAAGCATTGTTACAGGCTGGGGACCAACCAGCTAAGTAGTTAGGCTGAGGTTGGCCTGTGTCAGCTAACGTGGCTTCATGGGGTTTGGACTGGGAAGCTAGAAACTCCTGTGTACACATTTCAGTTCAAGCAGCAGGCCAGGCTCTGGGACCCTGTCCCTTTACAGGGTCCTAGATCTGGAGCTCCAACTTGAGCTCAAATGACTACACAACATTGTTATAGCTCTGTAGCCTGACCCCACCTCAGTTGAGCTGGGCCAGCTGTGGATGTTTTAATTGCTGTTTAGTGAGCTGGGAAGGAGCCATTTTTGCCTTTTAGGAATAGTGAGATGGCCCAGTATGAAGGTTGAGAGCACTATTTACCCTTCGCTCAGTTGTGGGAGGTCCTAAGGTGTGTAAGTATTACCCTTGAGATTGCTTATGCTGCCTCAGTTCATCATATTAATCCTCATCTACTGCAGTCTAAATGACTTCTCCTAGACACAAACTCCCTGACTCAGCACCACAGATTTGGCACACATCAGTTCTGATTATCCTGCCCTAATTTGAAGGCACAGGGAAGAAAGCCTCCAGAATATCTTTTGGCTATGTATTTTATAGATAAGGATCTTTTACAGATTTAAAACTTACGAATAGCAGGAGCAATATCCAGGAACCTATTTTGTCAGACTTCATGGATAATGAACCATCTCCTTTTAATTCCCATTGGTTTTATCTTTGTTGAAACCTGGAGGAGTTAGCAAATAGTAAGTGTCAAGCTAGATGCTCCTTACAGCTAAGGAAAACTTAAAGTTATAGATAATTTGACTCAGACTGAAGATAGGAATATTCAGGGGGTTGGAACAGGTCCCATATGAAGAGAGGCTAAAGAGACTGGGACTTCTCAGCTTAGAAAAGAGGAGACTGAGGGGGCATATGATAAAGGTCTATAAAAGCATGAGTGGTGTGGAGAGGGTGCATAAAGAAAAGTTCTTCATTAGTTCCCATAATAGAAGGACTAGAGGACACCAAATGAAATGAATGGGTAGCAGGCTTCAAACTAATAACAGAAAGTTCTTCTTCACAAAGCAAATAGTTAACCTGTGGAACTCCTTGCTGCAGGAGGCTGTGAAGGCTGGAACTAGAACAGAATTTAAAGAAAAGTTAGATAAATTCATGGAGGCTGGGTCCATGGAGTGCTATTAGCCAGGGGATAGAAATGGTGTCCCTGGCTTCTGTTTTGGAAGGCTGGAGATGGATGGCACAAGACAAATGGCTTGGTCATTGTCTTCGGTCCATCCCCTCCGGGGTAGCTGGTGTTGGCCGCTGTCGGCAGACAGGCTACTGGGCTAGATGGACCTTTGGTCTGACCCAGTATGGCCGTTCTAAGCTCAGGGTCGGGGGTCTCACTGGACCACCTTGATTTTCATGCACACCTGCTCCTGGATGGCCAGTCTGGCAGCTATCCTGCCCTAGACGGCCACTTTCCTGTGCCTAGTGTGGAGGTCGTGGATGAGGTCCACGATATCCGCACTAGACCAGGTGGGCGCCCGCCTCTTGCAGCCCCAGGCAGGCTCCTGGGAGTCGCCAGCCTGGTCCTGGGAAGAGGCGGAGGGCTGGGTGGCAGCGGGTGGCTGGCTCGTGCCGTGCCAGGTGCAGGGTCTGCTGGCTGGGTGCTGGCAGGCTTGCACCTGGCATGGGCACCGTAGCCAGCCCGTGCCCCTTTAAAAACTCCAGGGCCGGGAGGGGGGCATCAGAGTTTCCCTGGTGGTGCCCAGAGTGGCCACCAGGGAAAGTGTTAGTCCTTGTAGAATGAGGTTTACCTAGTTCGAATTAAGCGGTTTGCCTGTGTAGCGCCTATCAAAGTTAATTCGGACTAACTTTTGTAAGTTCGAATTAACTTTGTAGTGTAGACATACCCTATGCTAGGATTTTTAATTTCACAAAGGGATTATATTCAGACAGACGGTTACATATAACCATTTCAAATCAGTTGTTATTGGATGTTATTGTTTATTTGTCATCTAACTCTGAAGTTTAGAAGACATCTTTATTCTTTTGAAATGTGCATGGGAAGTTGAATTTTCTTATTGGTATTTAGTTTCTAGAATTTGGAATTTGAGAAGACAGTTAAGCTCTGAGGTGTCTTCATATATAGACTAGATAACAGTCATGAAAAAACCTTATTCTATACTAGATTTTAAGAGATCGAAGGATTCTGATGTCTGATTTCAGAAGGAGATCATTATTAAGCCTGAGAAATCCTCTCAAATTTGTGAATCCTATGAGTGGTGGTAAAATCCTTACAACCACTGGTGTCTAAATAATGGATTTTGGTTTTTAATATTATCCCCCAAATGCTTTCAAAGATGAGCACTTTTGATTTGATGGAGACTGTGTGAAGTTAAGGTCTGCTCTACTGTATATGGTTAATAGGGTAAAATGCAATCCCTTTTCTAATTCACTTCAGAAGATGTTAGCTGCCAGAAGATAGAAGGGTTTATTATATAATAAAAACAAAAAATCTCTTAGATCCTTATGAAAGGATTTTGAAGCAGCAGTTTCAGATAAAAATTCTTCCACATTTTGGAAGATAGGGGGCCTTGGCCTTCAGCTAAGGAACACTATATTAATGACAAAACCAGGATAACACATTTTGGCCAGGTTTTTGGACTCAACCATTCTCCCCCCCCATTCTACTATAGGTGATACCATGACAAATCCTCTTTTTGATTTAATACTCTGGCGTTCAGTAAAGTACAGTGAAGTTCTGTCATTTACTTAAGCACAGTGATGGGGGGGTCGGGTAGGACAGAAGCTCTAGGATATGTTCTCTCTGCTTTACTTTTTCAGGAGGAAACTGCTAAGTTATCCTTAGTATTGGCTAATTATTTGTCTTAAACACATTGGATGGATTTGGTCTGGCTCGAAGTCTGTTATCACAGTTCCTATGTTTTAAAAAGGGCAGAAATATTCCTGTGTCCCACAGACTGATTGGTCTGTTAGATGTAGCAGGGAAAAGTCATTCCAGATTTTTGCTATTTAAGCTTGAAATATAGGCTTTAGACAAAGAGCAGTCCGACTCTGACTCACGCAAAGTGAACAGAACTATTAACTAACTTCTGGTTGTACAATCTTTGTTGATGGCGACGTAAAGAATGCAGCTTGTCTTTCAGTTTCAAGGATGAGTTTGTGTGATTGGCATTTAAAACCCCCCAAACATTTCGTTACTTGTACATTTCAGCAGATTTAAGCTGGAAATCATGCATATGCCATAGGCATAAGACACCCCCATACTGCAATTTTGACATAGTTAGTTTTCAAAGAAGAGCTACAATTCTAGGCAAACTTGTTTTTTACAGCAGTAGAAACCAGTTTAGGTTTATATTTAGTGAATTGCATACTAATTCTGTGATTTGGATGGCTTTCTATTTTCTTGCATGGATAAAATGGTATGTTAAAACAGGATATAATCCTTTCACACACTGCAGGCAATGGCACAGCATGTTATTGGCAGCACATTAGACTTCATTAACCCTAGAACATGTTGCATATTCACTCTTGGCACTCTTATAGAGCTTGCAGGCAGTAACCCATGAGTAATCTTGTTACCTACCACCAACTGTATCCACATGGAATAGGGGCTGACCACAGTGTGAAATACAAATACAGTCTTCTGAAGTTTAGTTTGAACATTTGTGGTATAATTCTTTTTGTGCTCTGAAGTAGAGTTGTGCAACCGCCTTCAAGTATTTCATTAAGAGCTGCAAATAATGAACAAAATGAACTATTAATGTTACTTCTCTGCATTGCTTTGCTCTTCAGATGCATTTTGCAGCAAGTTTGCTTTGATAGAGTATTAATGACATGTTTATTCATATAATTTATACTGTTCAGAAATATTGATTTTATTAATTTACACGTCTGGGTAAAATATGGCCACATTTTCTCATCTCTTGCTATACAGTATAGTTCTGCCCAGATTGGCTGTACATGTGCTTTTTTAGTAATTAGGAGATAATGTGAGGAACAGAACATTATGACAGGATAACAGCCTCCAGCTGGTAGGCAAAGCCCATGGGAAAGCAGAGCATCAGTCAAATATAAACACCAAGACAATACAGAGATTGATTCCATGCACTAGTCTCTTCTATTCGAATATCTTTATATCCAATAAAAGTGACCTAGAAGGTAGATATAATTATGATGCTGGTGGACACTGACACAGTGGATTAACATTTGCTTGTATCATTGGTAGAAATAAAATGAATACTAATGTTCTCTGTGCAGTATAGGAAATTAAGACAATACCTGCCGCAAAAGTCATACAAATGGAAAGATAATGTCATTGGCTTATAGACTCTGTCTGACTTGAGAAGAAACCTTCTAAGCCAGTGCGTTTTCAATACACCATTTTCTAGGACAGGGGATGTGACTTCAAGGAAGCTGACAAGGATGTGCATGTGTGTGGCTTTTACATAAGAACATAAGAACGGCTGTACTGGGTCAGACCAAAGGTCCATCTAGCCCAGTAGCCTGTCTGCTGACAATGGCCAGCACCAGGTGCCCTAGAGAGGGTGGATCAAAGACAATAATCAAGCAATTTGTCTCCTGCCATCCTTTTCCAGCCTCTGACAAACAGAGGCCAGGGACACCATTTCTATCCCCTGGCTAAAAGCCTTTTATGGACCTACTGTCCTTGAAATTATCTAACTTTTCTTTAAACTCTGTAATATTCCTAGCCTTCACAACCTCCTCTGGCAAGGAGTTCCACAGGCTGACTACATGCTGTGTGAAGAAGAACTTTCTTTTACAGGCAGTCCCTGGGTTACGTACAAGATAGGGACCGTAGGTTTGTCCTTAAGTTGAATTTGTATGTAAGTCGGAACTGGCGTCCAGATTCAGCCGCTGTTGAAACTGACCAGCAGCGGCTGAATCGGACACGCCTGGGGCAGAGCAGCTGGGGTGCTGCTGGGTTGGTCCCGCAGCGCTGCTTCTCGGCGCTACTGGACCAACCCGGCAGCACCCCAGCTGCTCTGCCCCAGGTGTTCCCAAGTCAGCCGCTGCTGAAACTGACCAGCGGCTGACTACAGGAAGCCGAGGCAGAGCTGCTGTGCCCCGGGCTTCCTGGAATCAGCCGCTGATCAGTTTCAGCAGCGGCTGACTTGGGGACACCTGGGGCAGAGCAGCTGGGGTGCTGCTGGGTTGGTCCAGTAGCGCCGCATCTTGGCGCTGTGGGACCAACCTGGCAGCCCCCCAGCTGCTCTACCCCAAGCGTCGGTGAGAAAAGCCTGGTCTGCTGGGGGGGGGGATGCGCACTAGTTGCACCCCCCCCCCAGCAGACCAGGGAGACGCGGAGCGTCTCTTCTTGCCGCGGAGGATGCGGGCGGTGGGACTGCGGCGCGTCTCAGTGGTCCCGCCGCCCGCGTACTCCGCGGCGAGAAAAGCCGCTCCAGGCTTCCTGGTCTGCTGGGGGGGGCGCTAGCTCCGTGTCTCCCTGGCCTGCTGCGGGGAAGTGCCCCCCGCGCTGCCGGAGGTGGTGACAGTGGGGAAAGCACCCCGCACTAGCAGGCCCCCCCCGGTTTGTAACTAGGGGTCTGACTTAATTCGGACTGACGTAACCCGGGGACTGCCTGTATTAGTTTTAAACCTGCTACCCATTAATTTCATTTGGTGTCCTCTAGTTCTTCTATTATGGGAACTAATAAATAACTTTTCTTTATTCGCCCTTTCTACACCACTCATGATTTTATATACCTCTATCGTATCCCACCTAAGTCTCTTCTTTTCTAAACTGAAAAGTCCCAGTTGTTTTAACCTCTCTTCATATGGGACCTGTTCCAAACCCCTAATCATTTCAGTTTCCCTTTTCTGAACCCTTTCCGAGGCCAAAATATCTTTTTTGAGGTGAGGAGACCACATCTGTACACAGTATTCAAGATGTGGGCGTACCATAGTTTTATACAGGGGCAGTAAGATATTCTGTGTCTTATTTTCTATCCCTTTCTTAATAATTCCTGGCATCCTATTTGCCTTTTTGACCACCGCTGCACACTGTGTGGAAGTTTTCAGAGAACTATCCACGATAACCCTGAGATCTCTTTCCTGATTTGTCATTGCCAAATTAGCCCCCATCGTACTGTAACTATAGTTGGGGTTATTTTTCCCAATATGCATTACTTTACACTTATCCACATTAAATTTCATTTGCTATTTTGTTGCCCAATCACTCAGTTTGGTGAGATCTTTTTGGAGTCCTTCACAGTCTGCTTCTGTCTTGACTATCCTAAACAGTTTGGTATCATCCACAAACTTTACCACCTCACTGCTTACCCCTTTCTCCAGATCATTTATGAATAAGTTGAAAAGGATTGGTCCCAGGACTGACCCTTGGGGACACCTCTAGTTACCCTTCTCCTTTCTGAAAATTTACCATTTATTCCTACCCTTTGTTTCATGTCTTTTAACCAGTTCTCAGTCCATAAAAGGACCTTCCCTCTTATCCCATGGCCATGTAATTTACACAAGAGCCGTTGGTGAGGGACCTTGTCAAAGGCTTTCTGAAAATCTAAGTATACTGTATCTACTGGATCCCACTTGTCTGCATGTTTGTTAACCCCTTCAAAGAACTCTAATAGATTAGTAAGACAGGATTTCCCTTTACAGAAGCCATGCTGACTTTTGTCAAACAAATTATGTTCTTCTACGTACCTCACAATTTTATTCTATACTATTGTTTCGACTAATTTGCCCGGTACTGAAGTTAGAATTACGGGTCTGTAATTGCCAGGATCACCTCTAGAGCCCTTATTAAATATTGGTGTCACGTTAGCTACCTTCCAGTCATTAGGTACGGAAGCTGATTTAAAGGATAGGTTACAAACCACAGATAATAGTTCAGCAATTTCCCATTTGAGTTCTTTCAGAACCCTTGGATGAATGCCATCCGGTCCCGGAGATTTGTTAATATTAAGTTTTTCTATTTGTTCCAAAACTTCCTCTAATGACACTTCAATCCGGGACAGTTCCTCATATTCATCACCCACAAAGGACGGTGCAGATTTGGGAATCTTCCTAACGTCCTCAGCCGTGAAGACTGAAGCAAAGAAATCATTTGGTTTTTCTGCAACGGCTTTATCGTCCTTGATTGCTCCTTTTATATCTCGATCGTCTATGGGACCCACAGGTTTTTTAGCAGGCTTCCTGCTTCTGATGTACTTACAAAATATTTTGCTATTTCTTTTTGAGTTTTTGGCTAGCTGTTCCTCAAAATCTTTTTTTGCTTTTCTTATTACATTTTTACACTTGATTTGACAGTGTTTAAGTTCCTTTCTATTTATCGCCCTAGGATTGGACTTCCACTTCTTAAAAGATGCCTTTTTGTCCCTCACTGCTTCTTTTACATGGTGGTTAAGCCACTGTAACTCTTTTTTAGGTCTCTTGCTATGTTTTTTAATGTGGGGTATACATTTAATTTGGGCCTCTATTATGGTGTATTTTTTTTTAATTTTCAAATTCATGGTGTTCAATCTGATATTATGGTCCAAAGCCAGAGTTTTATAGTAAAATAAAGTGGGATACAGCTTCTCTATTTCCTCAGTTCTGAGAGATCAGGCTGGCACATGGGATTTCTCAGCCATCTTCTCGTTTCCAAGAACACACTTGCTGATGTAAGCAAATTCTGAATGAGCTCTCCACTGACGTCTAGTGCTGAGTCGTGGAAGAGAACATTAGGAGCTGACCTTGTTTGCATGGGTAAACCCATCCTGCCTAGGTGCTCAGCATGATGGGATTTCGTGTCCAAATTATCACTTTTGACTCATCCTCAGCTAAACACCAGTTTCTAAGCAGCAGAATGGCTTCCAAAGCCCACTGAGTTGAGAGGTTGGTGGCAGGTATTTGTACCTGGTGGTGTGGGCTCTGCCTCAGGGCCCCAGGCACCATTTGACCCTCTCTCTCTCCATGGTAAATTAGCAGAGCTAAGTCAGACTCAGTCAAGAGTCTTGTCACATGTTGCAGAGCTGAAATCAGTGTTAAACTTAGTATGGAGCAGTGTTTCTGATGCAAGAAAACTGCGTAGTGCACACAAACACTGAGAGCTCTGTTAAGTAGGAAACCCTGAAGTCATCTTAGCAAACAGCCAAAAGTGTGGCTGTCAAGGCAATCAGGGCAGATGGTGGATGCCTGAGCAGCGGAGCCTTATTGGGAGGTTCCTTAGCCCCCTACTACACAGTCTGGGAGGTGGACTTTGCAGAGGTGGCCTGAAGCCTGTGCTCCACCTTCCCTGGTCAAGCCTCAACTTCCCTCTTCCCTGCTCTTATTTATAGGGCTTCCCCAGCAAGCTGCTCTTTCATTGGCTTCTTACAAGCCCCTTTCTTGTTGGCCAGGGCTCTGTGCAAGCTCCCTCCATCCTACTTTAATCCTGTCTGGGCAGATTTGGGGCAGCTGCCTCACTACTGAATTTGCTTCACTGATGACAGTAGTATGTGAATCTACACAATGCTAGCTGGCTGTGTTTTACTTGATTTTCTTTGCTTTGGGAAACAAGTTTAGCTTTGACTCATTCTAAATTAAGGACTTGATTTCAGAACTTTTTATTTTTGTTCTTGTCCTTTTTAACTCCCATGTATGATTACTTGATAGCAAAGAAAAATCCTAAGCTATGTCTACACTGCCAGCTTTTGCTGGCAGAGAGTATGCAAATGAAGTGCTGATTAGCATTTTGTCATGCTTCATTTGTATAATCTATGACTTTCCCAGAGAGGTATAAGGTTCTTGCGTAAAAAGGGAGTTTTGGGCAAAAAGGAAACATCCACACTACTTGCTTTTGTGCAAAAACAGCTCAAATAGATTATGCAAATGAAGTGTGACAAAAGCTGGCAGTGCAGACAAAGCCCCAGTGTATTAGTAATAGAGATGTAGCCGTGTTAATCTGATCTAGCTGAAACAAAAGACAGGACTATGCAGCACTTTAAAGACTAACAAGATGGTTTATTAGGTGATGAGCTTTCGTGGGCCAGACCCACTTCCTCAGATCAAAGTGTGGAAGAAAATTGGCATGACCATATATACCGAAGGGATACAATCAAAAAAAGTGAACGCATATAAAAACGATAAATCAGATTTCAGAACAGAGGAGGGTTGGAGGAAAGGTTAATGTTTGTGAGCTAATGATATTAGAGGTGATAATTGGGGAAGCTATCTTTGTAATGGTTGAGATAATTAGCATCTTTGTTAAGGCCCAGTCATAAAGTGTCAAATTTAAGCATGAATGACAGTTCAGAGGTTTCTCTTTCAAGTCTTGTATTTAAAATGTCTTTGAAGCAGGATGCAGGTAGTCAAGTCATTGAAACAATGCCCTTTCTGGCAGAAATGGCAAAAAACTGTTTTTTCTTTGTGAAATGGTCTAATATCAGTTTTGTGTGTATTGATTCTTTGGTGAAGTGTCTGAGACGTTTGTCCAATGTACATAGCAGATGGACACTGTCGGCACATGATAGCATAAATTATATTTCTGGATGAGCAGGAATATGTGCTCTTGATCTTATAACTGAAATGGTTAGGTCCAATGATGGTGTCAGCAGAGTAAATATGTGGACAAAGCTGGCACCGGGGTTTGTTGCAAGGGAAAGTTCCAGGGTTGGTATTAGTGTGGTATGTCCTGTGGTTGTTGGTAAGAATCATCCTGAGGTTAGGGGGTTGTCTATAGGAGACTATGGGTCTGTCTCCCAGAGCCTCTCGGAGTGTAGTATCCTATTCTAGTATAGGTTGTAGTTTATTGATAATGTGTTGGACGGGTTTAAGTTGGGGGCTATAGGTGATGACAAGTGGTGTTCTATTGTTGGTTTCCTTTGGTCTGTCTTGAAGTAGATGGTTTCTGGGTATTCTTCTGGCACAAGAATTGAAAGAAACCTCTGAACTGTCATCTTGTTAGTCTTTAAAGTGCTGCATAGTCCTGTCTTTTGTTCCAATGTATTAGTGTTTGCTACTTTAAAAGATTCAAGTTTTTTAAAGAAATTATAATTTAAAAATGCACACAAATTTGAAGGGCCTATAGGCAATAAAACTTTTCCCCCAATGTATTTTCCTGTATATTCTTTCTCTTTTTTATATTTATCAAGGATTTTATTTGTCAGCTTTCTCTTTTCTAACCAGAATACTCTTTTTGCTTCTTTCACTTATCTCACAGTAATTCATCAGGAAGCAGTTGTGAGATGAGAAGCATTATATGATAGCCCTTAGATCTAGTCCACACTTAAAACTTAGGTCAACATAGCTACGACACTTACCGGTGTGAAAAATCCCTATCTCTGACCTATGTAGTTATGCTGATCTAACCTCCAATTTAAAAACAGTAAGGTCAGTGACACATCTTATCATTAGTATGCCAGACTTCCTAGTTACAAGTCATCACTTCCAATAAATTTAATCAAACTCACATTTATATACTTTTTTTTTTGCTGTCCAAAACTACGCATTTTTACTTCTCTGTTGTTACTTTTAATGAATCATGAGATATCAAGGGACCTGGTCAAGATCAGCATTCATTATTAGTCACTAAAGTTTTTAGGAAATTGCCAAGAGATTTTGCAAGTTTTTTACTGAGCTAATTAACTATTAATTCAGAAAGGCAAAATGTAACCCACGTGACCCAAAACTGAAGAATCTCAGCAACATATGTTTTAAAGAATGGCACGTCCTTGCAAAAGACATTCCCAGACTTTTTGGCTCTTCTGGACCATTTCCTTTTATGTTAATACAAGAAAAGAAAGGTTAGAAATTATATTACAAGTTTTAAATATGACTCAATCTCATTCACTGGAACAACTGAAGTTCAGCTCAATAAGTAACAGTACAGGTTGGACTTCCCTGGTCCAGCACCCTCAGGACCTGACCGGTCTCAAAAGAGAATTTCCCAGGCCAGGAGAAGCCCTTGTCATTGCCCCTTAGCTCTCCACCCCTCGCTGCCACCAGCTCATTCCACCCTAACAGGGTTGACATCTGGCAGTCCCCAGCCCTGGTCTCACTCTGGCCATGCTGCTATATGGGCTGCTGTGGCCCTGACCCCGCTTCTGAGCAGCACATGGCTCCAGCCCTGCTGCTGCTAGGGCCGCGGTGGCCCCGGCTCTACTGCTGGGCTGCCTTGGCCTTGGCCAGGCTGTCCCTGTCAGGTTGTTGTGGTCCCAGCTCCATGCTGTCCAAGAGACCTACGGCCCCAACCCCACTGCTGGGTGGCACCTAACCCCTGGCAAGTTGTAGTGGTGCTGGCTAGGCTGCCTCTGCTGGGTTGCACTGATCAGGCTGCTGTGGCCTTGGTCCCACTGCTGATCAAGCTGCTCCGGTCCTGGCCCCACTACCATAAGCTCTCTGGGTTTCCAGCTCTGTTGGGCCCCCAGCTACTGGCCCTCCTGCCCCTTGGTTCTCTTGGCCAGAAACATCTGTGATCATCCCTGACCATGGATGTTGCCAGACCAGAAAGTCCTTGGTTTATGGAGATGCAACTTGTAGTGAATGAAAGATTATTCAGTTGCATTTCGTGACAGAGTTATGAAGTAAAATATATTTGACTATAAACTTGAATAGCAGTCTAATCTTAAATAGTCTGTTTTTAACTTTATGATGGAGAAGGTTACAAGTTCACACTTTTTCTTTCAAAGGGATTTCACCTCCTCCCCTTCCCATCTGCTCAGATTGTCTCCCAGACACTCAGCATGTGGCTTTTCCTGTAGAGAGATGTTTGTCTCCCAATCAGTCTTTCATACTCTTTCATATGAGACAGTGTGGTGAATGTGGGAATTGAGAAATGTGCCCTGAAAGTAGGGGTTGGGAATGCTGCATTGCTATCTGCAGCAGTTCATGACAATAGCTCTTCAGTTTGTTTCATTGAAGTGTTATTCCTTTCTCATTCTCTGCTTTGTTTTTTAATGACCCCCCCCCAAGATTAATATACTTCTTATTTGCCCCCAAACGGTGTAAGGAGTTGGCTCTCTCCAAAACATCCTCACTTTTTCTTCCAGGGTTGCCAACATTCTAACTGCTGAAAACTGGACACCCTGGAGTCTCCCCCGTTCCCATCTTGATTCTTTCCCAGGCCCCACACTCTGCTTGCTCCTCTTCCCCATTGCTCACTCCTCCTGGCCCAGGATTCACCTGCTGTCTGAAGAGCTGGGCTGGAAGGAGCTGACACAGAGCCTGCCTAATCAGTTCATGGAGGGGTGGGGTTGGTCCCTGAAGCAAGGGACTGGGGTTGGGAAATTGGAGCAAGGATTCACACAGGCACACACATTCTCTATCTCTTTTCTGGAAAATCTGGAGCAGCTCAGCAGAAAGCAGCTCCTCCAGGCTCAAGTCACAGCTGTTGCACATTCTGCCCCATGATGGCAGAGGCTGGTTACTGTGCATAAGCACTGCTGACTGGACCATGCCAGGTTCCCTTTTCAATCAAAATTTCTGGTTAAAAAAACTAATCAACCAACCAATCAACCAAAAATCAGCAGACACCTGGCAACTCTACTTTCCCAGACCCTATTCAGAACACTATAGATCCAGAGGCCACATTGTAGACAGGGCAGAGACTGGAAGGGATGAGTTGAGAAGAAGGCAGATGGATGCACATATCTTTCTCTTCTATCTCTTTGGAGATTCCCAGCTGGGCAGAGTTATCTTTTCCTCAGGTCTCTTATCTCTGTTTGTGTCCTCTCTGCTGCTGCCTTCATACAAACACATTGGGGAAGATGTGGCCAGAAAATTCCCTGTAGTGGAGTCATGCTGCTAGGAAATGCTGGGATCAATAACTGTTGCATAAATGCAGGGTTTCCAATTCCATGGAAAGTTAGATTTTTGGACTTTGCCTGTGACTTGTTTCTTGGAGATTTCTTCATGTAGTTTGTCCCATCAAAAGGGTGTATGGATGAGAGAGAGTCTCTATATAGATTTCTCCCTCTCCTGGAGATTTTCCCATGGCATCATTGACTCAGGCCATAAAGTGCTTTCTCTGTGTTCTAAGAGAACATTTTTCTCCTATATTCATGTTGATAGAATGTGATCTGCCCACTACTGGCAGGTGAGCTTGATGATGATGATAGATCATCTGTCTTCAACGACTGACTGTAGTGGGGAGTTTTATTTGACTCACATTTTGCTGATGAGGTCCTGATTTTGTTAATATACTGTATATTGAATGTTTTGGTCAGCCTTTTATTTTTGACCTGGAACGATATAGACAAATGTCTGTTTGAAAAATGACAATAATACTGCAGCAAGGAAAAGCTTATTTTCAGACTGCTGGCTGTTTTTCATGAATCTTGCAAATATCTCCCTCTTCTTCTTTTGCCTTACAAAATCAATAGAAAATAAGCACACACAATTCTAGTGCAACTTTTTCAATTATTTCTGTCAACAAACTACTACAGTGGCTCTGCACCTCTGGGCACACATGGGCATCTATTTGGAATGAATGTATGTTTTTCAGTTTAGTAAAGCAGCAGATCACAAGCCGAGAAGCATCCATTTAAAATACATTTGGGGATGAATTCATTGAGTTTTATTGCTCAAGGTAGTGAGTGACAGCACTGATCGGAGAAGTTCATATAGGCATTGCATGGGCTTTGTCAAACAACTTAGCCAATTCATCTAATATATACACCCTGCATCTCTTTTAATATGTGTGCTTTCCTAAGCAGAACATACCCACTATGCCAAATTGCTCATTGCTTATTTACACAAATATCTCCCAGTATCTAAATGGAAATCATCAAGCTCAGCTCATCTTCTAAAATGCATGAATAGCTGTAAATGGGATAACTGCAATGTGAATAAATAAAACACATGAAAATTAGCCAGTTCTACAGAGAAGAGAAATCCGTTAACATACTGTCACGTATTTCAAGTCTCAAGCCTTGACTGATTGCCTTCTTCATTTACAAAGTTCACTTTGGCTATTGTTTGAAGTTTTGGGAGAAATAAAATGTTAGAAAATGTGTTTTTTTCCAAGCACTGTAGCTAGATACTTGCTAGAGGCTTGAACTGCAGTGAACAAACACCTCTTGGCTTGTTTGGAAAAAGTGCATGACCTCACTGGCACTGGCATTTGTCTGTTATGTTTGGGATGAAAGCCAGCCTGAAAACTGCCAACGTTTATACAATATATTGGTATTTAGAGATTCATTTGTTTTATCGGAAAGTAAGAGCAGTCTGGGAGAGAGACTATGAGCCCCACACATAACAGGAAATTTCAGACACATTTAAGACCCCTCGACACCATGTAGACCCCCACCCTTTGGAAAGTTCTGTTTTAAATAAAATGCTCCCTGGGCTCTCACACTGGTTTGCCAGATGTGGTTTTTCAGTCTTTTAGAGCTATAATTGTGTCCCAAACCAATTTCTTTTATAGCTTTGCTTATACCTATAGCTAAATATTTAAGAGTTCAATTGTGTCTGTTGAAAGAAGCCAATGCACAGAAGAACCTGGGGTGGGCACACTTCCCCCCTGGAGATGATGGGAGGTATTATACCTTTACAAAGGCACAATTCCTCATAGGCCTTAAAGAAAATGCCCTTTTTATGCTCATGTTTCAAGTGTAGTAAGTATTCTCCCTAGATTGCCAATGCATATTCTACTACACAGATAGTCCCTTATGATCCTGATAACAGCATGGGCTGGAGTACTCAAAATCCATTATCGGGAGAAAGATTCCTTAAATAGTGTCCCTAAGTGGACTCGTGTCCACTTCACATGTACATGTGCCCTCATCTGTCATTGATTGGAGACTTTTGGTAATGTCTGTTCAAAAAGAAGAGGAGACGTGGCACACTACCTATCTTTGTGTCCTAGTTAGTGTTGGATGAATCACACTCTGCTCCTTCTAAACTGCCTCAGCCTGAGGTTATGTCTACAGCCTGACTTAGGGGTGTGACTTTTTCACGGAGTTAGTGCAAGTATAAATAGCAGCGTAGCATGGGTAGTTAGCTGGGCCTGAGTGCATATCCACCTGACACTGGCACAGCTAAGATGTGCCTGTACTGCTGCACTATTCATGCGACTCCAGGTGCAATGCTGTGTATATTTGCTGTAGGCTGCTAAGCACTAGCTTGTGTATGTGTATGTGAACCAGCGGGGGAAAAAAATCACATCATGTGATTATAGCATAGACAGACTGAGACAGAGCAACTTGCGATGCCCACTTCTTAGTTTTGTTAGCTTGTGGAACATTTCTTTATCTTTAGAGAGCAGTTTTGATAGTTTCTCAGATTGAACATAGTTTGGGAGGGTCATCTTTCCCCTTTTCCCCATGCCAGTTCCTGAAGTTCATTTTTCTCTCTTCTTGGATAGGCCCAAATGCCCTGGATTTAATACTACTGTCAGGGCTATTCCTCTGAGTGCAGAAGATGAGGGCCTTAAATACTTTGCCTTTATAGGCTCTGCTTACAAAAGCTCCCTAGAGTCACAGATGCACCGTCTCTGAGGAAAAAAAAAGCTGCCATCATCAAGTGATTTAACCCTGAAAACAAACAGGAGGGAACACTTGAATTCCTTCCCCAGAGGTACTCCCCAGCTCTTTTGCGCCAAGGGTATGTCTACACTACAGCGCTAATTCGAATGGATCCAGACTAAAAAACTAATTCAAATTAGCGTTTTGCTACTTCGAACTAGCATATCCACATTAAGTGGACCCTGAACTGGGGTTAAGGATGGCTGGAAGCAGTGCCAGCAGGGCATCAGAGGAGGACTTAGAGCGTGGAGCTGCTGCCTCAGGCTAGCCGAGGGCTGTGCTTAAAGGGACCCGACCCCCACTCGGGACAGACAGTTCTCAGGGGTGCCCCGCTTGCAAAGCAGTCCTGGCTTGGAGTGCCTTGAGTGCCCACACTGGGCACATCACAGCACTCGGCCATCAGACCGGCTGCACTTGCCGCAGGCTGCCATCTGGGGAGAGGGAGCAATTGGGGGGCTGCAGGAGAGCTTCCACCCCCAGAAGCCTGCAGAGCCAGCCCAGTCCTCCCCATCAGGGGCTCGTACCCCATTCCTCCCTCACCTCCTTCCACTTACCATTCCCTAGCCCCCCTTCTTGATGTACAAAATAAAGAAAACGTGTGATCAAAAATAGAATCTCTCTTTATTGAACAAAACTTGGGGAGACTGGGAAAAGGAGGTGGAAGAGGGGAAGAGAGAGGCTGGGAAAGGGGAGGGCAACTACAATGATCAGGGGTTTGGAACAGGTCCCATATGAAGAGATTGGGACTTTTCAGTTTAGAAAAGAGGAGACTGAGGGGGGATAAGATAGAGGTCTATAAAAGCACGAGTTGGGTGGAGAGGGTGCATCAAGAAAAGTTCTTCTTTAGTTCCCATAATAGAAGGACTAGAGGACACCAAAAGAAAGGAATGGGTAGCAGGCTTCAAACTAGTAACAGAAAGTTGTTCTTCACAAAGCAAAGAGTCAGCCTGTGAAACTCCTTGCTGCAGGAGGCTGTGAAGGCTAGAACCAGAACCGAGTTTAAAGAGAAGTGAGATAAAATGATGGAGGTTGGGTCCAGGGAGTGGTATTAGCCAGGGGGTAGGAGTGGTGTCCCTGCCCAAAGTTTGTGGAAGGCTGGAGAGGGATGGCACGAGACAAATGGCTTGGTCACTGTCTTCGGTCCATCCCCTCCAGGGTTCCTAGGGTTGGCCGCTGTTGGCAGACAGGCTACTGGGCTAGATGGACCTTTGGTCTGACCCAGTACGGCCATTGTAAGCTCAGGGCTCAGGGTCGGGGGTCTCAGTGGACCACCTTGATTTTCATGCACACCTGCTCCTGGGTGGCCAGGCTGGCAGCTCTCCTGCCCTAGACGGCCACTTTTCTGTGCCTAGTGCGGAGGTCATGGACAAGGTCCACGATGTCCACACTAGACCAGGCGGGTGCCCGCCTCTTGCGGTCCCAGGCAAGCTCCCGGGAGCCGCCAGCCTGGTCCCAGGAAGAGGGGGAGGGCTGGGGGGCATCGGGTGGCTGGTTCGAGCCGTGCCAGGTGCAGGGTCTGCTAGCTGGGTGCTGGCAGGCTTGCACCTGGCACGGGCACCGTAGCTAGCCCGTGCCCCTTTAAGAGGTCCGGGGCCGGGAGGGGGGCAATAGAGTTTCCCTGGTGTTGGCCAGAGTGGCCACCAGGGAAAGCTGCGGAGGGCTAGCCTCCCACTAGTTCGAATTAAGGGGCTACACACCCCTTAATTCGAACTAGTAAGTTCGAACTAGGCTTAGTCCTCGTAGAATGAGGTTTACCTAGTTCGAACTAAGCGCTCCGCTAGTTCGAATTAAGTTTGAACTAGCGGAGCGCTAGTGTAGCGCCTATCAAAGTTAATTCGAACTAACATCCATTAGTTCGAATTAACTTTGTAGTGTAGACATACCCCAAGAGAGCTTGAAAAACAAGCTGCAGTCTCTGGTAGCTGACTGCTCAGTCTTAGGTAGGCATGTGCACTTGCACGCATGCGCACACGCACGCGCACGCGCACGCACACACATACACACACACTCACACGTTACTTTCCAGGACACAAGAATCAAATCATTGCCCTAAAAAGGTGATTTTTATTAACAAAACGAAAGTTATAGTTGATAAAGCATACTTGGTTGCTAGGTGTAAAACAAATTGAAACACCGAGAAAATCTCTGGGAACAACTCTTAGGGTATGTCTACACTACCACCCTAGTTCGAACTAGGGTGGTAATGTAGACATACCGCAGTTGCAAATGAAGACCGGGATTTGAATTTCCCAGCCTTCATTTGCATAAGCCGGCCGGCGCCATTTTTAAATGCCGGCTTGTTCGAACCCAGTGCCGCCCGGCTACACGCGGCACGGGTTAGATTGTTCGAACTAGCAAGCCATTCCGAACTATCTGTATGCCTTGTGGAACGAGGCTCCCTGGCTCCCTGCCAATACCTTTGCTAGCTACCTGAGTTTAACCCTTCAGTCACTGGGTATTGGCCAGCACTCCTTTTATCCATCACAACTACATAATTTTCGGGGAGTCTACTCCTGCTAGCGATGGCCATTCTAGCTGTCTTCTTTATTTAGGGGTCATGTATGGCCAGTCTAAGTATTGAATCTGTATTGGATTTAGGAGTAGGTCTAGAAAGAATGAAGATAAAAACTTGTGATGGAGTGTTCTATGTGGTTTTCATCAGATCCAGGACCAGGCTCTCCCTTTATGTAGCAGAAGAGAGAAACAAGAGTGCTCTGTCAATTTCCTCTGCAGCCCACTTGGGATAGAATTGTGGGAGACAACTTTAAGGCTAACAGAGCTTTAATGGGGTGCCCAGATGGGGCAGAGTAGGTTGAAGTAGGTCAGTTAACTCTGAATGTGGCACGTGGAGGAGAGATCAGTAAAAGCATAATGAAAGATGAAGCTCAGCTGAGGAGGAGCAGGTTGGGCCTCTATAAAAGAATGAGAACAGAAGTGGGCTGCAGGGAGAGACTCTGCAGTCATTCCCTCTGGGCAGAGAGGTGGGTAGGAGAAAGCCCAGTGGAGGAGTAAAAGCTTAGGTATCCTATCCCTGTGGGAAGGGTTCACCTGGAGGAGTTGCAAAGAATGCCCAAGGAAGGCAGAGTTGAAAAAACCCAGGGAACGAACAGTGAGGGTAGAGATTATGTAAATGATGGCTGCCAACTAAGAGTTCCTGAGCTGGAATCCAGAGTTGTCAGTGGATGGGGGTTCCCCACTAGCCACTGGGAGGTGGCATTGGTCAGTACATGGAGTCTTTGGGGACCATCTCTCCTGTTTTCAACGATCCTGGGAATAGATCATTTCAAACACATGTGTTTTTTGAGGTTGTAATATTGGGCTACTCCATCCCACCTGCAACCTCCCTTCTCCATACCTTTTCAGGGACACATGAACATCTTCTGAAACACGAAGTTTTATCTCTCCTTCACACAGGAACCATAGAACCTGTACCTACTCAATATGGAGGGTGTGTGTGTGTGTGTGTGGAGGGGGAGGTTCTATTCTGAGTACTTTCTGGTTCCCAAAAAGAAGAATAGATGGAGGTCTATCTTAGATCTCAGGATGTTAAGTACTTTCCTCAAAATGCAAAAGTTCAGGATGGTGACTCACTAAACTATAATACTTTCTCTAGATCCAAGGGGTTAGATCTTAGCTTCTTGACCTATATTTTCATATTGTGATGCAATCAACCCACAAGATGTTTCCATGCTTAATCTTTGGTCAGCAGCATGTTCAATACTGATTGCCCCAGTCTGTCTATCATCTCCAGAGTCCTTACAAATGTGTATAGTGGTCTTCACCTGCATCAAAGACTGGCTTCTCATAGCATTTTCTTACACCCTTAACCTGCAAGAAGTCCTTAGCTTTATTTTGTGTGCTACAGCTTGGCTGTGTCTAGACTGGCAAGTTTTTCCGCAAACTCAGCTGCTTTTGTGGAAAAACTTGCCAGCTGTCTACACTGGCCACTTGAATTTCCACAAGAACACTGACTTCCTACTGTAAGAAATCAGTGCTTCTTGCGGAAATACTCTGCTGCTTCCGTTCGGGCAAAAGCCCTCTTGCGCAAATCATTTGCGCAAGAGGGCCAGTGTAGACAGCACAGTACTGTTTTGTGCAAAAAAGCCCCGATGGCTAAAATGGCGATCGGGGCTTTTTTGCGCAAAAGTGCGTCTAGATTGGCACGGACACTTTTCCGCAAAAAGTGCTTTTGCGGAAAAGTGTCCGTGCCAATGTAGATGCTCTTTTCCGCAAATGCTTTTAATGGAAAATTTTTCCGTTAAAAGCATTTGCGGAAAATCATGCCAGTCTAGACGTAGCCCTTTCCGTTTGACAGAGAAAAGTCCACTCTGATGCCAATTCAACCTATAGAATTTTGGGAGCCACCTCAAATACCCAGACATGCAGGGCTTGCTTATCAGTGGGCAGACTCATTGAACCTCATTTCTCAGGTTCAAATAAACTCCCAGAAAACAACCAAAAATGTGTTTTGCAACCTCTAGGTAATGTTGCATACCACCTTACACCTTGGTTGTGTACATCCTGGGGTGCAGACTGTTTACACTTCCAACAAGCACTGTATTGGCATATTATTTTTGATTTCTCAGGAGTTCTAGACACTCCTAATTGGTGGAAGGAGCCATGCAGTGTATGAATGTTAGTCCCATTCATTCTTCAACACCCCTACTTCAACTATAGTTACAGATGCAGCTCTCATTGGGTGAAGAGCTCATCTTCCAAATCATATTATTCTAGGACAATGGACCATTCAAGAATCCATTCTCCACATTAACCTACTGGTACTCAGAGCAATCAGATACACCAGCAAACATTTGCTTCCTGTGATCAAAGGCCAATACATCAAGATATGATTGGTAGACAACATATCCAATATAAATTGCATGGGAGTAGCAAGTGCCTTCCCCCCCTTTTTGCAGACTCAGTAGAGCTATTAAACTGGTGCATAGCCCATCAGATCCTCATCTTGGCTTCATAATCACCAGGACTTTAGGGGTGCGACTACACAGCAGGGCTTAACTCAAAATAAACTATGCAAATTTGAGCTACATCAATTGTGTAGCTTATTTCGAAATAGCTTATTTCAAAATTGGGTATGTCTACACAACACTTTTTTTCAAAATAGAGCACTCTTCCTCTGACTTCCCTTACTTCTCATACGATGAGGGTTACAGGAGTCAGAGTAAGAAGTCCTCCAGCTTGACAGTATTTTGACATTATTTCCAAATAACTGCCTGCTGTGTAGACATAACATTAGTGGCTGTTTACTCAAAGAATTTATGAGTATGATGTTTTAATGACTGATCTTCCTCACACCATCTTTCATAAATATATAGTGTCTTGGTCACATTCCTGCTTTTTTACTCAAGGTACCTTTGGACTTTCACAAAAAGCCAGGCAATTCAACTTCTGGTTTATACCTCAAGCTAGAGAAGAAGCTACTCTTCACACCATAAATATCAGAAAAGTGTGGGCCACTTACTTGGAAAGGATTATTAAACCCTTCAGAGTCTCTCCCAGACTGTGATTTGTGGGCAGAGTTAGAGGGCCCTTATCTCACAAAAGACTCTACAGTAGGGTTTCTAGCTGTATTCTTTCTTGCTACAAGGTGACTAATGTTCAACCTCCTCCTTGGGTCATAGTCCACTCTAACAGATCATAAACTTTTGTGTGAGAGAAGGAACTGAAGGCAGTTCATCCTGAACTGCCCTATATACCAGGGTGGGCAATAATTCTCTTAAGGGGGGCACTTAATTAATTTGGATAGGTAATCACAGGCTGGCTCCATCCCAGAGGGGGAGGAGTCTGGGACAGAAATTGTGAGGCCTGGGGGCTAGCCTTCCCCCATAGTTGTCTGGGGTTAGAGGCTTTGAATTAAAAACACAGCAAAGGGCTCACGACTCCAGGCCCTGCTGCTACCACGTTCTCTGTCAGCTGCCCAGGGTTGTTAAAACTATTTAAAGGTCTCAAGGCTATGGTCTCTGCCGGGGTAGTGTTGTGAATGGGAGCTGTGAGCCATTTAAAAAGGATCTGGCTGCCTGAGCCACTGCCTGGAAATTCAGTGGCACAGGTAGCAGGCTATAAACAGAAAGCAGCCATATGCTGTCCATGGGCAGGATCCAAGTGTTAGGTGGGCTGGATCTGGCCTGAGACTGCATCTTGCCTAGCCCTGATACATACATATTCTTGGTACAAGTTATGGAGATAGCTAGAGTGTATGTGTGGACCAAATGAGGATCGCTACCTAAAGTTTGCGTTCAAAGATGCAAACCTAAACTGAAGCACTGTTAGGGAAAACATTTCAAAGAATTCCAGGTTAGTGTGTGCTAGTGAGGGAAGGAATCCCTGTTTATTTTTAGAATCAGTACTTATGCATTTAGAAAGTCAGCTGATTATTATTCAGATAACATAACTTTATGTAAATTTTTAAAATGCAAAGCCATTGTTTGAAAAGGAAACCGCCATGTGACTTTTCCAACCAGTTAACAGTTTCTAGCTGCGGTTTGCTTCTATATAACTGTTGTTTAGGTCTGCATGTTTGGGCTTTAGGCTTTAGACTCTAGCACTGCTGCCTACTGTTTTGAAGTAGCTCTTTATGTGTGAAAGGGCTACTTCAAAACAGTAGGCAGCAGTGCTAGAGTCTAAAGCCTAAAGCTCAAACATGCAGACCTAAACCAACAAATCTTTCCCACACAAAGGCTTCGCATTGCCCTTTTATTAAATTTTAAATTGTTTGGAAAGCATCTTTTTTCATGAATGTCACATTAGTCATTGTCTCTGCTTTCAATACATGATGTATATATTTACAGTCATATTTCCTCTCCTTGAAGATTTTTCTATAACGAAAGTTAGAAATCAGCTTAAGATAAAAGGCTGTCATCACAGGGGTCCCTTCCTCAATATTGTATCACTGTCTGACCTAGTTGTAATGAACATACAGACCTCCATTGGTCTCCAGTTAATAAACAGACATATTCATTCTGTGTTACCTAGGGTCACCAAAGAGTGTCTCCTTAAGGACTGGGCTGAAGTATATACTCCTGGAAGAACTGGTACCTATACCACAGGAACATTCCTTGCTGTAAAGTTTTTGTGGATGGAGGGATACTATATCAAGAATTATTGCTCTGAAATATTTACATTTGCTGGGTCTCTGAAAGGATGTCTGTCATAGTTCTGTACTGTAAATAAAACATGAAATGATACTGATCTTAAGTCATGAATTTGAGTTAAAAGTGTTCTTTTTTAATGTCTGTGGCACTCTGCACCCCAGCGTGCTCATTCCTAGGTGACCAGGTTACCCTCAATCACGCTCCCACGACACCTGTTTCATCCCCACGGTTTCTTACATCCAGTTCAAGAGTCGCTTTCTGCACACAGCATAGCAACTCTGACCCCGGGGAGGAAGGGGGACCTAGGCCCACCCACTCTCCAGGTCCTGACCCAGGGCCCTAAGGACAGGGATCCTTCCCCGTTCCGGTTGGTGGGGCGTTATCCCTAAATACACCAACCCTCGGGCATCCACTCAGCCATACCCTGGGTCACTTCCTTCCCCCAAGCCCTCGCCAGGCTTTGCTCACCTCGCCTCCTTGCTGGTTTCCTCCCTCCCCTTCTCCGGGTATGTCTACACTACAAAGTTAGTTCGAACTAACGGACGTTAGTTCGAACTAACTTTAATAGGTGCTACACTAGCGCTCCGCTAGTTCGAATTTGAATCGAACTAGCAGAGCGCTTAGTTCGAACTAGGAAAACCTCATTTTACGAGGACTAACGCCTAGTTCGAACTAGCTAGTTCGAACTAAGGGCTGTGTAGCCCTTTAGTTCGAACTAGTGGGAGGCTAGCCCTCCCCAGGTTTCCCTGGTGGCCACTCTGGCCAACACCAGGGAAACTCTATGCCCCCCTCCCGGCCCCGGACCCCTTAAAGGGGCACGGGCTGGCTACGGTGCCCGTGCCAGGTGCAAGCCTGCCAGCACCCAGCTAGCAGACCCTGCACCTGGCACGGCACAGAGCCACCCACCCGATGCCCCCCAGCCCACCCCCTCTTGCCGGGACCAGGCTGGCGGCTCCCGGGAGCTTGCCCTGGACCGCAAGAGGCGGGCACCTTCCTGGGCTAGTGCGGACATCGTGGACCTTGTCCACGATCTCCGCACTAGGCACAGGAAAGTGGCCGTCTAGGGCAGGAGAGCTGCCAGCCTGGCCACCCAGGACCAGGTGTGCATGAAAATCAAGGGGGTCCACTGAGACCCCCGACACTGAGCCCTGAGCTTACAATGGCCGTACTGGGTCAGACCAAAGGTCCATCTAGCCCAGTAGCCTGTCTGCCGACAGAGGCCAACCCTAGGGACCCTGGAGGGGATGGACCGAAGACAATGACCAAGCCATTTGTCTCGTGCCATCCCTCTCCAGCCTTCCACAAACTTTGGGCAGGGACACCACTCCTACCCTCTGGCTAATAGGACTCCATGGACCCAACCTCCATCACTTTATCTCACTTCCCTTTAAACTCTGTTCTAGTTCTAGCCTTCACAGCCTCCTGCAGCAAGGAGTTCCACAGGTTAACTATTTGCTTTGTCAAGAAGAACAACTTTCTCTTACTACTTTGAAGCCTGCTACCCATTCCTTTCCTTTGGTGTCCTCTAGTCCTTCTTTATGGGAACTCAGGAAGAACTTTTCTGAATGCACCCTCTCCACCCAACCCCTGCTTTTAGAGACCTCTATCCTGTCCCCCCTCCGTCTCCTCTTTTCTAAGCTGAACAGTCCCAGTCTCTGTAGCCTCTCTTCATCTGGGACCTGTTCCCAACCCCTGATCATGTTAGTTGCCCTCCCCTCTCCCAGCCTTTCTCTTCCCCTCTCCAACCTCCTTTTCCCAGTCTCCCCCAGTTTTTTTTCAATAAAGACAGAGTCAATGTTGGAAGAAACGTTATCTTTATTTTGTACATCAATAAGAAGGGGGGCTAAGGAAGGGTAAGTGGAAGGAGGTGAGGGAGGAATGGGGTATGAGCCCCCGATGGGGAGGACTGGGCTGGCTCTGCGGGCTTCTGGGGGTGGAAGCTCTCCTGCAGCCCCCCAATTACTCCCTCTCCCCAGATGGCAGCCTGCGGCAAGTGCAGCTGGGCTGATGGCCGAGTGGTGTGATGTGCCCAGTGTGGGCACTCAGGGCACTCCAAGCCAGAACTTCTTTGCAAGCGGGGCACCCCTTAGAACTGTGTGTCTGGGGTGGGGGTCGGGACCCTTTAAGCGCAGCCCTCGGCTAGCCTGAGACAGCATCTCCATGCTCTAAGTCCTCCTTTTATGCCCTGCCGGCACTGCTTCCGGCCATCCTTAAGCCCTGTTCAGAGTCCACTCAATGTGGACTTGCTAGTTCGAACTAGCAAAACGCTAGTTCGAACTAGTTTTTAGTTCTAGACGCGTTAGTTCGAACTAGCTTAGTTCGAATTAACTAATTCGAACTAAGTTAGGGTATGTCTACACTAGAAAGTTAGTTCGAACTAACGGACGTTAGTTCGAACTAACTTTCCTATGCGCTACACTAGCGCTCCGTTAGTTCGAACTTAATTCGAACTAACGGAGCGCTTAGTTCGAACTAGGTAAACCTCATTTTACGAGGACTAACGCCTAGTTCGAACTAGCTAGTTCGAACTAAGGGCTGTGTAGCCCTTTAGTTCGAACTAGTGGGAGGCTAAGGCTTCCCAGGTTTCCCTGGTGGCCACTCTGGCCAACACCAGGGAAACTCTATTGCCCCCCTCCCGGCCCCGGAGCCCTTAAAGGGCCACGGGCTGGCTACTCACTTTGTGCCAGTTGCAAGGCTGCAAGCACCCGTGCCTGCACAGCCTGCACCTGCCACACAATGAGCCAGCCATCCGAGGGCTCCCAGCCCTCCACTGCTCCCCACGACCAGCCTGGCGGCTCCCGGGAGCCTGCCCGGGGGCGCAAAAGGCGGGCGCCCGCCTGGTCAAGTGTGGAGATCGTGGACCTCATCGAGGTTTGGGGGGAAGCCTCAAATGTCCACGATCTCCGCACTAGCCACCGGAACGCGGCCGTCTATGGACGCATGGCTGCCAGCCTGGCCGCCAGGGGCCACCAGCGCAGCCGGGAGCAGGTGCGCTGCAAGATTAAAGACTTGCGGCAGTCCTACTCCCGGGCCTGCCTGCCAGGGGCTGACCCGGAGGCCTGCCCCCACTTCCATGCCCTGGACCGCATCCTGGGGCCTCATGCCGTCCCTGCCCCCCGGGACGTGATTGACCCCGGGGCAGAGGGACCGCTCCTGGACACCGAGGAGGAGGAAGAGGGCTCTGAGAGCCAGGAGCCTGCCGCCAGCCTTCCCAGGACCCGGGACCCCCGAGGCACCCCACAGAGCCGCTCGCCTGCATCATCAGAGGCCGGGGAGGCGTCCACCTGTGAGTACCCTCGTGTTCCCCTTATGTGTACGGGGGGCTGGGGCGAGAGGGAGCCCCGGGACCGTGCGCCTGGGCCTTGCCCACCACGGAGCAGCAGCTGGGGATCCTGCAGGGGCCCTGGCCTTGCAGAGGGGAGATGGGTTTCACACACCTGGGCCCCTGGGGTAATTGACCGCTGGTCTTCTTGCACCACAGCTGCAGCACCGGGGCCTGCAGGGCGCACCACACCGCCTGCAGCAGCCGCCCGCGCCCGGGCAAGCAGGACAGCCAGGAACCAGGAGGACTACCAGAGGCGGCATCTCCGGTTCCTGGACCGACAGCTCCGTCTCCAGGACCACTGGGTCCAGGAGGACCTCAGGCTGCGCCAGAGGAGTCTGGAGGCCCTGGAGGAGCAGGGCCGTGCCCTGCGAGGCCACCTCCAGAGCCTGCTGGACCGCTTTCCATTTCCTCCTCCCCCTGCTCTCCCTCTTGCTCCCCCTCTTGCTCCCCCTCTTGCTCCCCCTGCTCCTCCTGCTTCCCCTCCTGCTTCCGCTCCTGCTTCCTCCACACCCCCTGTCCTCTCTGCCCCCCCCTCCACAACCATTCCCCACCGACGCCCCCGGACCCGCAGTGTGGCGAGACGGGAGAGGCACCCAGACTCCCACCCCTCAGCTTTCCTTTCCCTTCCTCCCTTCCCTCCCCTCCCCTTCCAGCTCCCTCGTCCCAGGTTTCCCCCTCCCTTCTCCCACCTTCATTCCTCCCTCCCCCACCCCAGTTCTCTGAAATAAACAGACGTTTTTGTTTGAAAAACAGGTGTCTTTATTGTACAGTAGATAGAGAGGGGAAGGGGGGGGGGTAGGGTGGAAGAAGGCCCCGGTGGGGCATGCAGGGAGAGGTCAGTCCTCCTCCTCCTCCACCTGGAAGCTCTCCCGCAGGGCTTCCCGGATCCGGATGGCCCCCCGCTGGGCTTCCCGGACGGCGGCGGTGCGGGGCTGACCGTAGTGTCCAGCCATGCGGTCAGCCTCAGCCATCCAGGCTGGCAAGAAAGCCTCCCCCTTCCGCTCACACAAATTGTGGAGCACACAACATGCCGCCACCACGGGAGGGATGTTGTGCTCGGCCAGGTCCAGACGGGTGAGGAGGCATCGAAAGCGGGCTTTCAGTCGCCCGAAGGCCCCCTCCACCACGATGCGG
The DNA here is from genome assembly GCF_052426305.1 of Pelodiscus sinensis. Classification (NCBI taxonomy): domain Eukaryota; kingdom Metazoa; phylum Chordata; order Testudines; family Trionychidae; genus Pelodiscus; species Pelodiscus sinensis. Next base: position 26,812,679 of record NC_143058.1, on the reverse strand, counting down.
GCCCTGCTCAGCCTGTTATTGAAGGCCTGGCGGGAGGGATTGAGGTGCCCCGTGTAGGGCTTCATGAGCCAGGGCTGCAGTGGGTAGGCGGCATCCCCCACCAGGCACACGGGCATGTCCACGTCCCCGACCCTGATGTGGCGGTCGGGGAAGAAGGTCCCGTCCTGCAGCCGCTGGCACACGGAGGAGTTCCGGTACACCCGTGCGTCGTGTGCTTTGCCGGACCAGCCCACATTTATGTCCGTGAACTGTCCCCGGTGGTCACACACGGCCTGCAGGATGACGGAGAAGTACCCCTTGCGGTTCACGTACCGGGACGCCTGGTGTTCCGGGGCACGGATGGGGATGTGCGTCCCGTCGATGGCCCCCCCGCAGTTGGGGAAGCCGAGGGCGCCGAATCCCCGGATGACGGCGTCCGGGTCGGCGAGGCGGACCACCCTGCGGAGCAGCACCCGGTTGATGGCCTTGACCACCTGCGGAGAGAGACACAGCAAAGCGTCAATCAGTGGGGCGCCCGGGTGGCTGGGAGCATTCATGCCCTGGCAGTGCCCCGCGCCCCACTCCCGGAAGCAACCCCCCTGGCGGCGTGTAGTACGGCCGGGACAGCCCGACCCCTCCGGTGCGGGGCGCCTTCGCCTCCTCCCGCCCCCCCCCTTTGTCCCTGGGGCGGCCCATCCCCTCCTCGCAGCCCCCTCCCCCCGGCTCGGTGGCTGACGAGCGCCGTACCTGCATGAGCACTGCTCCGACAGTGGATCTCCCCACGCCGAACTGGTTCCCGACGGATCGGTAGCTGTCCGGCGTGGAGAGCTTCCAGAGGGCGATGGCCACCCGCTTCTGGAGGGGGATGGCGGGCCTCATGCGAGTGTCCCTTCTTTGCAGGGCAGGGGCGAGCCACTCGCAGAGCTCCAGGAAGGTGTCCCTCCTCATCCTAAAGTTCTGGGTCCACTGTCGGTCGTCCCAGTGCTCCAGGACGATGCGGTCCCACCAGTCGCTGCTGGTGTCCAGACGCCAGATGCGGCGGGGCACGCCGGTGCCGGGGCGCCGCCGCGGCTCCTCCACGGCCCCCAGGGCGGCCAGGCGGAGAGGCAGGGGGCTGACGTTCCCCAGGTGGTGCCAGGCAGCCTCGAGCCATTGCTGGCAGGCTTGCAGCAGCAAGTCCAGAACGTGCACCAGAAGGTGCAGGGCGAGCCGTGGCTCCATGTTGCCACCTGCGGCGGCCCCCCCCGAAGGGAAGCACCGACACAGACGGGCACAGAGACCGACGCTTTGCTGTCCCTCGGCGAGGTTGGCAAGCAAGCAGGAAAAGCTGAGAACCGGCTGTCCAGGGGGGGTCCCTTTAAGCACGAGCCTCAGATAGCCTCAGACAGCAGCCACACAAAGCAACTGCTGACCTGATGCCCTGCCAGAACCGGTTTCAGCTGCCCTTAAATGCCCCCCTGCGTCCAATCAGTGTGGACGCGCTAGTTCGAACTAGCAAAACGCTAGTTCGAACTAGTTTTTAGTTCTAGATGCGCTAGTTCGAACTAGCTTAGTTCGAATTAACTAATTCGAACTAAGTTAGTTCGAACTAGCGCTGTAGTGTAGACGTACCCTTAGTTCGAACTAACTTTGTAGTGTAGACATACCCTCCTTCTGGTGCCCCCTGTTTTATTTCCCATGTCCTTTGTGCCCCGCCCTTCACGCTTGCGCCGCCCCTCTTTCTTATGTGCCCCGTCACCTTCTTCCCAGATGTGCTTCCCATCAAGCCCTGCCCCCACCTCCTATCATCGGCAGTCTCTGACCTGGGCGCCACCGAGGCTCCTCCTGGTCGCGTTACAACGCGGTTCGCCGGTGAAATGCTCCCCCTCCCTGGTCTATGCGCCGCAGAAGCGACGCCATTTCAGCCGCTCCACAGCTCTATAATAAAGTCAAAAAAGAGTATGCTCTCTCAGGATCATACACCAAGGCTACGTCTACACTGGCACCCTTTCTGGAAATGCTTAAAACGGAACAGTTTTCCATTATAAGTATTTCTGGAAAAAGCGCGTCTACATTAGCAGGATGCTTTTCCGGAAAAGCACTTTTCCCGGAAAAGCGTCCATGGCCAATGTAGACGCGCTTTTCCGCATGGTCATTTTCGCGATCAGGGCTTTTTTTGCGGAAAAGACTACTGTGCTGTCTACACTGGCCCTTTTCCAGAACAGTTTTTCCGGAAAAGGACTTTTGCCTGAATGGGAGCAGCATAGTTTTTCCGGAAAAACAATGACGATGTGCAGCCAGTGTAGAAAGATGGCAAGTTATTCCGGAAAAGCGGCTGCTTTTCTGGAATAAGTGACCAGTGTAGACACAGCCCAAGTAGAGTTTCATGAACCTGGGATTACTCAGAATTTTCCAATTTGTTGAGCAGACAGTTATTGCCACTAAATCCCCAAGGCTCACTAAAATCTGTGATGGTGTTGAAAGATTACTGGATTTGCATTGAGGAGAAAACAGCGTGGCTTTATAGCAGATCTGAAAGTAGGGTGGCATGGTGTACCAATAAGGAAGTGGCTGAATCTGTGTAAATAATCCCACACAGTATGGTACATCATATCAGCAAACCATTTAGAGCTGGTACAACGCACCTGGAAGACACCATCTCACCCCAGTACCTCTATGGAGCTGCCTTTTAGGACAACAGAGCTAGGGTGGGGCTGCTGGCATTCTGCTCCTTTCCCCATGTGCTCTTCCCCTCCCAGTAGGGAAAGAGCAGAACCCACAGGCATGTCCTATACAGAATGGCATGGCTGTCACTATATAGTGCCAGAGGAGATGCAACTCTATGGAAACAAAGGGCTGGGTGTTGGGGATCTGGCTCCTTTTCCCACTGGGAGGGGCCACAGGTAAAATAACAGAATATTGGCAGCTCCTCCAGCTGTACTGCCCCAGTCTCCCCCTCTCCCCCATGTAATGTGGGATGGGGAGGGAAAGATCATGGGGGGGCCTAGATTGGGGGCAGGGCAGAGTCACTTGGAGGGTTGTGTGGGGAGGTCACCTACCCTGCTTTAGCTGGCGCAACCCCCTTGTACCAGGAAGAAATTAATTTTAGTTTCACTTCTGCTTTACAGTGCTCCCCAAAAGATTTTCTAAATGGTGAAGAAACAATTTTAATTCCCCTCATCAGGCCCCATAAAGAAACGTCTTAATAGATTTTTAAGTTACAAAGTAAATAGCTGATGTGCTGCGTTTTATGTTGCATTATTAAAGAGAAATTGATGAGTCATTACTAATGCAGTAGAAGCAACTGGACCTTTCTTCTCTCTCTGTCTCTGTCTCTCTTCTTTTAAACAGGTATATGTTGAAGAATAGATTACAGGAGGATAGTTTTTAGTTATAGTTTAAGCAAGTTCGGGTTTGAAAACCTCTACAAAACCAATGAAGTTGAGTTTGGCTGCTATTATACATAAATACAGATGTTACTAACCTGTAAACCAAAGGCCATAGTTTCTTTTATGAAGAAATTACATCTATGGGGGAGAGGAACTGTACCGTCAGGAGAGTGTGTGCAACTATCCTGTGTGTGAGAAGGAGGGGTTTGATATCAATGTCAAAAGCAACCTCTCTAAGAAGCAGTAGTTAGTTAAATGGAAGAATTCTTTTGTTGACATAGTGGTATCTACCATAAGGATTAACACTGTTGCTCAGGTTTGGGAATTTTTTTACACACCAGAGTAATGTAGCTAAATTCAAAGTGTAGACCCAGCCTAAGAACCAGGCATAGCGCAGCATCTCGGCACTATTTGCTCACTTCTATTCAATACCTTGCTGAGGGTCTCAGGATGCCTCAGACAGGTGTTCCTTTGTTTGCAGAGTTGCAGGCTTCCCAGGGCACCTGATAGCCCAAAGGAGCCATAAATGAACACAGAAATCCAAGAATGATCCAGGATCTTCAGCTAGAACTTGGAGTTTGTCTGACAAACACAAGTGCCATAGGTTGTAATTAGCAATGCTCCATCACAAAGGTGTCCATCATCACAGAACAATTGAAATTCTGCTCCTGAGACATTCCAGACAAATGGTGAAAGTGTGCTCACCCAGATGTATTAAACAAGGCCTCTGGTAATGACAGACAAACTGTATTACAGAACAGGAAAGTCATGCATGATCAGGTGCTTCAGCTAAAGCATTTAGTTTATTTTTCCTTCCACTCTTTTGGGAAGGTAGGTTCATCTGCTCAAGAAAAGAGATGCCACTGTTTCTGACAAGTTAATTAAGCTTTCACTTCTGAGTATTATATGTATGGTGAAGAAAAGAAACTTAATTGTCTTCGCACTTCTTGACAAAAAGCAAGAAAAATGCTTGCATATTTCTCAATTTTGTCTCTATTTTTGATTCCTAATCAGCATTATACTTTCATGGGCCTAATTAAAAGCCAATTTTATGGGTTTCTTAAATGAGTTTTGTACATCTTTCTTTCTCTATATAAATTTTTTTCTTACGGGATGACAAAGTGGTATCAACATCTCACTCTGTGTCCACAGGATCCAAGCCCCACCTGCTCACAGCCTGGTCCTTCCCAGAGCCCACATGGAGAGCTAGGACTGCTATGTTGTGGTCCTGGCCCAGCCCTCCCCTCCCCAGCAGTCGGGGGAAGAGCCATAGCTACCACAACCTCCACCTGGCCCTCCCTGGCTGTTGGGGAGGGGGGGGAGTGGAACCTGGTGCAGCCTTAGCCCTGGCCCTCCCCGGCAGCTGGTGGAGCAGGGGGGAGACTGGGACTGGTGTGGTCTTGGCCCCAGCCCTCCCCAGTGGCTGGGGGGAGAGCAGGGCTGCCTACTCCCAGAGAGATGGAGGTTAGTGAGTGTGGTGAGTAGGGGGCACAGCCCCCTAGTATCTCTGAATGGACAGAAATATCTGCATAAAATTTGCTGGCTAGAAAGAAGAAATGAAGCTTTTAAAACTGATCTTCTGCATCTCTTTATAAAGCCTTTGACATGGATTGCTCACATCTTTATTTGTGCCTTACATATCAGCAAGAGAAATGAGGGCAAAGTATAATAAACACCTGTCTCTTCTACAAACGCTTAAAGCAATTTTCTTCCTGTGTTAAGCAGAATATTCAAATTTCAGATTTTTTTTCTTATGAGTCACTGTGCTGATTGGCTTTATAAACAACATATAAACCTGCTATGAAAGCACTTAAAAGTAACTATTTCTCTTTGTAACTATGGACTCTCTTTATGAGAACATCTAGGCAGAGCCAAACAAGGCTTTTAATTGCAGTTTATTACTCTTTTTGGTCTGTAAAAGTGTACACAGATAAGGGTGTCAGCCTTCCAGGATTGGCCTGAAGTGTCCAGGAATAAAAGATGTATTTTTAATTAAAGATTATGTCATGTGGTTAAATCTCCAAGAATACATCCAACCAAAATTGTCAACCCTACACAGATCTTACTTAGTGTGTGTGAATGAGCAGAGCCTAACCTTGCATGTACTGAGCATGCTTTGGATTAGAAGCCAAATCCCATCCTGGGGCTTCTCCTACTGTAAACATGAATAACAATAAAATATAAACTTCAAGCTGAGTTTAACTGTGCCTCAGTTTGTATTCCCTGTTGCAGATCATTTTTTCTTAGACCCAATCCCTTTTTTCTCAGAGGCTGCATCTACACTGCAATTTTTTTCCAGAATAACGTCTGTTATTCTAGAAAAACAATACTAGCGTCCATATTGCAATTGCGTTATTTCGACAAAAAGCTGAAATAACAGAGGCAGTAAACATCATTCAATGAGGATTAAGCCTTTTTCCGAAAAAGCTTTGTGTGTAGATGAGGAATAGTGAGTGTTGTCAAAAAAAAGAGGCTTCAAGGAAATAACACAGGCGCTCTGCTGGCCACTCCATCCACACTCATCACAACTCTATAGTTCCTGTTCCCTGACAGCTCTTAAAGCTGCAAACATAGGGGACAGCGCTTGTGGCAGGAATCTGGCCCTCTGAGCTTCCAGACACCATGCAGCTGCCAGTGCCACATCTCTTGGCACTATGGCCCGGCCATAAGCCTCCTGAGAGTCCCCTGCCTATTCCAGAGTGCATGCACAGAGCTCCCAGGAGCCTGCCAGGGGCAAAAGAGGCATGCACCATCTTGGTCTGGGGTTGAGATCCTGGCCCTCCTCAAGTGTGGGGCAATGAGGGGAACTTCTCGGCTCTCTGCTCAAGATGCAGGAATGTGGAGATCTATGGTCGGATGGTCATCATTCTGGTCGTGAAGAGCTACACCAGGACTCTGGAGTAAAGTGAAGGAGCTGTAGCAGGTCTACACCAGAGCAAGGGAGCGCAGCTCATGCTCTGGGGCAGGACCCCACTCCTGCCCTTATTATGAGGAACTCCACTGCATCCTGGGGGGTGGTGCAGCCCCTTCCCCAATCCTGGTGGTGGACTTGGGGTTGTGGTGTACTTATCACTCGGTCTTCTCAGCCTGGCCATCGTGCTGCAGTCCACGAACACTTCTCTTGCCTGCTTATCTGTGGGATGGTAGAGGTGAGGCAGGGCCCACTGTTGAGGCCACACATGGCCTTGCTCCCAGGACATCACCTTCCTTTGACCCAAGAACTGTTGCTCTCAGCTCAGGGACAGTGTCTCTAGGGATGACTGAGCCCCTTTTTATTGTCCCCAGCTGGACCATCCATGACTGTGGGGGGATTGACACCACCCGAGCCAGCCGCCCAATCTCAGGGGAGCTGCAGGCATCAGACGGTCCAGGAGGACTTTATGAGGGAGCATGTTTCCATCCTCCAGGACATGCAGCAGATGCTGGCCCAGAAGGTCCAGGACAATGTGCAGTGTTGGGCTCAGATGTTGACTGAGCTGCTGCAGCAGGGATGCAACATGTGACCATCCGGAAGATGATGACATACCCGGCACTTCTCCCAGTCCCTGCTCCTCCTCCCATGCCTGGCTCTGCTCTAGGCCCCCATCCTGCGTATCCCCCTATTTTTCCAGAACCTTCCCTACCCCCGAGTTCACTGAGATCCCCAGACTCAAAGTGGAAGAAGCACCCGAGCCATGTGGCAGTCTCAGCCCCAGCTCTGAACCTCTACTCCCCCTCCAAGGTTCTTAGCCTTCCTCCCCATATCCAGGTTCTCAACCTCCCTCCTCCTCAGTTACTTCTGTCCCAAATAAATAACCAAACAGTTCTTTATTTCAAAACCAAACAGTTGTTTTTATTGGGTCTGCAGAGAAAAGGAGTGGAGGGGGGAAGAGAGAGTGGGAAAGGCAGAGAGGGGCAAGGCACAGGCCCGTAGTGGGGAGGTCCTAGGGAGAGAAATTCTCCCTCAGGGCCTCCCAGATGTGCACCCTTGCCCGATGGGCCTGGTAGATGGCAGCTGTACGTGGCTGTTTGAAGGCCCGTCCCTCATGGCCGACCTCTGCCCCCCACCCCAGAAGGAAGGCCACCCCTTCCTCTCCACGATGTTGTGGAGAACACAAGAGGAGATCACCTGGGAGATGCTGTGTTCCCCCACATCAAGATGGCTCAGGAGGCAACTGAACTGTGCCTTCAAGCACCCAAAGGTGCATTTGGCCTGCATGTGGGCCCTTCCCAGGTGGCCTCTTGAACTGGTCCTTGCTTTGGTTCAGATGGCCAACGTAGGGCTTCATCAGCCACAGCATTAGCGGGTAGGTTGCATCCCCCATGATGTACAGTGGCATCTCAACGTCCCCAACCCTGATGATGCACTCGGGGAAGAACGTGCTAGCCTCCAGTTTTTGGTAGAGGCTGGAGTTTCAGAAGACGTGGGCATCCTGCACCATCTCTGATCAGCCGACGAAAATGTCTGTGAACTCTCTGTGGCGGTCGACCAGGACCTGCAGGACCTTTCAATTAATATACTGTGCTGCCTGGTGGTTAGCGGCATGGATGGGGATGTGGGTTCCATCAATAGCCCCCTCCACAGTTGCAGAAGGCCAGGGTGGCAAATCTGGCGATGATGGGGTCTAGGTCTCCTAGGTGGTTGACCCTCCACAGCAGGATGGTGTTGATGGCCCTCACCACCTGCAGAAGGATACAGAGAAAGACCCAAACAAAGAATCAAAGGGGATACCTGACCCTTTGGGAGGTCCTCGAGCCCTCCTCCTCCCCCCAAACACCCCAGGAGCCACCCACTATGAAGCCTGCCCCCCCTGCAGGGCTGTGTGAGGGTGGGACTAAAGAACCCCCTGGGGACAGGGTTTCCCCCCCACCCCTAGACTACCCCTTGCATCTACCCCCCTTTCCCAAGAGTCTCCCTTTCCAGTATTCCCACCCCCTGCAAGGACTGCAGCCTGAGAGCACCCTACCTGCATGAGGAGGGCCCCGATGGTCACTTTCTCATGCTGAACTAGTTGCCCATGGATCGGTAACTGTCTGGTGTGGCAAGCTTTGAGACGGTGATGGCGACCTGCTTCTCCAGGGAGACAGTGGCTCACATCTGGGTGTCACGTCATCAGAGGGCAAAGGCAAGGTAGGCACATAGCTGCAAGAAAGTCTCCTTGCTCGTTTGGAAGTTTTGGAGCCATTGCTGGTCGTTCCACTGCTCCATCGCCAGCTGGTTCCACCAGTTGGAACTGGTGTCCAGCCACCAAAAGTATCTTTCCACCATGGGATGTGGTTTCAAGGGCATTACTCCTCTGTATACTGGCAGAGGTTCTCAAAGATGAGCTCAAAGTTGAGCTCATGTAGGGCCACGAAGGCAGCCTGCAGAAACTGCAGCACAGCTGTGTGGGGCCATTGCGTGCCCAGAGACAGCTCTGATTCCATGGCAAGGAGTGCTGCGGTGTCCAAAGGAAGGGCAACCAGAGAATACAGAGGAAATGCTTTGCTGTCCCTCAGAGAGATAGGCAAGCAAGCAGAAGAACCTGAGAAATGTCTGTTCGGGGGGGTCCCTTTAAACACATGTCTCAGATAGCCTTAGGCAGTAGCACCCGGAAGCAACTGCTGACCTAATTCCCTGCTTTGAAATGCACAAGACACCCCAGCCATGGAGGCCGGGATCAGTGTGGAACTCACAAGCCATGGGCTCATCTGCCCCCTTTGAACAGCGTGAACTGGTTCTGGGTGGCCTTAAATGCGAGATAGTGTCCAATCAGTGTGGATGCTATCTTTCTAAATAGCACATCGTTATTTTGTTTCACTTTTTGTGTGTAAACACTCTATTTAGAAATAAACTTTTCCAGAAAGATATCTTCCAGAAAAGCTTATTCCCAAAGAAGCTTGCAGTGTAGACAAACCCAGAGAGGGAGAATGAACACTTTTCTACCCAGCGGGTTCCAGCCAATAGAAGAATAGGTCCAAATAAATTTGTATGGCTACATCTACACTGGCCAATCTTGCATAAGAACATATGCAAATGAGGCACAGCAATGAATATCGCCATGCCTCATGTGATTACTTAATGAGTCACCATTTTTGTGCAAGGGGCTTTTGCGCAAAACCCCCCTTTTGTGCAAGAGCCGTTCTGTTGCTTATTTTCAGGCAGAACGGCTCTTGCACAAGAGGAGGTTTTTGAGCAAGAAGGAGCAGTGTAGACTGCTCCTTCTTGCACAAAAGCCCCTTGCACAATATGGCAGCTCATTAAGTATGCAAATGAGGCATGGCAATATTCACCACCGGATCTCATTTGCATATGTCCTTGAGCGAGACAGGCCAGTGTAGATGTAACCTTAGTGTTTTAGGTGCCATAGGACTCTGTTGTTTTTGCGGAAACAGACTAACATGGCTCCCCTCTGAAATATGTTTGCATCTCTGTGCAGGATCCAAGATCCAGTGTTCTGATAGTTGGTCTCCTGGTCTGAGTTAGCCAAAATACCTCATCTGGGGTACGTCTACACTACAGCGCTAATTCGAACTAACATGTCTAGAACTAAAAACTAGTTCGAATTAGCGTTTTGCTAATTCGAACTAGCACGTCCACACTGATTGGACGCAGGGGGGCATTTAAGGGCAGCTGAAACAGGTTCTGGCAGGGCATCAGGTCAGTAGTTGCTTTGTGTGGCTGCTGTCTGAAGCTATCTGAGGCTCGAGCTTAAAGGGACCCCCCCTGGACGGCCGGTTCTCAGCTTTTCCTGCTTCCTTGCCAACCTCGCCGAGGGACAGCAAAGCGTTGGTCTCTGTGCCCGTCTGTGTCAGTGCTTCCCTTCGAGGGGGCCGCCGCAGGTGGCAACATGGAGCCACAGCTTGCCCTGCACCTTCTGGTGCACTTTCTGGACTTGCTGCTGCAAGCCTGCCAGCAATGGCTCGAGGCTGCCTGGCACCACCTGGTGCACATCCACTCCCTGCCTCTCCGCCTGGTCGCCCTGGGGGCCGTGGAGGAGCTGCGGCAGCGCCCCGGCACCGGCGTGCCCCGTAGACGGCCGCATTCCTGTGGCTAGTGCAGACATCGTGGACATTGGAAGCTTCCCCCCAAACCTCGATGAGGTCCATGATCTCCGCACTTGGCCAAGCGGGCGCCCACCTTTTGCGCCCCTGGGCAGGCTCCTGGGAGCCGCCAGGCTGGTCCTGGGGAGAAGTGGAGGGCTGGGTGTCATCGGGTGGCTGGCTCATGGTGTGGCAGGTGCAGGGTCTGCTGGCACGGGTGCTGGCAGCCTTGCAACTGGCACAAACTGTGTAGCCAGCCCGTGGCCCTTTAAGGGCTCCGGGGCCGGGAGGGGGGCAATAGAGTTTCCCTGGTGTTGGCCAGAGTGGAGCCTTAGCCTCCCACTAGTTCGAATTAAGGGTCTACACAGCCCTTAATTTGAACTAGCTAGTTCGAACTAGGCTTAATCCTCGTAAAATGAGGTTTACCTAGTTCGAACTAAGTGCTCCGTTAGTTCGAATTAAGTTCGAACTAACGGAGCGCTAGTGTAGCGCCTATCAAAGTTAGTTCGAACTAACGTCTGTTAGTTCGAACTAACTTTGTAGTGTAGACATACCCCTGTAGACTGGATGCTAGCACTTGTGACTCTGGGACAGCATTAGAAAAGGTTACTAATATCCTGCATGCCTTTGTATTAGTGGTGTTCTCTGTCATCTAAGCCATTTTCTTTCACTTTCTTTTCCATGAGTTTGCTTCAATTTCAAAGTTTAGAAAACTGTTATTCTTGTTATATTTTACACTTTTGTTGCCATTCATACACACAAAAAATTCTCATTTTCAGCAGCAGTTCTCACCACACCTTAGAAAAGTCCCTGTGAATTTTTAAAAAACTGGCAACAGAGAACTCAATGGGGTCCTAGTTATGAACGGATCGAGTTACAGCCAAGTGTTAGGTCTGTAACTCATTTGTAACTTGGAGAGGCTGTACTTGTTACACATCATGACATGTTATACAGCAGATGGAGGCCCTAATCAACACTGTGTTAATAGTAGCATACGCATATAGTAAGAGACAGTTCCTTCCTACCCTGAAGAATTTAAAATTCATTTCAAAGAGAAGACAGTGACAGATGATGGCAATGTCATGGGTGGTCAGTCCAAGTGCTAGAGCTGCCGTTAGGAACCAAGTATTAAAGCTACAGTTAGGAACCAAGCAGGACCAGAGCCAGGCAGGTGCAGGAATAGAAACAAAACAGACACAGAAACAATCATAGATGCAGGCATAAACATTGACCAACTGTCACCCTCATACAATTGGGGGAGCATGTCTGTTGGCTCCTCCAGCCAATAGGGCAGTTTGCCCGATCAAGTGATTGTGCTGAAAACCAAATGGGATTAAGCAGCATCCTTTGTTGCTAGTTGGTTCCAGGCTCAGCTGCAAAAGCTAATTCTTCATAAGAAAGACTGGGGAGGAGACACAATGGAATTCAAGGTCCTTTTCTCTTCAATCTCAATCCACCTAGTTATTGTCTGTGGGTAGTGTGTATGTGAGTGCGATAGAAATGAGCCATCAGAAGGACTTGAGAGAGGACAGACAAGGAGTAACCTGCAATACACTTCTGAAGTAAGAAAATATGTAGCCCTCATTTAATAGATAGGAGAAACAGGCTACAATAAATTAAATGATGGGGCCTCAGAGCACAGAGTAAATCTGTGTTAAACCCCAGCAGAACTTCTAAGTCTTCTGGCTCCCAGCACTATGTCTAACTTACTAAATCATAGAACTTCCCTCCTCCAGCTCTGGTAAGTCAATGAGACTTTCTGAGCTTCACTTTCAAATATGTACGATAGGGATTACTTAACACGTGAACACTTAACTACGTGATGCAGCTGCAGATATCTTGTTTGTTATTGAATTCAACCCATAATAAATATCATTGCCTCTCTTACAAATGGGAGGTTTGGAGAAGTAAACTGGCATATTTGGGAGGGCATTTCTTCTACTGTGTTCCTGCAGGGAGACATCCGCCCTAATTTATTATAGCCATATTATTTCTTTATACCACCAGTTGCCTCAGCACCCAAATGATGTGATAAATAACATTGCTCATAACAAGCTGCATGGAGGCCACAGTAACCAGTCTCTACAATGGGCAAGTCATCTCTCCTTTAGCCTCCTGTTCCCTGCCATAGCAGAAAAATTCTTTATTTTAGCTCCTCGTTTTTCTCCTTTTGAAAGACTTGTCAGACGATGGTGCCTTCCTTGTGTGAAATGTGCTTTTGATGCTGCCTTTCCACTTGACCTGCCTTTTGTTGGAAAACTCACAGTAGAGCTGATGCTTTAAAGAAAATTTCAATCAGTAACTCCCAACTTACTGAAAATCCAGTGTGAAACAAGCAATCAGAGATGTAGGAGATGATGAGTAGAAGTCTGGCTGAGCACTTAAATGTTGGATTTTTTTAAAGAAGTGAATGTATGTTTGGAAATGAGTGGAAATTGATTGTATTGATGTTCTCTGCCCATCTCCTGAAATCAGCTCAGATTTTTAAGATGAGTCCAGTTACAAGAATTCATTTGCTTGAGTGTGAATTTTTAGGGAGCAACTGGCTGCAGCTCCAAACTTTATACACTGCCTATGCAGCGTACATAAACTACTGTAGTTTGCTTTCTTGCAATCTTCTGTTTCAAGCACCATCTGATGGTTACAATGCAAAATGCAGGTTGTCCTTCAAATACAGAACAGCTGCAAGCTGTTGTTCATTGTAGATCAGTTCCTATCAGAAGAAAGCTATAGAACTTAATAGATCAAATTCCAGTCCAAAAATGTAATAGATTGAGGGAGCTGGCTTTTACTTTTAGTATATATTACAGACCCAAATGCCCAGGGTATTATGATTTCACCATGCAAATGCATTATACTACAAAGTAACCATTCATAACAGTAGACAGAGTGCTTGTCTCAAATAATTTGAAAAATAGAAACTGGGAAAGTTTAGCCTTTTAAAAATTATATATCCCATTTGAAAGGAAGCAGGACACTACTTTTCTCTTAATTTTTGTTACATACAAATGTACATTAAAGTGAATACAGAGCTGCATTATAGTATGTACTTCTACTATTTCTGGAGAGTATATTACTTCATAAATGGATTTTTAAAAATGTATATAATGCAAGCATCATATGCCCTAGGCATGTGGTCAGATAATTTGATAAAAACACAAACAAAAATTATGATTTGTATGATTATATTTGCACTTAACTTCTCCCAAACCTTCCCATTTCCAAAAGACCATGAAAGGAAATAAACCTTGTAATGTACTCAGAAAGTAAGCAAACACAGATCTTGATATCATGTCTGCTCTTTGGGTCCTTCCAGCTCATTCCAAGCCCTGGGTGAAACTAATAAACGTATGATGGTCTAAATCCAGGTTTTTGTAGATGTTTCTACTCTGACTAGAGCTGGGTGGGAAACGGTCCTTTCTGTCTGCAACAGTTTTGAAAAAACTTTGTATCCAGTGCTTAGATAAAAATTTTAATGGGAGGGAGAGACTGAAAAAAATGCTGAGGAGGAGAACCAAAATGGAATTTGTAGCTTCTCCTGTATGCCCAGTCTGTACCAGACCGTCTGAGAAGCGGGGAGCCCCAGGTCTCAAGAGCCTCACCAGGTTGGAGTAGAGCTTGCAAAGATGTAGGGCTCTGAAGTAATCTTAGCTTTCCTTTAAAAGAAAAAGACAGGTTCCAGCTCTGATGGTGGTAGATTTAAGTCTGAAACCCTAAACATTAAAAATCCAGGAGGTATATAAAAAGGAACACCATATGTATGGGTTTTAAAGTGGTGTCAATAGTTTTGGGGATATTAATTGTGGATGCTTGAGAATAACAGTACTGTTCTGATTTTTCAGTGAAAACTGCTACTTAATTGGCCTTCATGTGTTCTGGCAATCACCATGACTTGCCACCTCTATTTGTAATACAGCATCTAGTACAACATAAGGGAAATATTTAGCAAGAGGAAAGTATGACTGTCTTGAGGCAGCTCTCAGCTTCATGACAAATACAAATTAATATGAAAATAATGGATCAGAAACTTGAGCATAGAATCATAGGGCTGGAAGACACCTCAGGGGTCATCAAGTCCAATCCCCTGGCCAAAGCAGGGCCAACCCCAACTAAATCATCCCAGCCAGGACTTTGTCAAGCCGGGACTTAAAAACCTCTAGGGATGGAGATTTTACCACCTCCCTAGGTAACCCATTCCAGTGTTTCAGCACCCTCCTAGCGAAATAGTTTTTCTTAATAGCCAAGCTAGACCTCCCACACTGTTTAAGTGCATTGCTACTTGTTCTGCCATTTGTCACTACTGAGAACAGCCTCTCTCCATCCTCTTTGGAACCTCCCTTCAGGAAGTTGAAGGCTGCTATCAAATCCCCCCTCACTCTTCTTTTCTGCAGACTAAACAAGCCCAAATACCTCAGCCTCTCCTTGTAGGTCATGTGCTCCAGCCCCCTAATCATTATTGTTGCTCTCTGCTGGGCCATCTCCAATGCATCCACATCCTTTCTGTAATGTAGGGCCCAGAATTAGATGCAATACTCCAGATGTGGCCTCACCAGTACCAAATAAAGGGGAATAATCACTTCTTTAGATCTTCTGGCAATGCTCCTCCTAATGCACCCTAATATGCCATTAGCCTTGTTGGCTACAAGGGTACACTGTTGACTCATATCCAACTTCTCATCCACTGTAATCCCCAGGTCATTTTCTGCCAAACAGCTGTTTAGCCAGTCAGTCCCTAGCCTGTAACTGTGCTTGGGATTCTTCCGTCCCAAGTGCAGGACTCTGTACTTGTACTTGTTAAACTTCATTAGATTTCTTTTGGCCCAGTCCTCCAATTTCCCTAGGTCACTCTGGACCTTCCAGCATATCTACCTCTCCCCCTAGCTTGGCATCATCAAAAAACTTGCTGAAGATGCAATCCATCCCATCATCCAGGTCATTATTAATGATGTTGAAAAAAAATTGCCCTAGAACCAATCCTTAGGGCACCCTGGTTGAAAATGACCACCAACTAGACATCAAGCTGTTGATCGCTACCCGTTGAGCTCAATAATCTAGCCAACTTTCTATCCACCTTACAGTCCATTTATCCAATCCATACTTCCTTAACTTGATAGCAAAAATATTATGGGAGACAGTATCAAAAGCTTTGCTAAAGTCATGATATATCACAACCACTGACTTCCCCTTGTCCACAGAGCCGGTTACCTCCTCATAGAAGGCAATCAGGTTTATCAGGCATGTTGACTATTTCTGATCACTTTACTCTCTTCCAGGTGCTTCAAAATGGATTCTTTGAGAATCCCCTCCATGATTTTCTGGGGATTGAGGTGAGACTGACCAGTCTGTAGTTCCCTGGATTGTCCTTTCCTTTTTTAAAAGATGGTCACTACATTTGCCTTTTTGCAATGATCCGGAACCTCCTCTGTTCTCTATGGCTACATCTAGACTGGCACAATTTTCCGCAAATGCTTTTAACGGAAAAGTTTTTCCATTAAAAGCATCTGCGGAAAAAAGTGTCTAGATTGGCATGGACGCTTTTCTGCAAAAGCACTTTTTGCGGAAAAGCGTCCATGCTGATCTAGACGCGCTTTTCCACAAAAAAGCCCCGATCGCCATTTTTACAATCAGGGCTTTTTTGCGCAAAACAAATCTGAGCTGTCCACACTGGCCCTTTTGTGCAAAAGCTTTGTGCAGAAGGGACTTTTGCCCGAATGGGAGCAGCATAGTAGTTCCTCAAGAAGCACTGATTTCAGACACTAGGAAGTCAGTGTTCTTGCGGAAATTCAAGCGGCCAGTGTAGAGAGCTGGCAAGTTTTTCCGCAAAAGCAGCTGATTTTGCGGAAAAACTTGCCAGTCTAGACGCAGCCTATAAGTTTTCATTCATAGATAATGGCCAAAGACTCTGCAATGACATCTACCAATTCCCTCAGCACCCTTGGATCATTAAATCTGCCCCATGGATTTTTGTACGTCTAACTTTTCTAAATAGTTCTTAATATTTTCTTTCTCCACTTCCTTCCCATGCCTAGTGCAATAACCTGGGAGCTAACCTTGACTGTGAAGACAGAGGCAAAAAAAGCATTGAGTACTTCCGCTTTTTCTACATAATCTGTCACTAGGTTACCTCTCTAATTCAGTAAGGGCCCCACACCCTCTCTGATCACCCTCTTATTGCTAACATGCCTGTAGAAACCTTTCTTGTTACTCTTCACATCCCATGCTAGCTATAATTCCAATTGCACTTTGGCCTTCCTGATTACTCCCCTGCATTCTTGAGCAATATATTTATACTCCTCTTTAGTCATTTGTCCAAGTTTCCACTTCTTATAAGCTTCCTTTTTTGTGTTTAAGCTCACTAAAGATTTCACTGCTGAGCCAAGCTGGTTGCCTTCCATATTTGCTTTTCTTACTGCACATCGGGATGGTGTGTTCAGTAAGAATACTTTAAAATACTGCCAGCTCTCCTGGATTCCTTTCGCCTTCATGATGTGGAGGAATAGCCATATTTTTTGTTCCTACTTGGACATTGAAACAGCTTAAAACTCCCTCAATTTTTTTGTTCCTACCACTCCCTTCAGAACTCAAAGTCCAAAATAAATTCTCAATGTTTTAAAGATATTTTAAAGAAGTTGTAAGAGATCAATAATATGCAGGCATTTAACTTCTCTGAAATCAGCAATTACACCTCATTAGAAGCAATATTTCAGATTCAAATTGACCTTTGTTCTACAGAAACCTAACATTGCACAACCTTTATTACTGTAAATCATCTAAATCAGAAATGCTGGGCCTATATAAAATTACTTATAGTAAAGTCATTAATTTCACATGATATCTGAGTTTCGTGCAAGGCTGTGGTGTTTTTTGTTTCTCATTTTGGGGTTTGGTCTTTCACATTGTGGTTCACATGTGGATCTTTGCAAGTATAGAAATAAATTAATTAACATAAATAGCTATCCTTAGCATCTGAATCATTTTGTAGCCACTCAGATGCAGTGAAATAAGGAGTTGTGGTAATAGCATGGTTTGCTGTGAACTAGTTTTTTTCTCCAAAAATCTTGAATTTGATTCCTCTTATTGAAGGTGATGAATCCAAACCTGAAGTGAACTTGAATATAGCTTGGTTAGCATAATGTATTGGCCTAGATTCTCTTTGATGCCCCCCTGCTCTGGTCCCTTTCCACATGGAAGCGAAGAGACTACTGTCTCCATAGTAACCATCAAATTCATTCACTTTGTGGGTATTTTGCCCACTGGGGACATTGTGAATTTCTAGGCTGGGAAAGTAATGGGTTTGGGATTAATTGTGTGGGTAGTTTAAGAGAGTGGCAGCAGGATCTCTAGGACCTTGTTTAGAGACACTGGATTTTTCTGTTGGGTTATTGAGTTTAACTGAAGATGGACCAGAACAATGGACAGAGGTCTAAAGTAATTTCTGCTAATTCATTAATTTCAGCTAGTATATAAATGATTCAGCGGCAAGGAGTCCTGTGGCACCTTATAGACTAACTGAAGTGTTGGAGCATAAGCTTTCATGGGCAAAGACCCACTTCGTCCGATGCATGTAGTGGAAATTTCCATTGGCAGGTATAAATATGCAGGCTAGAATCAGGCTGGAGATGACGAGGTGGATCCAATCAGGGAGGATGAGGCCCACTTTGAGTAGCTGATCTGGAGGTGTGAATTCCAAGAGAGGAGAAGCTGCTTTTGTAGTTAGCAAGCCATTCACAGTCTTTGTTTAATCCTGAGTTGATTGTGTCAAACTTGAAGATGAACTGTAGCTCAGCAGTTTCTCTTTGAGGTCTGGTCCTGAAGTTTTTTTGCTGCAGGATGGCTACCTTTAGATCTGCTATTGTGTGTCCAGGGAGATTGATGTGTTCTCCTACAGGTTTTTGTATGTTGCCATTCCTAATATCTGATTTGTGTCCATTGATTCTTTTACGTAGGGACTGTCCAGTTTGGCCGATGTATATAGCAGTGCGGCATTGTTGGCACATGATGGCATATATTACGTTAGTAGATGTGCAGGAGAATGAACCAGTGACAGTATGGCTGATCTGGTTAGGTCCAGTGATGGTGTTGCTGGTGTATATATGTGGGCAGAGTTGGCACCGAGGTTTGTTGCATGGATTGGTGCCTGAGTAAGAGTTATTATAGTGCGATGTGTAGTTGCTGGTGAGAATATGCTTCAGGTTGGCGGGTTGTCTGTGGGCAAGGACTGGCCTGCCTCCCAAGGCCTGTGAAAGCCAGGGATCATTGTCCAGGATGGGTTGTAGATCACTAATGATGCGGTGGAAAGGTTTTAGCTGAGGACTGTAGGTGATGGCCAGTGGTGTTCTGTTGGTTTCTTTCTTGGGCAGGAGGCTTCTGGATACACATCTGGCTCTGTCAATCTGTCTCCTCACTTCCTCGCGTGGGTATCATAGTTTACAGAATGCTTGTTGAAGATCCTGTAGGTGTAGGTCTCTGTCTGAGGGGTTGGAGCATATGCGGTTGTACCTCAGTGCTTTGCTGTAAACAATGGATCATGTGGTGTCTCCGGGATGGAAGCTGGAGGTATGCAGGTAAGCATAGTGGTCGGTAGGCTTTTGGCATAGGGTGATGTTTATGTGATCATCACTTATTTGCACTCTGGTGTCCAGGAAATGGACCTTCTGTGTAGACTGGTCCATGCTGAGGTTGATGGTGGGGTGGAAGCTGTTGAAATTGTGGTGAAATTCTTCCAGAGTATCCTTCCCATGGTTCCAGATTATGAAGATGTCATCGATGTAGCGTAGGTAGAGAAGGGGCATAAATGGACGAGAGCTGAGGAAGCCTTGTTCCAGGTCAGCCATAAAAATGTTGGCGTATTGTGGGGCCATGGGGGTGCCCATAGCAGTGCCACTGGTCTGGAGGTATATATTGTCACCAAATCTGAAATAGTTGTGTGTGAGGATAAATTCGCAGAGTTCAGCCACCAGTTATGCTGTGGCATCATCAGGGATATTGTTCCTGACAGCTTGTATTCCATCTGCATGTGGGATGTTTGTGTAGAGAGCCTCTACATCCATGGTGGCTAGAATGGTGTTTCTGGAAGATCACCAAAGCATTGTAGTTTTCTCAGGAAATCCGTACTGTCACAGAGGTAACTGGGAGTGCTGGTGGCGTGGGGTCTGAGTAGAGAGTCCACATAGACAGACAGTCCTTCAGTGAGAGTGCCAATGCCCGAGATAATGGGGTGTCCTGGATTTCCAGGTTTGTGGATTTTGGGTAATAGATAGAACAACCCTGGTCGGAGCTCTAAGGGTGTGTCGATTTGTTCCTGTGCTTGTCTAGGGAGTGTCCTGAGCAGATGGTACAGTTTCTTAGTGTATTCCTTAGTGGGATCTGAGGAAAGAGGCCTGTAGAATTTGGTATTGGAGAGTTGTCTGGCAGCCTCCTTTAGGTAGTCAGGCCTGTTCATGATGACAACAGCACCTCCTTTGTCAGCCTCTTTGATTATAATGTCAGAGTTGTTCCGGAGGCTGTGGATGGCATTGTGTTCTGCACGACTGAGGTTACCGGGCAAGCGATGCTGTTTTCCCACAATTTCTGCCTGTGCTCGTTGGCGGAAGCTTTCTATGTAGAGGTCCAGACTGTCATTTTGGCCCTCAGGAGGAGTCCATGTGGAGTTCTTCTTCTTGTGCTGTTGGTGGGAAGGTATCTGTGTGGCAGTGCATTGTTCAGTGTTGTGTTGGAAGTATTCCTTGAGATGGAGATGGCGAAAGTAGGCTTCCAGATCACCACAGACCTGTATCATGTTAGTGGAGGTGGTGGGGCAAAAAAAGAGTCCCACCATGCTTTGCTCCATGCTACAAACGTCAGTGCCAACTCTACCCACATAGGGTATGTCTACACTACCCTCCTAGTTCGAACTAGCGGGGTAATGTAGGCATACCGCACTTGCAAATGAAGCCCGGGATTTGAATTTCCCGGGCTTCATTTGCAAGTGTGGTATGCCTACATTACCCCGCTAGTTCAAACTAGCGGGGTAGAGTAGACATACCCATATATACACCAGCAACACCATCACTGGACCTAACCAGATCAGCCATATTGTCACTGGTTCATTCTCCTGCACATCTACTAACATAATATATGCCATCATGTGCCAACAATGCCCCACTGCTATATACATCGGCCAAACTGGACAGTCCCTACGTAAAAGAATCAATGGACACAAATCAGATATTAGGAATGGGAACATACAAAAACCTGTAGGAGAACACATCAATCTCCCTGGATACACAATTGCAGATCTAAAGGTAGCCATCCTGCAGCAAAAAAACTTCAGGACCAGACTTCAAAGAGAAACTGCTGAGCTACAGTTCATCTTCAAGTTTGACACAATCAACTCAGGATTAAACAAAGACTGTGAATGGCTTGCTAACTACAAAAGCAGCTTCTCTTCTCTTGGAATTCACACCTCCAGATCAGCTACTCAAAGTGGGCCTCATCCTCCCTGATTGGATCCACCTCGTCATCTCCAGGCTGATTCTGGCCTGCATATTTATACCTGCCTCTGGAAATTTCCAATACATGCATTTGATGAAGTGGGTCTTTGACCACAAAAGCTTATGCTCCAACACTTCAGTTAGTCTATAAGGTGCCATAGGACTCCTCGCCGCTTTTGCAGATTCAGACTAACATGGGTACCCCTCTAATATATAAATGATTGAAATCTCTTTCAGTAGTTAATGATAAAGGCAACCCTGAGAAGGGGGCGAGTTTTGAGTAGTTAGCATGTGAATGCTGTGCTCAAAACGTGTGGGGTCTGTCCATGTTCAACAGAATGTTTCATTATTATTTAATTGTATGTATTCATATTTTATTTTAAAAAACTCCAATATTGTGCATTTAAAAATGAATCCTTAGAAGGGTTGAAATAATTAAAAGATGCAAACCCATTTAGATAGTGAAGAAAGTATGGTACATTTTCATTTCAGAAACTTCTCTACATGAAATTTGCTGTGGATAGCAACAGTGTTTATTAAAGCAAAAGTGTAAACTCATCAATATTAAATCTTAATTACAAATTAGTTTTTAATTGAATTCAGTACCATTTTTTTTTCTAGCACAGCTGAAAACTTCATAGACTTCACGCTAAAAAGTAAGTTGTGTGTTTGAGGAACGAACAACTACCTAAGCAAGGGCATTTTCTTTCCACTGATTTTCTCCTTCAGAAGTTTTAATACTCTGGCTTTAATCTTTCAGGCAGAACCCTACTTCCAAGAGGTTAAGTATTCATTAAGATAAAATGGAGCAAAAGATTGAACACACTATAAAGGTACATCATCCATAAACCAATTTAGATCTCAGTCACACAAAAGCCAAACCCATCTTTATTCACATAATGCTTGGCAAGAATATATTTCACTATAATAACCAGGAAATAATTTTTGCTTTACTTGGGGGAATTTTACCAGTGTTGGATGTAAAGCATTACTAACAATACCAAACTGGAAATGTTTCCTAATGAAAAATTAGAACATATTTGTGTGCTGTACCTGTCAGGCAATCCACGCCATAGAAATTAGTGGTGAATGACATCTGTACACACCTGTGCCACTATGATAAAATGCATCTGTGCTTATCCCTGTGCCCAAGCAAGCCTGCTGAAAGCAATAGAGGTCTATGTGGATTTTGCCCACATGTATGCAGTTTTAAGATCAGGGTCTAGTTTGTGTTCAGTGAACATCTTTTGAAGTCTGCACAGGTCTAGTTTAGGTTTTGCTACTCTGGGTGCTGAATTATTCAGGGCTGATTCAGAATAGGGCATAATGCCAGTAGGTGAGTGACCAAACAACATTGCCTCACAGCTGAGGAGTTGAAACAAATCTAAATAGCGATTCCATTTTTCCTCAGAGAGGATTCCTTAAAAAAAATCATTCTGAATTAAGATAAAGATTTATTTCATGAAGTCAATAATTTAAAGGAAAAAGGCCACAGTTTTAAGCCTAATAGGTAATTGGCTTTCTACCTTTTAGTATTAGCATAATATTTTGAACTTTCAAAACTAAGGAATTTTTTTCAATCACATTTTCAAAGTTTCTGATACAGTTTTTGACCAATATTACTTCTGTCTTTCTTGGAAAAGATTGTACAGAATATTGTGTAAGAGAACTCTCTATCAAGACGCTTCTGATCTCCTTCCCTGTTGTCAATCTGAGTATAGATCACGCTTTGGCACCAGGGTTGGATTGTCCATGTTGGTCAATGAATTGCTCCTGTAGATAGATGATAACTAGGTTTTCAGATTCGTTACTAGATCTTTCAATTGCCTTTGATATAATTAATCACAAAGTTGATGGATCCTGGGGCAAGGGATGAGGCTGCTGTTCAATAGCAATGTTCTTTTCTCACTGAGGGCATGTGTACCGTTTGAGCAGTAAATTCCAGCTCAAGGAGACATACCAATATCAACTCTGATCGAGCTAGCATGCTAAAAATAGATTTATCCATGCTGTTGCAAGTGACAGGAGGAGCCAGCTACCTCAAATACATACCTTAGCATCTCGCAATCCACTCTGAGTGGTTACACATTAAAATCATTGAGAATGACAATTTTTGTAGAACTCAGCAGCTTATATTTTGACCCGGCAGCTTATGTGAGAGGGCAGCTGATAGAATGGTCTCTGTGAGGGCTCTGAGACTCTACAACTTGTTTCCCTCAGCCCGAAATAGCCCAAATTTGGCAATATTACAGGTATGTTTTTAGCGAATTTTTGAAGACAGCTGAGGAAATACTTCTCAGCGATACATGAGTAGAAGAGAGTTTCTGTAGGTGTTTGGCTGTAATTCCTATTGGAATAATTACTTCCATGCCTCTGGGATTTTATTACTTTGTATAATTAATGAAGGTATTAGGATGACTAGTGCCTTGGATAGCTATCTTTTTATAATTTCAAATCTAAATAATAATAACAATAACTACTCTAAAAGGCTTAAGAGCTAAATTTCACTTCTAAAAATGGGATTAAGATATGTAGGACCCTATTTCATCATGAGTCAATAAATTGCAAGTCCTGAATTACTTAGGGATTTCTGAAAATTTGATCCTAAAGCTTTATAATTTGGAGAATTTCCTACAGATTCAAACTGGCAAATTTTAGTTACATTTTAAAAACAATTGAATTCTTATTCAAAATATACAAAAACATACTCTTTTATTTTGCCTCTTTTCATGTGGCTAACAATGTTCCAACTTTATTTTATTGAATTACAATTATTTTAATTTATTTTCTAGTTTGTGACATCTTGCCTAGAATGCCAACCTGAGGCAAACACTGCAGCAAAGTTTAATCATGAATACACACCCAAAGAAGGTATTTCTCTATACATAATTTACAATTTTTCATGGTGTGTCTTTCAGGATTAATAAACCATCTTTCTAGACCATGGATTACTGTTAAAATATATTTCTTTTAGCACTTATAAATTTCAGTGTGTTGGGAATAATTTCCCATTCTAAAGAATGTGGATCCCATATCTAGTTTCAAATGATGAGGTTGAACTTTTCGAGTCAATGGTGAGAAGCAAATGAATGCACTGCCAGCATAAGTATATGTAATTTTTTTCTATTATTACACTTTTGGGCTTACTGTCTTTTTAAATTAGTTGCGAGAGACAGAAGTTTGACATATTTTCCCCGCCATGCACATAAAGTTGACAGTCTATCTATAGAGGGAGAGGACAATTCATTTATCTTCTGATTCAGGTGATTACAGGTTTATAAATCCATTATTTCATGACAGATTTCAGCATTTCTGACTCAGTGTTTCCAAGGATCAGGAGAATACAAGATGATATGAGTTTTCCTTCACTGCTATTCCACTTTCTATTTCACTGCACACATGCAACTGGAACAGTTACCCCCAAAGACATTTACAGCCCTGTTCAATATCTGCTGGATAATTGAGAAAGGAGGACAACTTCAGGACCCATGGGATAAGATTGCCACCCTGTTCCCAGCCTCTTTATGCCAGTTAAAAGGGTTGGAATGGTAAGATGCCCAAAAAACCCTGCATGCAGCCAGAGGAGAATCTTCCCAGCACAAAAGCTGCTTTCCAAGGGCATCTCTGGAAGCGCTGGTACAAGAAGTGGGACTAGGGGGCAGAAGGGGCATGTCGAGAGAGGGGCTATAGCACTTTTTCATAACTTATTGTAGTCTTCTCCAGGCCTAGGAACAGCCCATAATTGGTAGAAGTTAAAGGTGGCTTAAAGTCACCATATCACTTTGCTGTCTCTTGATCCCAAACTCTTCACTGCACTTCTAAGAGGTGTGGAAAAGAATAAAAAATTTTTGGAACTATGCATCTTCTGTCGTTAATCTGGGAACATCATATCCTGATAGAAATTAAATAAATACTTGAATAAATTATAACTTGAAACATTTTTTTTTAAATTGCAGTTTGTGAAAGGCCTCCATGAGAATTGATTTCTAGAGAGAAAATCAAAATGTTGACTCTTTGGTTTTCATGCATTTCAAGGACCTTGTACATCATCATGTACTACGGTAAAAACAATTAAAATAGTGGAGAAAATCAGGAGCTACAGAAATGTGAAGCACAAAACAGTGCACACTATTTTCTTAATCCTCATTCCAAAGGATGCATCTAACATAACTGATTGTTTTGTTCCAGAAAAACTTAAAGGTTTTTAGTAAAAATATGACATTACCTTGGTATGTTTTTAAAAAGAGAACTATAAAGGTATCTTAACATTAATCAATTCATCTCACTGCCTACAGGCATGTTGGATGTATTCTGAATTGAACGGGTTTCCACATGTCCCATGAAAAGCAGTTATTTGTGCAGATTTCAAATAATGTTGAAAAGGCCATGTTCTGCTCGCATGTTTTTTTTTTTCTCACAGAAATCAGTCACAACAGAACTCTTTCCCTCCATATTCAACCCCAGTCTGTATTTGGATTTGCTTTCAAATGGTTCTTAGCTGTCTGAAAAGTCATTAAAATGTTGGGCAATTCAGAAACAAAACAAGATCCAGTCTGGAAAAAAACCCACATTGTTTCAGCAAGGCTGAGACCACTGCTTTTAGAGTGACACTCTCTTATTGCCAGAGGAACTTGTTTATTACATTTTGATCTTTCTTATGGATCTGCCAAGTTATAGGTAAACAAACTTTTACTACATATTCTCCATATACGATTTTCAAAGAGTGATGGGTGATGTTTGAACGGCAGATGGAAATTTAAACTTTAGAATAAATAAAACAGAGTAGTAAGCATGAAATTATAAACCAGTAATACTTGCTGACAGTCCTGTTTGATCAGGCAGATTGTGCAATGATTCTTAAAAAATGTCAAAATCTGATGTTTGTACATATATATTCTCTTAAGCAATAAGTTAGTTAGGAATAAACTGTTCTCTGCTTGGAAATATAATCTCTCTTAAGTAAACACCTGGTTTATATATTAGTGGGTTGACTATGTGTTTTACTTTTTATACATGTAATGCATACTTGCCTCAAGTTCTACACATGAATAATTACTTTTCTTAAAGGATTTGTATTATCTGTATAGTATCAACAAAACATTAGTGCCCAGAAGGAAGATAAAGATATTTACTGTATCATTTTCTGAAGTTTTAAAAACCTAACATGGTTACATTCTAAATAGTTTCCATTAAGAATAATTATTAGTCCAACATATTTTCACTTCAGATCATGACTTGTCCTGAGTGCTGGTGCAAGCGAGTAGAGAAGATGAAAGGTATCCCATTAGTCCATCAGAGCTCTATACCACAATTGCTTGTGTGTGGGAGGAGGCAGATTCTGCAGAGATGCTACATCTCCATCACACATTGATGGGCAGAAAGCAGTTATTAAGTCAAGGTATCCACACCCCAATGTATTTGGAGGTGGAGTTATGTTCATGTATTGTGGAAAAACAGGGAGTCCAGGAGGGAGATTGTAACTCAGAGAGCCTAGGAGTTCCGTTTTCAACCTTTCCCCATTTCTTAACAGACAGAAAAACAAAAACACCATCACCACCACCAACACACAACAAGAACATACAACCATAAAACAAATGAACAGTCCACCGCCCTCACAACAAAAATCAACCCAACAGCTAAGCCCCCTAAAGGTATTTTCCCCTTAAAAGGAACTTGTTCAATGATCACATTCCCCTCTAAAAATTGGATTCATTTTGTTTGTGTATGTTTATATGTGAAGAGGCTAGGAGACATTTTTCTTAAATTGTTATGTTGTACTTGCTTTGATTTTGTTGCACAGCATCACTTAAGCTGAGACAAGTGTCTGAAACAGTGATATATAAATACAGCTATTAAGAGTTTTATTGGTATTGTGCACAACTGCACAATTTGTCTATAGAAAAAGAATGATCATCTAAAATGCTGAGCAACTAGACCCTCTTAGGCATTTAAATAAGTGCTCAGATGTTCAAAATAACTCAGCTGTCCTTTAGGTACCTAAATTAAGTGAAAACAATAGGAACTATTGAGCAATTTGAACATCTGGCCCAAATGTCCAAGGCTTAAAGAAGACTTCATATCTGAGGGCTCTTTTCGCATTCAAAATCCATACAGAGAGATGCAGTTTAACATTATATTTAATATTTTCTAAAATGTCAGTAACTTACAGTATTATATTTTTTACAGCACACTGACTACATGCTAAAAGTGTAAGTACTCCAAAGGTAGGAGGTTTTTGAACATTAATTAAGGGTGGTAGGCTCCACTGGGGATAAAAATTGATTAATTTAATAAACAGCATCTGTTTATTGATTAATTACTGATAGCCGGATTCTGATCTCACTTGCAAGTGCACCTAGGCAAATATAGTCTCATAATTCAAACTCTTAAGCTGATATAAAGTGAAAACAACTTCTCTGAAGTCAGTGGAATTGAATCAGTGTAAAACTGACATAAGTAAGGTTAGAATCTGTGAACAGCTGGAAAAAGAGGCTGTTACAGCTCACATAACAAATTGTTATTGTTAAGACTTTATCTGAACAAACATTTAGAAATATAGTTGCAGAGTATGCCAGATCTAACAACTGAAATACAGAAGACTAGTTATGAAATTTGAAAATCTTTCCATTTTAGAGATTGCTGGGTACAGCATTAGCAAGCACAAGAAGTAAACATTTCCCTTACATTGTTCAATGATTACCCTTAATTTATTTCCTTTCCTTTTGGTTCCTCTATTTTAGCTATTTGGCCTTCCTCCCTACTCTGAAATGTGATCTGATATGCTGGTTTTCTTAAACAAAGTCAGCTATTTTTAGCAATACAACCAGACACAAATACTTTGAAATTAAGGCCATTGCCATTTCACCTATTTATTCAGATAAACTGTATATGTTTGGCTATCTCACATTAGGAAAGAGAGAGCCTATTGACTGCTTCTACCCAGGCTGTGGTTCAGGCCCACTGATGGATGAGCAAAAGGGGCTACTGCGGCAGTGGTGGCAGATGGCATCCCAGTCCCTTTAAATTGCCACCAGTCTGCTGGAGCACTGTTCCGCATGCTCTGCATGGCTTGAAGGTTGTGGCAGGGGGGCTGCTGGGTGCTGGCGGCTGTCTGCCCTAGCCCCTGTGGCTTCTGCCTGAGGCCCCAACACTTGTGGGGGCATAGACAGCCCCTCTCACACCTTGCTTGGGGGCCATGGAAGCTGTCAGACCTCCTGCTGTGGTTAAAGAAGTGCTCCCATTTCCCTGTACTGCAATGCTGAGCAAACAGTGCAGCTGTGGAAATTCATCTCCCAAAGTAGAATGGAGAAAGGGGGAAGAGAGGAGATGTAGTATTACTAAAATCAATAGTTCAAAAGTCATGACTTCCTAAGAAAAAAAAAAGTTTTGTTAATTTAATTTGTGTTCTGGATTTTGAGACTTTGGATTAATCAGGTCACATTTTCACCTTTTTCTCTTCTGTCATGAGGGCTAGAAACTTACTGTTTTCTTAACTGGACCAACTTCTGTTGGTGAGAGACAAAGTTCTGAGCTATACAGAGCTCTTCGTCACGTCTGGGAAAGGTAGTCATTCAGTGTCTCACAGCTAAACACAAGGTGGAAAGCTGAGATTCTCAGGTTTTTTTTATTCCAGTCACGGTGAGAGTTTAAAGCTCCCCCTTCTAACTTGCAGGGTCATAGAATATTAAATTTTACACGTGTCACAAGTAAAAGATTCAACATAATCTATCCTGGGACTCAGTCCATTGTAAATTTTTGGGGAAAAAGAAAAGACCTTTGTCTGGTATATCTTTTTTAAAAAATCCCCAGTAATTCCAGGGCTAATAGGCAGAGGACAGGTAAGGAAATCAATTTATGATAAATGTGAACTCGTGCGATGAATGCAATTTGTTACATTACATACCACCAACATATATGTGACCCTTCTACACTGTACTATGGCTTTACTTTATTCATCAGCATTCTTTTCTTTGTCCTGGGTTTCTGATCTTTACATTCTTCTTCCCTCAGATTGCAGTTTCTTTAAAGGGCATTTTGACACTATGGCATAATGAAGCTCAAGACTACCACTGAACAGAGGTTACCCCCACTTCAATAATAATAGACCAGCTATCCTATGCAGGTGTAAAAAAAATGAAAAGATGAATTCCTAAAACTAAAGCCCTGGCTAATCTTAATTCTGGTATTTCACAGGTTTTGAATGATTGACTTTGGAACTCCAATATTCTTTTAAAGTGAGCTGTTACAGGTAATTATAGTTGCTTTCCATTAGTAATACATGAGGTTTGTGGCAGGTGTCTTTTGTATTAGGACTCTGAAGGAGCCTAGCCAATTTTTGGCATTCCTTACTCCAACATGAGATTGCTGCAAACGGGGTAAAGTTATTTTTGGTTATAACACAGTGACATAGCTTTTAAAGAATATTTCCTTCCCTCTTTATAAAGGAATCTGGAAATATGTAGATTTTATACCAAGAGACTCAGATAGACCAATTACTTACCCATAACACTCCATTTGCATTGATATAAAAGAAATAAAAGAGGAATAGTAGAATAGTCCCAGCAAAAGTACATTGAAGGAACTGAGTAGATGAGAGAGAGGCAAACTTTTGTCTAAAGCAAATACAGTCTCACTTCAGTTAAACTTAAGCAGACTCAATGAAACAGAGTACAAAGCAATTGCAAATTACAATACAGTGCCATGAGAACTACTGGAAACAGAGCTAGTGATCTCTAGCATAGGAAAAAAATGAGGGTAGAGCACATCTAGCTGGCAGACATTAGTGTCATCTGTAAAATGAGAGTCTGTCAGAAACCTGGTGCCAATACATACATTTTTCTGAATTCGCAAGTTACAAGTGTGCAGCTGTGAGGCTATTGAATTTCATGACTGTACATTTGCAGCTTGTGAATTTGTCACTGGGCATTTCCATCCTGCTAATAGTTGTTGAGAGCTGGGCAATATATATTGCTTTTTTCCTGGGCGTGTCCAGTCCAATTTGAAAATGCTGAATAGAGGTCTTTATACATAAAAAACAGAGGTCTTTACACGTATAAAATAAGTATTTTCTTATTTAATACTTTTTAAATTACTCTGGTTGCTGAGATCACAATCAAGATGGGCACTTCAGTGCCTTATAAATTCATGCAGTGAGACAGGCCTTGTCCCTGTTGTTGTACAATTTTGTTATAATGTTGTTATTTTGGACATGTGAAGCATACTGTATCTACTTAGTAGCATGCCACAAGTATTAATTTATTAACATTCAAAGACCCTTATGGGTGAATAAATATTAAACCCATATTTGAGAATGGGCAGACCAACAACAGAAAATGTAAAGGGCTTGCTCAAAAACACACAGACAGTGAAGTGCCAGAAATGGGACTGGGAATATACCCCTTTCATAAAGCCTCTAAACAATCAGGGCTAGGTTGTTGTTAAGGCACAGTCCTGCAGTTGTGGGGTACCTAGGAACTGTATAGCACTGGGATCACTAAGGAGAAATTCTGGGCAGCATTTGAATCTCTCCTGGGTGGCTGCCCAAGCACACAGTTTACAGGGACCACTGATTATGTTAACAAATTCTGCCTATGAAATTAATTATTGCAATCAATACATTTCAGTTGCTTGACATTTGCATGGCTCTGGTATGCAAGGAACAGGATATTGAAGGTTGCTTCTTTGTATGTGGTTCCAAAGAACGCTGTGTTCCAACACCCAGTCATTGGACCATAGGTAAATGAGGAAGCAAGGTCGGAGTTCAGGTTCTCTGTTTATTTCACTCTATTGCCCTCAGAAGAATTCGAGCTAAGATTTCTGAGTGATATCTATCTCTAGATGATTTGTCTGGTCCAATAATAATGTAGCTGCATCTGAAATGGAGACTTTTTGAATGCACAGAATACTTCAGATTTATGTATGGTTTTGTATGCACATAAATTAGAAGCCTTCTTATTTTTCTCTCTGTAACTCTCGGGGGAAACAATATCAACTGTATTTTCTTAGTGACCACAAAGTACTGTTAAATCTGAAGCAATAAGTGTGGATGTCATCTGACATTTCCTTAAGTAGTGATGTAAACAAACAAAACAATATTCTTAACATTTCTTCTGGGCTTCTACCCAGTGCTCCTCAGATAATGAATTAGTAACCCAGGCCTATTCAGAAAATTAGATTAATACTTTTGCCTTTTGATTATCTTCTGAAGCTCAGTTTCTTGGGCTGCCTGACAAGATTTTTGGCTCAGCTTCAGTCTGGTAAAAGCCCAGCTGCCTGATTGTTGATACAAAGCAAACAGAACATGCCACACTAGCTCCAGAATTCCCATTTGCTGGGAGCCTGTGCAGGACCGTGCTGAATTTAAAGTCTTGTTACTTCATTTCAAGTCAGTGCAGCGAGCTGGCTTGGCTTTTTAAACTAGGATGACGAAGATAACATTTATCACTTTATAAAGAGTTTTGCACCTTGAAAAGGTTATCAAGCAGTAACTAATTTATCTTGTCACTGCTACCCAGCCTCACTCTTCATGAAGTAGGCTGCATTCTGCTTTGAATAGTCAGGTTTAAGTTGTTTTGCATAATACTTTTGAATTATATTGCCCTGCTGCTATAATAATGCACAGACAGAGTGATCATTCCAGAAGGTGAGGGGGTGGTGAAGGTGCGGGGGGTGGTTTGTATGCAGAAGTGCCTGTTCTGTGCACACCTCACATACCTTTGCCATGTTGGTCTCTGGTACTGTAAATGGACAATAAAATAAAGAGCTCCTGCAGCCTGTGGCTGCTTCAGGGATCATTTATTAAAAAAATGCTATACCCCTAGCAAAGAGAAGGGAGAGACAGTATGCCACACTGTGACAGCACATCAGGGAGCCCCTGACCAGCCAGATATGACTCTCCGCCAGCCAGTAGAATAGAAGGTTTATTGGTTCTCAGAGATACAGCACAGCATAGGCCTGATGTTGTCATGGGAGCCAGGGCAGACAGCCTTTGACCTCTTGGGGGGAAGGGGTTCATAGGCCCTCAGAAGATGTGAATCCCCCAGTACTGGACTTAGTCTGTTTTCTTCATGCTTGCCTCAGCCAAGACTGCCCAGCTCCTAGGCCCTGCCCCCCAGCCAGCTGGCTGTCTTCGCCTCCCTTTGTCTCTCCCTCTTGTTAACTTAAGAGCCTTGTTAACTACTCAGGCTGGTACTTAAGTGTCTGGGAAATAGCTCTTCCAGCTTCGGAGCACCCCTTGTTGGCTGGTTTCTTGCCACCCTCAGTTACCTGTCTTCTTCAGTGCTACTTCAGGCTCCATAGCCCTTTCAGCCCACAGTGCCTCTTCCTTCACATTACTGCCCCACAGCAGTTCCCTCACACTCAAGGATCATCCTCTCCCATGGAACCACAGCCCCCTATAATCCCCTTGCTTCAATGACCCACAGCCAGTCATCTAGCCCCTGCCTAAGGTACAAACTGCAGTCTGAAGTGGCCACTCATTATTGGCAAGGGGGTATAGTTGTGTTGTGTTGCCCTGCCTTTGCTGCCTCCCTGCAGCCCTATACTCCTCAGGCCTTGAGAACAAGACCTCAGCCTGGGATCTCCCCTACTCTACCTGCCCTTTTCCAGCACTGCTCTGTCTCAGGTGCTCCAGTGTATGCGCTTTATAGAAACACTTAGAAGATGTAAAACACTCTGATCTGAAGAACTCTCAAACTTAGCTCATTTAATATGATGCTTAACAAGTGAGCAATAAACAATAAAAAGACTGGGGTGGGAGTTGTACAGGTTGAACCTCTCTAGTCCAGCACTCTCTTGTCCAGCAACATCTGTGGTCTGCCATGATTTTAGTTAGCCAGATGTCCATCTATCATGGGTGTAGCCGAGTTTCCTGCAGTCCTATAAAGTTTATTTACAGACACAACTCCTGGCTCTCAGTGTTCTGTGATGTTATTTAGCTCTAATTTACCCCTAAATATTTTCTAAGAGCTTAATAGCATACATAAGAGTGGAAGTGCTGTTAATGCTGCTAGACAATATTGTCCTCCTGTGGTTTGGCAAATTCTCGGGTTCGGCACTGGTCAGATCCCAAGGGTGCTGGAGCAGAGAGGTTCAACCTGTAAAATCATGCTGTAAAATCAGACTAAAGTTGTACAGAGCTTGAGTGTTCCAAATCATGTACAAATATTTTATTTTTCTTAATTAAATGAAAATCACCATTGTCAAATATGTCGCAACCCAAGTGTTATTAGTTCATAGATTACAAAGGCCTAAGGGGCCATTGTATTAATCTAATCTGATTTCTTACGTATTGCAGACCATTGAGCTTCCTTGAATAGATTCCTGTTTGAAATAGGGCATATCTTTTAGAAAGAAATCATCCAGTCTTATTTTAAAATTGCCATTGTTGCAGAATCTACTTCAGCTCTTGGTCTGTTTCCCCCATTGTTAATGATCTTCACTATCAAACATGCATACCTTATTTCCAGTTTGATTTTTGTCTAACTTCAGCTTCTGGCTTTGGATCATGTAATACCTTTGTCTGCTAGATTGAAGAGCCTATTATCAATTTTTTGTTTGTTCCCATATAGATACTGTGATCCGCTTGTGGTAACCTTCTCTTTGTTAAATTCAAAGAGTTCAGTCTATTTAATTTATCAAAGCATGCTTTCTGACCCTTTAATCATTCTCCTGGCCCTTCTGTGAATCCTTTTCAGTTCATCAATAGCTTTCTTGATTTGTTGACATCAGACTGATCACAGCATTCCAGCAGTGGTTGTAGCAGTGCCAGGCACATACCTAATACAGTTTTTCTACTCCTGCTCTTAAGATTACCCTGTTTGTACAGCCAAGGATTGAATTAGCCCCTTTGGCCTGAGTGTTGCTCTGAGTTTATGTTCAACTGATTACCCACCATAACTTTTTCAGAGTTGCTTGTCCCTCGTCCTGTTAGGAACAACTGTGTTTTTGTTCCTAGATATATGATTTTACATTTGGCTACATTAAAAAACTTTGGCTATGTCTACACTCGCGGCTTCTTGCGCAAGTATGGCCTTTCTTGCGCAAAAATCTGCAGAGCGTCCACACTGCCCGCTTACTCTTGCTCAAGGAAATTTACAGTACAGAGTGGTAAGAGAGGGCTCCTTGCGCAAGAGTTATGCTCTTTTTTATCAGCTGTAAGCCCTCTTGCGCAGGAGCTCTTGCGCAAGAGGGTAGTGTGGACACTCGGCAAGGATTTCTTGTGCAAGAAAGCCCTATGGCTAAAATGGCCATCAGAGTTTTCTTGCTCAAGAGAACATCAACACTGCCATGGGAGCTCTTGTGCAAAAGCACATCTCGCACATGGCAGTGTGGACGTTTTCTTGCGCAAGGCTTCTTCCACCAGAACCCTTGCGCAAGATGTTCTTGCACAAGAAGCTACCAGTGTAGACAATGCCATACTGTTTCCTTGTGCCTTGTTTGCCAAGTCATCCAGATCAGTGACCTGTCCTTTTCATTACTTATTATTTTCCCAATTTTTGAGTCATCTGTAAATTTTATCAATGATGATCTTCTGCTTTCTTCTAGGTCTTTGATTAAAATGCTAAATAGTATAGGGCAAGAAAGGATCCCTGTCCAACCTGACTAGCAACATAGCCACTCAACAATGTTTATTGTTACTTGTTTATAGTTTCATTTTAAGACTGAAGATGGGAGAGATTATATTTTTTTTATTGTATCAACTTCTGCTGGTGAGAGTGGCAAGCTTTTGCACTTACACAAAAATCTTCTTCAGGTCTGGGAAACATACTTGGAGTGTCATAGCTAAATGCCAGCTAGAACAGATAGTTTAGAATTAATTGTTAATTGTTAACATATTTCAAAAAATCAAGGCGCAATTGCTTATTGAGACCCATTTAATGTGTGTGGAATTAGTTTTGTGTTATTTGAGTTCTTTAACACACATATCCTGGTATGCCAAGTCAAGTGTCTCACAGAAATTTAAGTATATTATTTTATCGCTAATACCTTTATTAACCAAATCAGTAATCTCATTAGAAAAAGATATCAGATTAGACTAGTTCTATTTTCTATAAATTATGTTGTTCACTTTTATTCTTCTGTAAGTAAGGTTCCTGCCTTTGTGGTTTAAAATTGGTAGGATAATGCTATTTTTCCCCCCATAGGATATTTTAAAAAAAATCAAAATTTCCTGAGTCACTTTTTAGTGAAAAAAGAAACCTACAAAATTGTTTTAAGTGAAAATTGTTGAGTTTTGGGGGGCAGGGGAGGAAGGTAAAAAGAGTCTGATCATCCAAAACCAAATATTTTACACAAAATCCAAATCTTTCTTAAAAAGTACAGTTTTCAGTTTCCATTTTTCTTTGTAAACCTGGAAATTTCAGTCAAAAAGGCCTTGTTTACATCAAAAATATACTGCTGCTTCATATGCTACATTTGTACTGTGGCTATAATTGCTTGATCCCAAAGTCTGATTGTCTGGCACCACTATGGAATATTGAATTCACTCAAATTTTAATAAATACATGAAATAAAATCCACTTGTATTCTGTTAGCCGGTAGACTATGGTGACATTTTGACCTCGGGCAATCCATTTTTTAAGGGTATATAAAAATTTAGTTTGAAAAGGCAAAAGCCAGGGCTTTGACAGACTAATTCCCTAACCTCAAAATACATTTTAAGAATGCATTGCTGGCTCAGTGGAGTTTACTTTACAAAGATTAGCAGCTATGACTTTTCTTTTCCTAGATACGGAAAACAATAGATCTTTATCCCAAACAATAGTCCTGAAAACAAGGAGGACAAGATAAATAAAAGTTCATCTAAAACTCTTAGGGTATGTCTACACTACCCTCCTAGTTCGAACTAGGACGGTAAAGTAGGCATACCGCACTTGCAAATGAAGCCCAGGATTTGAATTTCCCGGGCTTCATTTGCATAAGCGGGGAGCCGCCATTTTTAAATCCCCGCTTGTTCGAACCCCGTGTAGCGCGGCTACACGGGGCTCGAACTAGGTAGTTCGGACTAGGATTCCTATTCCGAACTACCTAGTTCGAGCCCCGTGTAGCCGCGCTACACGGGGTTCGAACAAGCGGGGATTTAAAAATGGCGGCTCCCCGCTTATGCAAATGAAGCCCGGGAAATTCAAATCCCGGGCTTCATTTGCAAGTGCAGTATGCCTACATTACCCCGCTAGTTCGAACTAGCGGGGTAGTGTAGACATACCCTTAGAGAGCAAATCATGTTAGTTCAAATTATATTTTTAAAGTTATTTATCTTCTCTTTATCCTTTAAAGATTGAAATGACATGTTCCAATTCAAAAGCACAATTACTGATTTGTTTAAATATAGGGGCTTAAGTTGCATCGAGCTTCAACTTGCTAAGATATTAAAACCTGATATTTTTATGACATTCTAAAGTCAATAGGCAAGAGGTTTCTGAATAAAAGCATTAAAATTACTCTATGAATTATTAAATATAGCCCATAATACCTTTGAATTATAAAAGCATAGAAAAATGAGAAGGAGAATTGAAATGCATCAATCTCAAGTTCTTTAAAAATGTAATACTAATCATTTGAGGAATGTACAAATCTTTTATTAAAGAAAGAAAGGAGGTTATACTTTTATTATTAACTGGAGGATATGTTCAATCCAGATGATTAAAAATCTCATTACTAACTCAGGTCAGGAAAAGTGATTTATTAGTGAAAGGAAATAGAAACTATTCTTCTGCCTATAGCTCTGTTTATCAAGAGCAGAGCTATCCATTTGTATCTACTTTAGTGTAGTTAATATTTCTGAAGGTGGCCTTAGACCCTGCTTTGAGAATGAAATTTCTAATTCACAGCAGTGCTCAATTTGCATAGTACCTTAATAGGAAACGCTTGCATGAAAAAAATCTATATACCTAGAGATATATTTTGCACAAGCAGATTTACCTAAGAATAATTATTGTCTTTGATTAGAAAATAGAGCATGCAACATTTCAAGATTTAATAACAAACAAAACAAAATAATCTATGCATTTGATAAATGTAAGACTAATTAAAAACACTTAATACTGTAAGGGGATTTCTAACATTCAGAGACTCACAGAAGATCTTTTATTATGAGAAACTGCAACCCTTGATTCACATTACATAGAAGAATTGTCCTCACCCTACTTCCCCTTCCCCCCCCCACACACAAAAGAACTGTGTGGGTGGATTCTCAGGGTAAGTTGATGAAGACTGATCAGTCCAGTGACATTGTTTCCAGAAATGCCATCTGGTTTAAGGAGTACATATAGAAGGGATGTAAACACTGATACCTCCACCACTTCCATAGTACTTATAAACAGGTGAAAGATTTCAGGTGATTTTCAGAGATATCAGGCAGTGATATGGGTGTCTTTATAATGTTTCAGACTTCCATAACATCTTGCTGCTGACAGACCCTGAGAGAGCCCGGAGTTTGTCAGCAGAAGGGCCAAGCTTCCCTGGTTTGACAAACTCCCTCCTTTGGGACTGATCAGGTCCCAAGGGTACTGGACCAGGGAGGTCTAACCTGGTGGATCTTATTTCTCACAGGTTCTCTCTACTCTGCAGGTATTTGTTGGCAGAGAGTATGCTAATGAAGCACCCATAGCATTTGTCGTGCTGTCATTTGCATATCTCTGCCGATGCTTTTTGCGCAAGAGGTTTTTGCGCAAAAACAAGCAGTGTAGACGGGTCTATTTTGTGCAAAAGGGTTTTTTTGCACAAGATCCTATACACCTCCTTTTTTGAGGCATAAGAGATCTTGCACAAAAGGGTTTTCTTGTGCAAAACAGACCCGTCTACACTGCTTGTTTTTGCACAAAACCTCTTGGACAAAAAGCATCGGCAGAGATATGCAAATGACATCACAGCAAATGCTAATGACAAATACCTGCAGTGTAGACATACCCACAGTGCCCACATCCCTGAGCCGGCAGACCCCTGGAGTTGGCTCTTAGATTATTCCTCCAGTGTAGGCATTCTACCATTTTGGTTAAGAGAAAACTTTGACAAGATTAAAAAGAAAAAGTGAAAGGCTGTGTCTACATTGGCATGATTTTGCGCCAAAGCAGCCGCTTTGGTGCAAAAACGTGCTGCCTGCCTATACCGGCGAGGAGTTCTTGCGCAAGAACACTGATGTTCTAATGTGTGAAATCAGTGCTTCTTGCGCAAGAACTATGATGCTCCCACTCAGGAATAAGCCCTCTTGCTCAACTGTTCTTGCACAAGAGGCCAGTGTCGACAGGCAACATGAATTTCTTGCGCAAGAAAGCCCAATGGCTAAAATGGCCATCAGAGCTTTTCTGTGCATGAGAGCGTCTACACTGGCACGGATGCTCTTGCGCAAAAGCACATCTCTTGCGCAAAAGCACATGCCAGTGTAGATGCTCTCTTGCGCAAATACTTTAACACAAGAACTCTTGCGTTAAAGAGTATTTGTGCAAGATCATGCCAATGTAGACGTAGCCAAAATGTATAGGAACCCCTTGCACTACTAGTATTATAAGACTCCTGAAGGAATTCAGGAATTTGCCATATTGTATTCTTCTCTCAGAACTTTTTTGTATTATACCAGCAGACATTTACTTTCACTCATTTTATCTCAATAGGTACCAAGAAAAACTTTATATCATATCAAACCCATATGTGGGCTATATATACCACCTCTGATAAAAATCATTCTTATAAAAATTTGAGATCTTTTAAACACCTGTACTAACATTTGTACTAACTTCACCTGTATAGTCAGGTGTCTGGGGGTACGTCTACACTACAACGTTAATTCGAACTAACTTAGTTCGAATTAGTTAATTCGAACTAACTTAGTTCGAATTAGTTAATTCGAACTAAGCTAATTCGAACTAACGCATCTAGAACTAAAAACTAGCGGAATTCAAACTAGCGCGTCCACATTAAGTGGACCCAGAACCAGGCTTAAGGATGGCCGGAAGCAGTGCCGGCAGGGCATCAGAGGAGGACTTAGAGCGTGGAGATGCTGTCTCAGGCTAGCCGAGGGCTGTGCTTAAAGGGTCCCGACCCCCACCCCGGACAGACAGTTCTCAGGGTTCCCCGCTTGAAAAGCAGTCCTGGCTTGGAGTGCCCTGAGTGCCCACACTGGGCACATCACAGCACTCGGCCATCAGCCCGGCTGCACTTGCCGCAGGCTGCCATCTGGGGAGAGGGGGCAATTGGGGGGCTGCAGGAGAGCTTCCACCCCCAGAAGCCCGCAGAGCCAGCCAAGTCCTCCCCATCGGGGGCTCGTGCCCCATTCCTCCCTCACCTCACCCTTCCCTAGCCCCTCTTCTTGATGTACAAAATAAAGATAACGTGTCTTCCAAAATGGAATCTGTCTTTATTGAACAAAACTGGGGGAGACTGGGAAAAGGAGGTGGGAGAGGGGAAGAGAGAGGCTGGGAGAGGGGAGGGCAACTAAAATGATCAGGGGTTGGGAACAGGTCCCATATGAAGAGAGGCTAAAGAGACTGGGACTTTTCAGCTTAGAAAAAAGGAGACGGAGGGGGGACAGGATAGAGGTCTCTAAAAGCAGGAGTGGGGTGGAGACGGTGCATACAGAAAAGTTCTTCATTAGTTCCCATAAAGAAGGACTAGAGGACACCAAAGGAAAGGAATGGGTAGCAGGCTTCAAACTAGTAACAGAAAGTTGTTCTTCACAAAGCAAAGAGTCAACCTGTGGAACTCCTTGCTGCAGGAGGCTGTGAAGGCTAGAACTGGAACAGAGTTTAAAGGGAAGTGAGATCAAGTCATGGAGGATGGGTCCATGGAGTGGTATTAGCCAGGGGGTAGGAGTGGTGTCCCTGCCCAAGGTTTGTGGCAGGCTGGAGAGGGATGGCACGAGACAAATGGCTTGGTCACTGTCTTCGGTCCATCCCCTCCAGGGTTCCTAGGGTTGGCCGCTGTTGGCAGACAGGCTACTGGGCTAGATGGACCTTTGGTCTGACCCAGGACGGCCATTGTAAGCTCAGGGCTTAGGGTCGGTGGTCTCACTGGACCACCTTGATTCTCTTGCACTCCTGCTCCTGAGTGGCCAGGCTAGCAGCTCTCCTGCCCTAGACGGCCACTTTCCTGTGCCTAGTGCGGAGATCGTGGACGAGGTCCACGATGTCCACACTAGCCCAGGCGGGTGCCCACCTTTTGTGGTCCCGGGCAAGCTCCCGGGAGCCGCCAGCCTGGTCCCGGGAAGAGGGGGAGGGCTGGGGGGCATCGGGTGGCTGGCTCGATCCGTGCCAGGTGCAGGGTCTGCTGGCTGGGTGCTGGCAGGCTTGCACTTGGCACGGGCACCGTAGCTAGCCCGTGCCCCTTTAAGGGGTCCGGGGCCGGGAGGGGGACAGTAGAGTTTCCCTGGTGTTGGCTAGAGTGGCCACCAGGGAAACCTGGGGAGGGCTAGCCTCCCACTAGTTCGAATTAAGGGGCTACACACCCCTTAATTCGAACTAGCTAGTTCGAACTAGGCTTAATCCTCGTGGAATGAGGATTACCTAGTTCGAACTAAGCGCTTCGCTAGTTGGAATTAAATTCGAACTAACGGAGCACTAGTGTAGTGCCTATGAAAGTTAGTTCGAACTAACGTCCGTTAGTTGGAACTAACTTTGTAGTGTAGACATACCCTTATTTATCTTGTGTCCAAATGCACAGTCTTCACAGGAAGTCATTAAAACTTCTACAAATTATTATTCTTTTATGTGCTCTGCAGTAAAATCCAGAGGTGCGTGATTAGATTGGGGCACTTTTGTGCTAGGTGCTGCCCAAACATATAGTAAATTGACCCTGACCCAGGGGCTACGTCTACACTGGCATCCCTTCCAGAAAAGGGATGCTAATGTAGCACGTTGGAATAGGCAAATCCACGGGGGATTTAAATATCCCCCGCGGCATTTGCATTAACATGGCTGCCCCTTTTTTCCGGCTTAGGGAAAAGCCGGAAAAAAGCGCCAGTCTAGATGTTATTCTCTGGAAAATAAAGCCTTTTCCGGAGGATTTCTTATTCCTACTTTCAAGTACTTCTAGACTGGCGCTAGACTGGCGCTTTTCTCCGGCTTTTCCCCAAGCCGGAAAAAAGCGGCAGCCATGTTAATGCAAATGCCGCGGGGGATATTTAAATCCTCTGCGGATTTGCCTATTCCAAAGTCTACATTAGCATCCCTTTTCCGGAAAGGGGTGCCAATGTAGACACAGCCTGAGAGTTTAGAATCTAAGGCTTCAATTCTGTACTTGCTCTGCTCAAATTAAAACAATATACATCAACTGATTATACCAAACTAGAAAATTTACTTTCTTTGGATCCTTAACTCAATTAACTGTTGCTTTTCTTCATTTAAATCATTGCTCTGGGGTGGGCCTAGGGATGTGGGGTTCACTGTACAGGCTGCCCTGGGGACAGATGACAACCCCATCCCTCTCCCTGTGATGCACCTGTCCATAGCTGCTGCAGCTGCCATGAGCACACAGACACACAAGCATACACACAAACAGACATATATATATACTCTGACATTTATAGTAGATAGCGGTTCCTTTCTCTATTTCTGTCCT
Organism: Pelodiscus sinensis; assembly: GCF_052426305.1. NCBI lineage: Eukaryota > Metazoa > Chordata > Testudines > Trionychidae > Pelodiscus > Pelodiscus sinensis. The sequence goes on along the minus strand of NC_143058.1, from coordinate 26,771,308 downwards.
CCTCTCTCCTGCTGGCCCAATGGGGTTATAGCTGTCCCGATCCCCATCTCTGGCCCATTGCTGCCTCCTGTGATCATTAACTCCCTCCTACCAGACCCTCCCCCCATTTCTATTTTATGAGAAACAATCAATTCTATGCACATCCTGTTATCCTGGCACAACCAAACCTTGACCTTGTTTTAAGTTATGACAAGAGGAACCCTTGTTTGGTGGTCCTAGCTCTTAGCATTCAGGAGGAGTTCTTGAACAAGCAGACTCACAGATAGATGGATAGACAGATAGAGGAACATCTCTAAAATATATAGTAAGATAAGTAGGAAGAAGTTGAGTGATAGGCTGTTTCTATGTACAAAATCTGCAATATCAGATTTTATGTACTAAACTATAAACAAAAGAGATATTAATGATGTAATCAAGCCTTGAAAGCCACCTAAAATAGCTTTTCTGTATGTTAAGAGTTAAACTATTATGATCTGATGCCTGAGGACTTTTCAGGGTAAAAACCTGTGCAATGCAACTCTTTGAAAACCCAGGAATCTCTCCTCTTTCAGCGGTATAAAACTTGTACTTTTAGCCTTACAGGTGCAGGACATGTTGGACTTTATGTCTACCACTGATACCACTAAATGGAAGGTTTCCAGTCCCGGGTCTTACACAAGTGTGCAATGTCAAGGAAGATTATACACGTTGTGGGTAAAGAAACAGATTGATTTAAAATCATGGCAGCTGCTTGAAGTTGTTCTTCAGATGGTTTAAAATGCTGGAAATAGTATTGGAGAGAGAGATTAGTTGTTAATATTAACATTGGAGAGTAGAATCATATAATCTTTTTGTGACAAACAAATTGATTGCAAACTATCATTGTCATTTATGAATGTACTAATGTGACTCTATGCAAAGCCATATGATAAATGGATTTATTGAGCACCTTTAACCATCTCTTCTATACTTTGCCCATTAACCTATTTTTCCAGAGTCATCTTCTAATATTCCTACTGCTGAGTAGCTTCACTTACAATTTTAAAAAATCATCTGGCTGCCAAAGAAACATTTTTGTTTGTAACCCTGATAATTGCCTTGCCGTATGTAGTGGTGTACATGAAGGAAGAAAATAGTGGGGAGGATACATAACTCCTGTTTTTCTTTTGGGTACTTTGTGTTCCTGCAAACTTGTTGGAGCCATATGTGGTGCCTCTTCTGAACAGGACAGAATCAAACAGAAATTTAGCACAGTAGACACTATACATTGAAATGATCTAGATTCAAGTGTGCAGGATAGGGCTGCCAGTAAGGCTAGGTCTACATTACAGAGTTTTTGTGCAAAACCAGCAGTTTTTACACAAAAGCTCATGGAGCGTCCACACCTAAGTGGGATAGGGATGGGTGTGCAGGATCTGGGTGGGAGGTGGGCTGCAGGAGGGGGTGAGGGTGCAGCATCTGATGGTGCAGGAGCAGGCTGGGAGTAGGGTGTCTGTCCAGGAGGGAAGATGCAGGAGCAGGCTGGTATCAGGGCATTTGGCCAAGGGGGAAGGTGCAGGAGGAGGCTGGGAATAGGGTGTGGGGCCAATGGGGAGGGTACAGGAGCAGAGTAAAGGTAGGTGTTTGGCTGAGGGAAGGGTGCAGGAGTGGTTTGGGAGTGCGGGGTTGAAGGTGTGTATGAAGGGGGTTGAGGTGCGGGGGCTCAGCTTGGAGGGGTATGAGTGAGGGAGATGGGGTCTCGGCTTGGGGGGGTATAAATGAGCGGGCTGGGAGTTCAGGGCCTCACAAGGTGGTGAGTAAGGGGTTTGGGGATGCAGGGTCTCAGCTTGGGGGGTATGAGTGAGTGGGGTTGGGGTGTAGGGTCTCAATGGAGGAGTTGAGGGGGCTGGAGTTCTAGCAGCTGTGCAGGATGGTGAGTGAGCAGGCTGAGGGCATGGGGTCTCGTGGAGGATAGTGAGGAGGTAGGAACGTGGGGTCTCAGCTCGGGGGAAGATGCAGGAGCAGGATGGGGGTGCAGGTCTGGGAATGAGCGGAGGGGCACCACTTTCTTGCTTTTGCACATTTCTCAGCACCATGTTCCAGACACTGCCTCCTGCTGCTCCTATTGGTCAGATTCCAGAGCAGCCGGAAAAGCCTTCAGGAAGCACATCTGTTCAGGAAGTGGGTCTGTGGGATCCAGTGCTTGTGGGGAGCTAGCTTAAAATCCAGCTCTCCACAGGCACTTCCTCCTGCCTTCCCGCCCAATACATTTAGATTAAGCTCAGGTTGATTGGCTAATTGTTTAAATGACTATACGTTAACATCCCTGATCTGTGGTATTGCAGAGAAAACTAGGGAAAGTAGTTGCTTTCCCAACAATGTGAGAACAAAAAAGTCCCTGTTGAAAATAGAAGGCCAAATTTCCAAAAGCTAGCTTCTGCTTTTTACATGTGTAATTTGTGTCGTGCAGAAATGCTGTAGCAATTTATTTTCTGGAGTGACCAATATTGTTTGGACAGTTAAACAACTGATGACCACTTATAAATCATTAGTTTACCTGCTCAATGTAATCATAGTTGTGTCCGAGAATAATTAAAGGTACAATTATGCACATTCACTTGTTTGCTCATTCAGAATTGGGGTGTGAAAATAAAAGGGTGAGGCTGAAAAAACTGACCCTAAAATCTTACACGCACACACACACACACATTAAGAAAGAACCACATTTTACATTTTTACTGTTTCCAGCAGATACATGCCACATTTTCTGTACAGTGCAATTAATTCTGTGATTTGGAATGTTTTTCTTTAGATTATAGCCCTTAGGCTCAATGGGTTTTCAAAAGCATTTTCTATATATTTCATTTTTTTCTTTGGTATTAAACAAACATGGTCAAAGCAACTTAGGCAGTGAAGTACAATATACTCTTTCACTCTGCAGTCTCAATGAAGTCTTAAGATAACATTACACAGTAGCCAGCTTAAATATAGGGGGTAAATACATTGCAGTAAAATCTGATAAGCCTAAGTTTTGACAGACAAAAATAATAAAACAGTGCTCTGATGCTGAAGAAGTGGTGTTCTCATGGTTGCAATCTTAGGATGTTCACTCTGTTTTTGGCTTTATGATCTCTATTTTTGTAAGTGATCAAGATCAGTAAAATAATGCTTTTTCTAGGATGTGTTTGTCGAGCAAGGATTAGATGACTCCTTTGAGGAGTTAGTTGAGGAATGTGGAAGATAATATGCCTTAGGAAGGACTATTACAAAGACACTTTTCATGTTTGTAACTTGCCAAATTATTTAAAAAAAATCTTTGTACAAATAGGGCTAGACATGCCTGACTTGCTTTAGTATTTCAACTTGTTGACCAAACATGGACTTTGAAAGGGTTGATCTAGTCTAGAGAAATGCATATTTTCAGTTTTTAGGATGTGCACATGCCTGACTTGAACCATATCTGAGATTTTATTGAATCCATTGTCTTACCTCAGCCTGAAATCATTTGGAGCTGCAGAAGCTCAGTACCTGACAGGATCAAACCCTAGCATTATAAATCTCATTAGTTGGGTAATATTACTGCCTTAGCCTGTCAAACCTTTGGGATGATGCCTGTCTTTCAGTGATTCCATAGACCTTAGGCACTTCAGAAACAATGGTCCTCATTCTGCTATCAGTTATGCAAATAAGGGGCAGCTGAGAAAGTCCATAAGTACAGGAGAACCAGTGTTAATAAACAATCATAATTAATAATAAATGTGAGTTTAGAACCTGAAATACACATCATGATGTAACTGAGCAGCTATGTAAAGAGAGCTATAGAGTTCTGTACTACATGATTTAATCAAACATTCTTTACCTGTTCCAGAGATTGCAACCCAGGGACTCATTAGCACCACATATGACATTTTTTGCATGCATATCATGTACCAGTTGTTGCTGCCCTGTATCAGCTGCTTTTGCGGAAAAACTTGCCAGCTGTCTTCACTGGCCGCTTGAATTTCCGCAAAAGCACTGACGATCTCATGTAAGATTGTCAGTGCTTTTGCAGAAATACTATGCTGCTCCTGTTCGGGCAAAAGTCTTTTTCCGAAAAACTTTTGCGCAAAAGGGTCCGTGTAGACAGCAGAGATTTGCCAATCTAGACGCGCTTTTCCAAAAATGCTTTTAATGGAAAACTTTTCCATTAAAAGCATTTCCGGAAACTCATGCCAGTGTAGATGTAGCCCTTGTGTTTTGCTGGAGAGAAGCATAAACAGTTTGTAGGCCTAGTAGAAAATGCTAAACTTGTTAGTCTTTATAGCCTTGAAGCTGTACCTGTATCTGTAGCCATAAAAGCTGTGTGCATGTTGTTTCGGGTTCAGGATCTACGTGAGTTACACCTTAATATTTATACTTAATCAATTAATGGATTATTATGGTATACTGAAAATATTAGATAGCTGTATCCAGCCACAAGTCATTACTGAAAGGTATTTGGAGTGTAAAACGTCCTTTATTGTGACAGCTGGAAGACTGAGAATCATAGAATCATAGAACTGGAAGAGACCTCAGAAGGTCATCAAGTCCAGCCCCCTGCTCTAGGCACGACCAATTCCAACTAAATCAACTGAGTTGCTAGTTTATGGCCAGTATATTTTTCTCTTGCTCTGAGGACTGCAGGTAAAGTTAGGATGAGTATAACTTTTTAAGAATTCATAGATGGATGCTATTGATTGTATCCCATGGCTGTGTCTACATTGGCATCCTTTTCCGGAAAAGGGATGCTAATGAGACCAGTCGGAATTGCAAATGCTGTGGGGGATTTAAATATCCCCCGCGGCATTTGCATGAACATGGCTGCCACTTTTTTCCGGCTCCGCGCTTTGCTGGAGAAAAGTGCCAGTCTAGACGGGATCTTTGGGAAAATAAAGCCTTTTCCGGAAGATCCCTTATTCCTGATTTTAAGAGGAATAAGGGATCTTCCAGAAAAGGCTTTATTTTCCGAAAGATCCCGTCTAGACTGGCGCTTTTCTCCAGCAAAGCCCCGAGCCGGAAAAAAGCGGCAGCCATGTTCATGGAAATGCCGTGAGGGATATTTAAATATCCCCCGCGGAATTTGCAATTCCGAAGTGTCTCATTAGCATCCCTTTTACGGAAAAGGGTGCCAGTGTAGACACAGCCAAAGAAGTTTAATTCCAGTAATGAGGACAGTGAAGTCAATGTGTCACTTCAGTTTATTTGTTTTCAACTTGAATCCCAAGCTGAAAGCGGGATGTTGAAAACATGCAGAAATAAGTCTGTGAATGAAGATTTTGTTCTTTATTACATAAAAAAAGTGACAGCAACAGGATGTTGGTTGGGCTATGAAAAATAACTGGACAAATCAGGTTACTGGCAAAAGTAGCACTTCTATTTGGGATGGATTTTATTCTTTTAATACTGCTCTGAAATATTCTCATTATATGAGAGGGATTCCACTCAGTGAGCTCCAGTTAAGCTTTCACTCTAGGGTTTACATTCCACCCACTCAAGTCTAATTAGGATGTTACTGTGGCCCATCATTCTTTGCATTAACTCTGATCACCTGAGCAGAATGTGAAATATGCTACTAGCAAATCACTTACAGCTGTATAGCTGCTAATTTGTTAGTCTCAGCTGGAAAGATGGAATTGTACACACTTAAACAGAGTGCCTTAATCATTTGTATAAGCTGGCAGTTAAAGTTTCAATGTTCAGCTATTGGTTTTCCAGCAAACAAAAAGTTATTTCCAGACAATTTTTTTTCTCACATTTAGTGAAATAGTGTGAAGTTTAAATGGATGAACTGAGTGGTAAGATTATTGCTGGAGGAACTGACTTCTTCCTTCAAAATACAGCTGCACAAGGTCTAGGGAAGTATTGCTACCATGCTGACCATGACTATGCTAAGAGGTATATTTATCTTTAGATTCTGGTCCTTATGTGTATTACAGGAGTATGCATGTGCACCATGAGCCTGAGATCAAGATTTCTAGTAGATGGTATCTGTTGGTCCATGCCTGCTCAGTTGTTTTCCTCTGCTCCGAACTGATAGGGACCAAACATCTCAAAGAATCTGCAGTTACAGGTAAGTAGCCTCAGTTTTTTTTAATCTATGCTATCTAAGTCATGGTAACTAACATGTTAAAATCCTAGTGAAAACAAGCCAAGTTGTAGCTCTAATATTGTCTGGTCACGATAAACTCTAGGTTTAAAATTATTGTAGGATGTCACGTATACTTCACTACTTGCATTATAAAATGTATTGTCCTGTGTGTGTGTGTGTGTACTCTGGAAAAGCCTATGCCAGTGCATTTGTGCTGAATGTTTCACAAAATTCAAGTGGGTCAAATTCACAGGTGCAATGCCATCCAAGTAAATGGAAACACACTCACTTAAGCTAGTAATAAATTTTCTCTGAGTGTCTTCAACTCTTAGTATCTTTCTTCTTAGGACAGTGGCTCAGAGCCCTGCTAGAGAATGGGGTCTGCAGAAGTGGTCTTCTGCAGGATGACTGTAAGCCCTCTGGCTGATGAAGGTTTAATGTGTGTTGGCCTTCCTCAGCTGTGAGAATGGTAGCCATGATATGTCGCTTCACAAGTTAGTGATTATAGTAGACAAAAATGGTGGGGAGAATTCCTTGGCATTTCATCATGGGACATGGAGGAAATGCTAGATTTAAAAAAAAAATCAAACACAAAACAATCAATAGTGACATAATTAAAATGGCCAAGTCCTTGTAAACAGTTTAGTTCCTGACATTTGAGGTGTTAATCATATTAATGGGTTTTGGTCTACTAAAAGTAATACTCTGTGAACTAAAGAAAATGTTAATGTAGGTTGGATGTGCTTGTCTCTAGTTTGACAACCAAAGGAGAGAGATGACAAAATCTTAGCACCTCAAACTCTGTTACTTTGGGCTAAATCTTTATATATAAATTGGAACACCAAATTTAATACTACCTCTTTCATGGTTTTAAAATATTAAACTATTGTTAAGGACAAGATGTCTGAATAAATTTTGCTGAGATCCTCTCGCAGACATTTTATTGCTGAAAGTTTTATTAAATTGTAAAATTTTGTCCATGCTGTTCATTCATAAGGACCCCACTGGGATTCTGAAACATAAGAATGTCTTAAAAGTCAAAATATCTATAGTTACTCAGTATGTATTATAGGAACGCTTTAGTTTTTGTAACCATGTTAATTCCTCATCTACTTATGCAACTAAAGCTGAACATTGTGATAGATTTTAAAAGAGATAAATGCCATTTAGATACCTCTTGGCTACTGAATATGAATAGGAGGTAGGTATCTGAATGACATTTATGTCTTTAAAAATCTCATTTTCACTAGAGCAATGCAAAATGTTCACTGCTAAACACCAGCCATGCCTGGTTTGAGTTTGGTTACAAATTCAGATCATGTTCACTGAAAGGTGTTGCTTCATATACTTTTGGAAGTGAGGCTGTCTAATTGATGCTTTTGCACTGAATTAACAGGAAAGCCATGGATTCTTACAGTAACCATGTATGACGGGTCTGCCGGAACCAGGGCCGGACCGAGCCATTCCAGTGCCCTGGGAAGACAGTTTAATTGTGCCCTGGGTTGGGCGCCGCTGACCGGCGCTGCGGGGGTAAATGTAGCCCCGTCCCAGGCAGCCACTGCAGGGTGGCCGCTGGGAGCTGCTGCAGCCTTCAATCTGGGAGCCGGGTGCAAGGCGCCCCTTACAGCTGTCATCAGGCACCCTCTCCCCCCATAGGTTGGCGCCCCGGGCAGCCGCCTGGCTAGCCCATGCCTTAATCTGGCCCTGGCCAGAACCTGCACTGCGTCTGGCAGGAGGGGGTCAGTGAGGAGTGGCATGGTGAGTGGCGAATCCCCTGCTGGTTTGCAGGGAAACAGGTGAAACCCTGCATTGCTGCTGGCGGGGGAAGCCCAGCTGCCAGCCTGCAAGCAAGGGCAGAGGAGAGGGAGCGAGGCGTCCATGGGGTGACACCAGCTCACGTTAGGATGCTGGTGAAGGGCGGCACCAAGACGGTGCAGAAGCCGGTGGGCCCTTTCAAAAGGACACTCGTCCGGCAAGGACAGGGACCCACAATTTGGGAGGACCTTCTGAAGGAGTGGCTGGAGAGGACAAGCCAGAGTGGATCTGAGAGGAGGGAGGCTTGGGACAGACGTCAGCAACCACACAGAGGACAGTCTGGCGAGGAGCCTGATAGGATCAGGGGTTAGCGATCTGGAGACAATGGACAGTGGGAGGGGAAGGAAGCAGCCCGGGGCAGGGCCATTCTGGCGCCCGTGGCTGACAAGTCAGGGGGACACCCCTTCATCCTGGTAGGGATTTGCAGACTCTGACACCTTAAGGCCCCGGGCTGGGACCCAGTGGTGAGGGAGAGCCCGGGTCCCCCTTTCCCCTCCTTTTGAGGCGGTTGTCCAGGTCAGCTAGTGCGCAGCTTCAGCAGTCGTAGTGCTACTCTCAAAAGTATTGTACTTCGGGGGGGACAAGGGAGCAGTGAACACATGGGTTTTGGGGGAACTTAAAGCGGTCAGAGCACTGGGCAAACACCCAAACTTAGGTGGGGGAGCTCAGTGTCCAACAGACCCGCTAAACCATGTATGACTTGCTGAAATTCTGTCATGAAGTTGTGAACTTTCTTAAATCTCAAGTTGAGAGCCTTGAGTATTCATGCTAGTAAAACTTCAGTACTCTAGGGTATAAGCTAAGCAAATATGGACATTTGTATACATGGACCCATTCACACTCATTTTGAATGCATATTTGTTTCTATTGTTTGCCCTACTGAGTGGTCTACTGGTGGCATAAACAAAGGAGAGAAAAGCATCTGAAAAGCACTTTGAAAGAGAACTTGCGTTAATATTATATTTCAAGAGGGGAATGACTAATGTCTACCCATCGGACAATCCCTTCTATAGTTCTGTGTAACTTTAAAGTCTTGGAACTGACAACTAAGATTAAAACATCTCTTCTTTTCCAAGAGATTTCACAATCATTCCACATGACTGGAACACTATAAAATGAAAGGTATCTAACACTGGTAATCTAGGCAAAGCACAGACCATTTTGAAATGAAGTGTGCACTCTACGTGAAGCAAGAATACATACATGGCACAAATTGAGACATTCAATGGTTTTGTTTTTTAGTTACATGTATATTCCTGACATTGCTTACAAAAAACCCCTTTTCTAATAATGCTACTCTAATCAACCTCCTAGTACAGTAACACTTAGTGCAAATAACACTTAGTTTGTGTGTGACTTCTGCTAGCCAGTGCCAAAGTCTGTAAGGTTTCAATCTATAATGAGCACCCAAATACTTTTTCTTTTAACTTTTTCCATCTTTGATAATTTTTGGCAACATGTATTTTTTCCATAATCTGTTGAGACAACAATTTCCAGTAGAGAAGAAAATTCTTATTGTGCTATATCAACTTGGTTAATAATAATCATTAAACAATGAAAGAAATATATACAAACCTCCCCACATGTTGCTGTGAGCAGCATTAAAGAGAGGATGCCAAAGAAAGTTGCTCAGATTCCAGATGCACATGCATATAAATGTGTGGGAGTTCTGGTTCCATCAGGGCTTTGGTTTAATCCTGTTTACTTATGTCTTCACCTTTCCAAAAAAAGTTATTTACAAAACTTTAGTCATTCTTTTGGTCATTCATTAAATGATCTATTAGTGAGATTCTTTCTTGAAATAATCTACAATTAGTAACAGGCTTGAACCAAAACCATGGTACTGTGTACAATTCAAGTAAAATCTGGATCCAGATCAGTAAATGTGCTTCTTGGACCACAGCAGCTGCATACAATGCAGTTAATGGAATACCATATATGCATATCCTCGTTAATTTCTCAGTGTTCTTACATTCACCCTTTGTAGTTTATTATGCTACGGAAGATTCATTGGTCACATTAAGAATCTTAATCTCATAACAAATAAAAGTTGTATTGAGCTTTAAAGGTGTTACTAGAATGATTCTAGCTGCTAGAAACTGTATGTCCTAAATTAAAAGAACCAGGGGGCTGACAGCCTTACCAGGCCCCAGGACAAGGTCTTAGTGCTACCCAGAGCACTCTGCACCTCCAGCTCCCCCAGCCAGCCTGGCTGATGGGACTTCTTCTGCCCACAGGGTTTTTAGCCCTCCTGCTCTAGTGTGGGGTATGCATACCCCATCACAGCTAGTTATAGGGGTATACAAAAATCAAAATCACAGTCAATCATAGTATGAGGCCTTGTTCTTAAGATGAGGTCTTTGGCTAAGCAGCAGGGGCAGTTATAAGCTGAGAAATGTACAGTCACATCTTCACACATCCCAAACCAATCACAATTGGATTAAGGCAATTTTGGGCTGTAAGTAAGGTGAACATTGTCTCCAGATAAAGGGAAGATGTAAAGCCTAGAAAATTTAAAGAAAATGTAGGTTGATAGCTTTCTGTCTGGCATGAACCCATTTACTAATAGTTTGGCTTGTGAAATCCTCATTTCTTTATTTTTTATTATTATTATGGACCCCACTTCTCTATTATTTACCTGTATGGTCGCTGTCTGGTTCTTTGATTCATGTCTATTGCATAATTTTGTTAAGTGAAAACCAATTAAGATGGTAGCCTAGAATTGGTTAGATAATTTTGTTATGAGGATTGGTTAGTTAAATTTCAGTAAATTGATTGGTTAAGGCGTAGCTAAGAATATTACTCTGTAAATTGGAGGCAAACAGGAAGTAAGTTGGGAACAAGGGGGGGGGAGGACTGGATTCCTGCTTGATGGCAGCTAACCTCAACAAACACTGTATTGTTTTCATCTCTGGACTTTGGGTATTGTTGTACTCCGTTCATACAAGGACCAGGGAAGTGGGAGGCTGAAGGGATAAACCCTCTAACATCCTGTACCAAGTATGGCATCTGACCATGGTGCTTTCTAAAAGGACCAAAAAGTAGAGAAATAATTGAGATAAGCAGGGCTTTACGTTGTTTTAATATGGCAGGACACAAAAGGAAGTGCTGTACAAGGCAATTCATTTTCTTACATGGGGTAGCTGTTCTTTGGCTTTAAATAATCTTTTGGTTAAAAGATAATCTATTTATATATTTGAGAGCATTTTTCTGTCTGTTCATTCAAGAACTCCTCCTAAATGGTAAGAGCTAGGACTACCAAATTCGGTGTACCACTTCCTCTTACCATAACTTAAAGCAATGTAATAGCGTGGTTGTGCCAAGAAAATGAAGTCTGTTAGGAATGGGATTGCTTCTTATAAAAACCATACAGAAAAGAAACAGTCTCACCAGGCAGGTGAAAGGGGTTGGCCTAGCTGGGGGCATGTTTTCCCTCCCCAAATCACCAGCTGCCATTTAGGAAAGGCAGCCCCCCTACTCCTATCAGCTGTCAGGGAATGAGGGGGAAGTTCACAGTTTTCTGTGTTCCTCAGTCTAACTTGGGAGCACAGTGGGCAGATGAACCTGGACCTGCCCCAGACTGAGGACATTCACCCCCTCCCCCCCAACTGCGTAGGCAGGAGCTGCAGCAGTCATGGAGAGATGCTTCTCACCATGCTGCTGCTGTGAGAGAGGGCTGAGGTAGTCCTCTCTTCCCGGGGCAGCCTGCACAATGAATTCCCCCCCAGAGTAATGATTTAAATTAAATATGTACATTTTCATTTAATTTTTCCAATAAACAAAATTGTTAAGGACTCAAGGAATACTGGGTAAATCTTCTAGTTCTAAATAAAGCAGAAGAATTAGAACAGCTGCTGGAACTCTGACAAAGTTCCTACAGAAACTCGGTGGGTCCTGCACTTTGTGATGGAGTTGCTTGCCTAAGAGGCTCACAACAGCCCACAATTTAGGTACCATGACCAGGGCTTTTGTTTGCTGTTTGTTGAGCTCTCTTCATCACTGACTAGCGTATGGTAAAACTGAGAATAAACTCCACAGTCCTTTCCAGCACCCCCAAGTGGAAATAGGGAAGTGGGTGTAGCAGGAGGGGAGAACCCAGGCCCAGCCTGTATTCTGGATCCAAGCCCCAGGCCCTGTGATAGTAGCTGCCTATGTGACTCCCTAACACCTGCTAAAATACAGCAGCAAGACTTCCAGGCTACTTCCCCACACCATCCTTCTCTCTGGTTTGTCCTCCTAGTTGTGATCTTCTTTCCTACTACTCCTAGAGGTGCATCTTCCTTCCTCCCAGCTGCATGCATGGAAGCAGCTGTGGGCCTCATTAGCCAGAGGGCTATATAAGGTAGCCAGAGGGAAAGCAGAGGAGGAAGGAGTTGAGTGTCTGTGGCTGTGTCCAGACTCCATGCCTCCGTCGACGGAGGCATGTAGATTAGCCAGCTCGGAAGAGGGAAATGAAGCCGCGATTAAAATAATCGCGGCTTCATTTAAATTTAAATGGCTGCCCCGATCTGCCGATCAGCTGTTTGTCGGCAGATCGGGAGAGTCTGGACACGATGCCCCGACAAAGAAGCCTTTCTTCATCGACACAGGTAAACCTGGTTTCACGAGGCTTACCTGTGTCGATGAAGAAAGGCTTCTTTGTCGGGGCATCGCGTCCAGACTCTCCCGATCTGCTGACAAACAGCTGATCGGCAGATCGGGGCAGCCATTTAAATTTAAATGAAGCCGCGATTATTTTAATCGCGGCTTCATTTCCCTCTTCCGAGCTGGCTAATCTACATGCCTCCGTCGACGGAGGCATGGAGTCTGAACACAGCCTAGGTCTCTGTCTCCCGTCCCCTTCCCTGAGAAATGAGAAGATAGCTGAGTTTGCTGCTGGAAAAACCTAAAATCTGTAAATAGAAGGTGGTGGGAAGTTGGCACCCAGCAATAGAAAGACATGGGTGATTGCACAAGAGAGGGTCTCCGGGTGATTTGTGGCTGAAGAAGGGATCCCAGAGCGAGGGGCCTGGCAAGGACCTTGCCACAGTCCCCTTATCTACATTTTTTATAGCTTTCTGTTCTGATCCTGTCACAATATTTAATAGAACTGGTGTGAATACTGACTCTAAAGATGTATATGTAGAGAAGACTCTACTGGGTATATTTATTAAGCAATAAAACACAACAGGCAGAGCATTTCCAGGTGATTACAGCACACCTCGGCTACTTCTACACTGGTGCATTCTCATGCAAAAACTCCTTTGCAGAAGACTTCTTCTGCAAAAACTCTTTCAGAAGAGAGCGTCTACACTGGCATGTGCTTTTGTGCAAGAGAAGTGCTTTTGCGCAAGAGCATCCGTGCCAGTGTAGATGGTCTCTTGCACAAGAAAGCTCTGATGGCCATTTTAATCATAGGGCTTTCTTGCGCAAGAAATTCATGTTGCCTGTCTACACTGGCCTCTTGTGCAAGAACAGTTGTGCAAAATGGCTTTTTCCTGAGCGGGAGCATCATAGTTCTTGCTCAAGAAGCCCTGAATTCATACATTAGAACATCAGTTTGCTTGCACAAGAACACGTGGCCAGTGTAGACAGGCAGCAAGTTTTTGCGCAAGAGCGGCCGCTTTTATGCTAGATCACACCACTGTAGACACAGCCCTCAAGTGGTGTTAGGGCTGAAGGTTGTGTGACTTTTACCATCTGAGAATTTCAATAAGCCCCTAGCAATACTCTGCCTCTTATTTGGAAAAGGAACTTTGAAATAAAATCAGAAAAATAGGCAAACGTGTCCATTTAGTTGGTGGTGTTGTCATGAGCATGACTGAACAGCTAGCCAGTAAGAAATCACTGCTTTGGCAAGAATTCTATTATAATGTATAGAGTAGTAATAAGACAAAGCCATTTCATAACCATATGGTATATTTAGAATATTTGATTGAGTACTGAAGTAAAAGCAAAACAAGGAACATTTGAACTACACCAGATGCATTCTAAAAGATGTTTTTTATTAGAGAATTGCTAATATGTATGATACCTTCAAATATAGCAATAACTTTTCCATTCGCAGGCATATGAGCAACTTTGTTAAAACTAACCCAGGTGGTCTTTAAACTTTGAAACTATCAAATTCTGAATTCATTAATAGTCATAGGGAATGGCAGAAAGAAGAAATGTTAGCTTTTTATGTTCCCTTTTGGGTCACAATGTAACTATCATGGAATCTGTGAGAAGAAAGAGAAAGTATGCTGTTATTACCAGATTCACTATTTACTGTGACAGATTTGATGTTATGAAATAAGATTTATTTTTAATCCTAATAAATATAAAGACATTTCAGAGATGAATTGTCTGAAAGAAATGATTGATGCTGAGAAGGATAGCGGAAAAGCCTCAAAGTGATTTAAAAACGGAGTCTTTGCTTACAGCCCTGTGCGTGTGTGTTTACGTTTGTGTGTACATGTGTGCATGCACATGAAGAGCTAATAGCTGAAATGAAATACCAAAAAGATCCTTTGAAATACTTATGAGAAAATGTAAAAGACCTGTCTTGAAGTGTTCATGTTTCTTCAGGGTGTATATATATGGGCATGTCAACACTGGGGTTTTTCATCCTGGAAAAACACCACATTCAGGGAATGTGTTTGCTCTTCTGCTTTGTGTGTGTGTGTGTGTGTGTGTGCAGAAATGCAAATGCACTTTTTCGGAAGTCCTGTCATCCTCATTCCGTGAGGAAGAAGGACTCTTCCAAAAGACAGGGATTTTCCGAAATTTGGCCCAGTAAAATCAGAAGTCCTTGTGAGCCAATTTAAATGATCCTTCAGCATTTGAAGGAGGGGGGGCATCTGAGGTGAAGCCTAGCTCAGCTTCTCAGCAGAAAACAGGGACCAGGATTTACCTTTTTGTACAGTGCTGTTGGAATTCTGGCTTCTGTGTTAAAGCACTGAAAAAAAACCACCCGAAAAAACCCTACCATTTGGATGAGCTCTGGGTGTTAAAGGTGCCCTCTACATTGACAAGGTTTTATTCACTGGATGCTCTTTGGAAAATTGGTAACAATATGGTTTTTCTAGAACCATATTGGTAGGCCTAAAGCCTTCCTCTGCAGCTAGATTTAAGAGCAGCAGCCATTAGCCGTAAAGCTTGAAGTCACATACTCACATTCTATCTAAATTGCATTAAAATAGTGTCACTGGACTGTTAAGGAGATCCTGTCCTAATTGCACCCACTGTCACCAGATAAAGAAATAGATTTCAAGATGGGTAGAGAACTTAGTTAACAGCATTTGTCTGGCAAGAAACTGTTTATCAATAGTTGGTGTTGTAAAATCCTCATTCTGTGATTATGGTCCTCACTTCCTATTGTTTGTCTTTATGATTTCTGTCTAGTTTTTAATCGTTTCTATCTGCTGTATAATTACTTTGTTAGGAGTAAATCAACTAAGGTGGTGTGGTGTGATTGGTTAGGTAATTCTGTTACTATAGGTTATGATTGGTTAGTAAAATTATAATTAAATAATTGTGTAAGGTAGGGCTACTCAACATGCGGCCTGCAGTGTGGTTGGGTTTACGCAGGGCTCAACATATGGCCTGTGCCTGGGATCCTTTGAACATGGTTTCCACTGGGAACATGCTCCACAATGGCAAGTCAATATAATGGTCTTCTGTTGATATGCGTGTTAGTAGTTAAATTTGTAGACTGTCATTGCTTATTAAAAGCGCTGGCATATGGGTGGAAATCAGGTAAATATTGCATTTTATTAATATCAGCAGAACTGACTTAAATGTTGTGTAATCTTGCCTTAATCTTTGTATTCATGTCCATCAGTGTGAAAGAAGCTATTTGCATATATTTGCGTGTATATGCAAGCACACTTAAGTTGCAGTTCTCAGCATGTGCTGAGAGTATCGTTGTGGCCCCCGGGGCTTCCAAAGTTGAGTAGCCCTGGACTAAGGTATAGCTAAGCCAGACTCAGGTTTCACTATATAAACTGGGGCCCAAAAGGAAATCTTTGGGAACCAACTCCAGGACACAGCTCCAAGATAAGAGCTGCCCAAGCTCAACCCTGTGCCAATGACACTGTGCTGAAACTGGAGTCCCCCAGATGGACCTGATCCTGATTGACCATCAAGACGAGTTCATCTGTTTTATTGGGAGTGGTGAGCACTGTATGCCTGATGTGTGCATCTGTTTTTGATGATTGTTAATAGATAGAGATTAAGTAGGATATTACTGTGCGAGGCTTTTTCACTGGTAGATGAACACATAATCCCGTAAAGTCTAAGATTATGCCTAAGCCTGCAGAAGGATAAGGGTGGGTGCCTATATTGGAAAGGTTATGCCTGAGCCCTCGGAATGGGTGAGGGTGGGTGTCCCTAGAGTGTGAGTAGAATTTGTTACCACACAAAATAATCTGAATATTATTCTCCATGGAGAATAAAAGAAACAATAAGAATAATAGAGAGGGATAAAACAAAGTACACTGTGCACCTTCTGTTGGAGTCTCTTGTTAACTTACATTAACCTCTATACAGAATTCGCTAGCCGTCTAACTATCTTAATCTGCCTATTGTGTAAATTATTTTTCTTAATTCAGCTTGTCTCTATTAAAAATCACTATCTGTGGTAATTCAATTTGCACATTCATTGATTGTTCCAAATATGATTTTAATACTGCAAACATTCCCCAGTCATAACTACAAAAATGACAATCAGTACTTTCTGTAATCGCCATATTTGACGCTTGAAAGAAGACTATATTCCTGTTTGAATAAACAACATAATAAGGTTATTGAGAATACAGACCATTACTATATAAAATTATGTCTAAGTGGCACATATAATTAACATTGGATTGTAATTACACTAATTACAAGTCACATTAAGATACTCCAGTAATGACAAAGTGAGCGCCCTATAATTGAATGGAATAAGTAGGAAAACATGCTGCTCACACTAATTACCTAAATGAGCTAATATGTCTTCAGAGTGACAAGCGTGTTCAGTGTTATTACACAAGCAAGACACTTTTGTAAGTTTAGAAAAATCTAATTTCCTTCTGTCCTTCTCTTCAAGATCTATTTCAAATAATTGGGCGCTTCAGAATTTCTCTCTTGAGCCAAAAATAGAGAAAGCAGACAGTTAAGGCATATCTAATTTTGTTACCAAAACAGTCTTCTTTATACACAAATTTTGAAGTATTCCTGCTGCTTTGAAAGTAAAATTTGCCTTATGTTTATTGTGTTGATAGGATTCTTTGACAAGCCAATGTACTCTGATTTCTTCACTTGTCTGAATTTAAAAACTAACAAAATGGTGTAACTTGAGCTCTGCATGCTCTACCGCATGAAGTGTACTTATTTGGTCGGCTCCAGAGTACCAAATATGGCTTAGAACAGTCTGGCTCCAGTTGTGCCCTTGAGAGTGGTAAAATTTGAATTATTCAAGGCAATTAGTATAGGCATTGCAGTGAACTCAAATTTCAGTTCTAGCTGCTAAGAAAGAACATATACTAATAAGAGAATGCCTGTATGAATTCTATGCATTGTAGAAAAAGAATGCGTCTTGCTGTTGCTTTTCCTTTAAATACTTCCAGATGTCTGTAGGGCCCCCTTCGAAAGGAAAGAAATATAAAAGATGCTGTAAATGTTTTAAACAGTACCCTGGGAATATAAAATAAAAGCAGCACAACTTTTGCTACAGAAAACAAATGCATCTCATCAGACTGATAGTCATTCGTGTTTACTCAAAATGAAGTTTCTTTTGTATGGATGTGTCCTGCTTTTTTTGGAAAAATTGAAGCCTAGATCCATTTGAAGTACTTATGTCCTGCTCTTTTCAGTTTTGCCACAGATATCCCATAGGTCATGGATGGGCAATAATTCTTGATGGGGGGGGGGGGGGCACTCCAAGATTTTGGAAAGTGGCTGAGGGCTGCACTCTTCCATGATATTAATGGAGGAAGTGTGGGGTCTAGGATGGAGGTTGGGTGCACAAGGGCTACTTCTGAAATCTGTGAAGTGGCCTCCCTTGAAAAATTATCGCCCACTCCTTTCCTAGTTTCATATGAAAATCTGCAGTCACTTGACAGAATCCTGTGCTAGTAGGTGTATTCTATAAATGCTAGGCAACATTCCAAACAGGTTAAATTCACTAGTAGATGAGCAAGATATTACAGTATGACGGAGACTAGCCCTCACCCCCCTCCCCACACACACACATTTATGCTTGGTGTTCAACTCTGACAGCCTGTATTCCTTTGGACTTTTCTGTGTTCATAGCTTTGATTATTGTAGTCAGCTATATTGTAGTTCAAAGTAGTCTGATTTTAACTTTATATATGGGAAGAGCCTCAGTAAAATCATGTGAAATTGAAATGTAGGAGTCACAAATCTGAAATTTTATTGATGAGATAGTGATGGAAGAGAATACTATGCTAGATTAATTCTCTCCTCATAGCGTATGACGGTCAGACACAACCTGAGGCATTTAAAGAAAATAAATATCAAGATGTAGCTCAAGCATTTATTTTCTAACCAGGGGACAGTGATCTTGTGGTGATGTTGTATTGCAATGATTTCCCATTATACTATTGGTACTGATCTAATCATATAAGCTGGTGGTTGCTAGTGCAATAAAATGCTTCTTGACTCACCAGTATTGGCCATTACAGTTTGATTGATATAGAGACAAAATGTATTATGAGCATCCGCTTATTTAGAAAATGACTTTTTCCCCCCTGAGCTATCTGCAGTTAACTAATAATTATAGCACATTGTTTGGACTGTAAGTTTAATATAGTCAATGTTTCAGTTATGATTCTCTCCACTGGCAGTGAGCTGGTAAACCAGCTCTACAGTGACTCTAGAGAGATACAACTGCCTCAATCTCTGTCACCCTCCACAGTCTATTGCAGTTGTTGTACAGAGCCAATTATATTAAATTTCTCTCCCAAATCTCATGAGAGCTAAATGAATTGAAAGACTTTATCAGTTAGTTTTATGGGAAAATTAACCCCATCAAAACTGATCTGTGCATTCTATGTATCCCTACCTTGGTGCTCTGTTTTATTCCCCCTCCCCAAATAGCTAAGCAGGCAAATCAATGGATTCACTTAACCTGAAAAAGTGCCTTAAAATTGAAGGTACCCACAATTTGGAAATATATTTTTTCACTTTCAGATTTAAAAGCATGGAGAATTATCATTTCAACTAGAAGAATTATCAAATAATTTTAACAGATTTTCAGCTCTTCCTAAACAGACAACTATGTAGTTGTAAATGAATGTTTGATAAATGAAAAGAGACAAAATGTTCTACTTTTCAGCACATTTTAATCCACAGCTGTTGTGCAGACTGCTGCAGTGTGTATGTTAGCTGTAGCTGTGATTTTTTTCACATTGAGATTTCCTATATTTAGACCTCTGGCTGTTTACAATTACTGAAAGTAAATATTTTAACATGGGAATATGAGTGAAAAGGCTGCTTATTAGAGACTTCAGCACACCAGAAAAATACCCATGTTAGACCCTGAGCCTTCAATGTGATGTGTATGGGAGAGGAACTGTTTCTAACAGCATCATAACAAGCTCTGTAAAATGGTTTTATCTCTTCCATGGAGGAACTATTAAGTTATGGACATACACACACATATTATTAGTGTGTGTAAGAGAGAATGAACAACATTTATTATGCCCATAGAATCAGTTCTGAGAAACATTTTTAGTGAAAATAAAGATATTTGGTAACTTACCTGTTAGACAGTTAAACAACATTGATCATATTTGAAATCATTTATCTTGGCAAACACTTCTAGTATTTACAGGTTGGACCTTCCAGGTCCAGACTTTCAGGACCTGACTGGTCCTGGATAAGGGATTTTGCCAGACCAGGGGAGGCCATTTATGCCCCCACTCTCTGCCCTGCTGCTCCATTGGCTCCCATGGATAGCCCAGCTGAGCTGAACACTCCCCTCCTCCCACAGCCCAGTAGGGCTGTGCGCTGGCTCCAGCCACTGCCCAACTGAGTTGCTCACTGGGTTTCCCAGCTTTCCTCCTTGCACTGGGAGTGTGGCATCTTCTCTGCTCCTGGCCAGCCCAGCTGGGCTGTGTGCTGGGCTCCTGCCCCTCCAGCATTGGATTATCCGTTCTTCCACTTAGGCATAAATAAAGCTTGGCCATTGAAGATAAACAATCATCACAAGCACAGGGTCACTTATTCCAGTTTGGGTCAGCACTAGGGTTGACCTTAAGACAGCGTAGCAGTTCCATTGTAACTATTTATTTCAAATTTTTGTAACTAAGGTGTTAAAATTGCTTTGGGCTGTAATAGTGTTTATAGGAGCTATACCTTAGAACCAGATTTATTTCTTCTAGCAGTTGTAGCAGAAACACAACTACCATTTCTAAAATTGCAATTGGGATCTCGTGCCTCATCTATAATATTGTGCAACTGCTTTTTGTATTGTGTGAAAATAATATGAAACTTTGAAAAGCAGCTATTGTGAATGCACTGCTTCTTTTAATATGACTTTCATTATGCTTTGAAAAATATATCATACTAAATATATAAATACATTGTTAGAAATATCCTAAATATATTTTTACTCAGTAGACCAGAACAGACCAAAGAAAGAAAACTTCAGGGTCTATAGTGAGGTTGTTTTTTAAAGATCAAAGATGAAATCCTGGCCCTATTGAAGTCCATTGGAATTTTGCTGCAGGAAGAAGAGTGTATATACCACTTAGGAAAACATTGTATCCGGACCATGATTAGATAATTCACATGTAATTTATTATTAGAGGCTAGATTCACAAAGGTGAATAAGTCCAAAATGTAGGTGCCACTGATATTTTCAACCCTACCATGCAACTGTCTAAGCCTGTAGTGTCCTCCAAGTTTCTGTTGGTGGGCATGTGCAAACTTGACTTGGTCCTGAAGCTACACAATAGCTAGCCTTGGCCTGCACTAGGGAGTTATTCGGAATAACCCCCTTATTTTGAAATAAGAAGTGGAGCATCCACACTATCTAGCCTATTATTTTGAAATCTGTACTCCTGCTTCGCTGGGGGAATAATGCATATTTTGAAATTGTTATTGTGGGTGATCTGCTGCTGCTAATTCAAAATAATTGTCCTCCAGAGGCCTCTCACAGCTGCACTTGTGCTGCTCTGACCATACCTGCCAGCTCCACTGCTCCCATTCTCCTGCAGAGTTTAAAACAGCAGGCTGCTAGAGAAGGGCTTGTAGCATGTGATCAGCTTGGCAAGCCCTATGCCATTCAGCCTCATGGCAGACCCCAGTGCTCCCTCTTGAGCCCTCCACAGTTGTCAGCACCCTTGGCTGCTACTGGCCTGAACTGGTGTGAAGATCCTGGACCTGTTCCTTTTCTTCTGTATTTCACTCTTGGTTAGCTTAGTGGTTCCCTGCTCAGTATGCTGACATCTGCAAACCCTTTTCTTAGGTTCCTGTTTCTCTCTAAGGAATACATAGGGAACCTGGAGAGCTAGCCTGAAGCTGAGAATTCAGCTAGGGAACAGTAAGCCTAGGAGTTAGGCACTACAGTGCTGAGCACTGCCTAAGTATCTTTGTCAATCTAGAACTGGCATATTCTGTACTATTCCTTTGTGAGTAATTTCTTTTACACTTTGCCAACATTTACCGTGTGCGACATTCCTGGTAAAAACACCATGTCCAGTGAAGATGCAGACCTTTCTGGTTGAAGAGAATTGCACTGAAAAAGAGTAGAAGTCTCAGAATGAAAATTTATCAGTGTGTAGAAAAGCTTGGCAGCAGGTAATTGTTTTGCAGAAATGGTGCATGGTGTGTCATGGGCTTTCCTTTCAAACCAAATAAATATCTTTTTTTTTAAACCCCAATTTTTGTCCTAGCTTTTATTAGGGTAAAATAACTGTTGGTTCCCAACGAAAAAGTGGTGGGGCATGAAAACAGAGCTGAAAAGTATTAAGCGCCTAGGTTCCATTGCTTTATATTGGGATTAGCTTTTCTCCCAGAGCCCTTTGGGATGAAATTCTATATGGCTTCTCAACTGACAGTGAATTTAATGATCACTTCATTGTAGACATTGACTCACATCACAAAATGGAATCTGATAGTCTGCCTGAGCATTCTTAAGAGGCCTGCAGACCAGCAAGAATGCAGTTCTACAACTGAGGCAGATTGGCAAAGTACAGTATGTGCCAATAGTATGCCTGGGTTAGCGAATACTATTAGTCCCTCACTTGTATGAGCACCGAGTTTACTTAAATTAAAATAAGAGAGAGAAAACCCATGATCCCTTTATAGATCAGTGAGGAGCAAAAGGAAATGATAATGCCTGCATTCTTTTGATGTCCACATGGCTTATATTTTATTTTTAAGCAATCTCATTGAAGATTAAAGCATACCAAATAGAAATCCATCTCCATTGTTCTTACTGCTTCTGGACTACATAGGAGATCCAGATGGCAGATTTTACAACTCTTATCATCATCTCAGACCATCAGTAGTTTTTTGTGGCAGGTAAATACCAGAAAGGAAAAATAGCTTAGTAGCAGTTGAAATGTGAGTCTCCCAGAGTATGATTGTGAGAATCTGGCCTTTTTAAAAAGATTTGGAGAAAAATATACAGCCTGAAAATAAATGGAAGGCAATAAGGAGATCATGGCATTGGAAACTGTATTAGGTGGGGTACTTGCTTAAATGCTAATGTGCTCATTAACTGGTTATATTTTATTTAATCATTTCTGTGTTTACCTGATTGTTAGTGAAGCTCACTCTTCTCTTCTGTAGACTATATAAACCCAAATCCCTTAGTCTCTCCTCATAGGTCATGAGCTCCAGCCCCTAATCCTTTTGGTTGCCCTCTGCTGGACCCTCTCCAATGCATCCACATTCTTTCTATAGTGAGGGGGGGGGGTCCAGAACTGGACACAGCATTCCAGATGTGACCTCACCAGAGCCAAATAAAGGGAGTCCCTTTTGGATTCCCTCAATCTCTGATGATTAGTAGTAGAGACAGATAAAATATAGGGACATTTTTGGTGATTCCACTCCTATTTTCCTTTGGGGAAAAGAGATCAAGACATTTTTAACCAGCTCTAACTAATGAAGTGGTGAGTAGTATTTTTCAGCAGCTGAGTTGCCAGACTAAGATTTCAAAATATAGATCCCAGTAGTCCAGGCAATTGTTGTGAACTTTATGTAGACCTATGTATTGCTAAACAAGTTAAATCACTATTTAAGTGCTATGTATTATGTCTTTGGTGTGCTTTACAAACATTAATCCTCACATTCAGTAAGCCATGATTACCTCCACTTTGGAGATAAAGACACTGAGACACGGAAGGGTTAAATGACTAGCCTCTCACCTCACAAGAAATCAGGAGGCACAACAGAAATTAGAAGTCAAGAGTTTCTGGATATTAGTCCTATCCTTAATAAATAGAATTATATTATCTGTGAATATTTTCCCATCCTCCTCTTTAATGACAGTAATAAGCATTTGTACCCTTCCTATCTGCTTCTTTTAACTATCCATTCTTCAGGTGCTTGTAGGTTACCAGTTCTGTCTACTTGTTTTTCCCTTTGATATTTTCATACCCTCTGCTCTTCGTTTCCCGCCTCTTTCCTTCCCCCCCTGCCCTTTCCCCTCTCTCCTTTCTCCCCTATTTACTTTGGGTCTGCACATCCTAATCTCAAAATTCTGGTCATCTGAAGACGTGGGCTGTGCCCATGAGAGCTCATGATACTGTCTACATGTTTTGTTAGTCTATAAAGTGCTACTAGGCCATTTGTTGTTTTTAAAATCATAAGCTTGTTCATTTGTCTTTGTAGTGATCAAGAACCTGTGTAGCAGGTTGAGAGTCCATATATCAATACATGTATTCATATTCCATATTAAACTGTGGAAGATAATTTCTCTGAAGTTATGCCGAACTGAAGCCATAAATAATAGTACAGGTTGTATCTCCCTTAACTGGGACTCCATGGTCTAGCATGGACCATGGATATGCATGGACCACAGAGCCCAGGAACAGGGAGGTCTGGTGGTGGGGCAGGAGCAGGTAGGGGGCACTAGCAACCCAGTGTGTGTGGAGAGTGGGAGGGGGCTGGGAACAGGTGTCACAGTGGGGAGTTTTGGCTCCAGCAGTGGCTGGGGAGCTCCAGCTCCAGCAGCAACAGGGGATCTCTGTTTCTAGCCATGAAGCTCCAGCACTGGTCCTCCATCCTAGCCTGGGGCAGCAGCAGGGACAGGCTAGAACCTTAACCTGTTTGGGGGCCGGGGGAGAGGGACCTCCTCTGGTCCAGCAAATCCTGTCATTTGGGACCAGTCAGGTCCCAAAGGTGCCAGACTAGCGAGGTCCAATCTGTAGTATTTTTATCGAACTGGGTCATAATGGTGCATATTGTAGTCACATTCTGGAGGCCTGCGGTAACTAAACTCAGATGTGTGGATTTCAAGGAACAAACTATTTTAGGAGAGCACCACCACCACTAGGCTCTATCCATTATATGGTGCAAGCTTAATACAATAAAACAATATATTATGTAATTCTTGGAGCAAAATGCTTAGAAGTTGTGTTGTATGAAATGGCACTGGCAGCATCCGCCTTTTTACTCTGGATGTTATAGTATCTTAATTACAGCCACAGCTGAAATGTTTAGTGTTTGGAAATTGGAATGAGTTCACAGAAGCACTTATGTTATCAGGAAATACAAATAGTTCATTTATTTCTAGGACTGTTGCAATGTTCCTAATAGCTTTTATTGATGGACTCTTGAAGTGTATCAATACACTTACAATTGAAAATGGTTCTTTTGTGCAAGGGGCTTCTGGCAAAAACACTAAAATTTAATTTAATATAATGTTTTTAAAACTATCATGTTTGCTTCGTAAATGAATATTTTATATGTTGCGTTTAATTAAAATAAAACTCTGCTACTGATCTAGAAAACACAGAACAGACTTGAGTTTGTATTTATGAAGTGTAGCAATATTGGCAAGAAACAACTTATCTTGTTTATGAGACATGTCTGCTATTACTTCTACAGATTGCAGACATTTTATTGCTGAGCTTTACATGGTTTACAACACAAGAAATGCAATGAAACTGTCACCATGAAAATAAGCCTATAAAAGTAGGGATTTTTTTAAAGGATGTCATTTACAGATCAAAATATGTTTTCAGTGCAACTCTGATAGTTTATTTGCTACTAAATCTTTGCAAAGAGAGGGCATACTTCTAAACACTAAAGCAAAACTGATCAAGGTGATATTTTAGCAGCTATTATCTGATTAACTTGCTTTATTTCCCTGAAAGGAGTCCAGGTAGGCTGGAAATTCGAGATGGATCTGAACTGGAACATGAGACCTGAGCATTCACTCTGAACATTGAAGTTCTTAGCCCTAGCTTTTGATCAGTTGAACTGTAGATACTAAATAAAAAAAATCACGATGTAATTTTCAACATTGGATTGCAGTAAACACCTCAAATACCAAGGCATTTATTTGTTTCCATAGCATTTATTACCATAATATCTGTGTCTGTCTAATAATGCACTGTGAGTTGAAAGCAGTGTACCAAAATGAAGTACTTGCATCACATTTAGATTATCTTAATAAATATTACTGCGGTGTTTCAGAGGAGAGAGATACTGAAGTAGACAGCTACAGGAGTTGCTCAAGGTCACAAAGTGAGTCTGTGGAAGAGTTATGAGTAGAATTCATTACATCCTGGTTCTTAGACTCTGAGTTGTACCTCCTGACCCCTATGCCTTCCACAATGACATCTTCTTTAACAGGTACAAAGACACAAAGTATCTTTCTCTATATATAGCAATAGAGATACTCAAATGCTATTAAAACATTTTGTGCTGGAAAGTTTTTCTTCTAGGCTGTGTCTACATTGGCAAGATTTTGCCAAAAACTTGCTGCCTGTCTACTCTGGCCATGTGTGCTTGAGCAAGCAAACTGACGTTCTAATGTATGAAATCAGGGCTTCTTGTGCAAGAACTATGATGCTCCCGCTCAGGAAAAAGCCATTTTGCGCAACTGTTCTTGCACAAGAGGCCAGTGTAGACCGGCAACATGAATTTCTTGCACAAGAAAGCCCGATGGCTAAAATGGCCATCGGAGCTTTCTTGCACAAGAGAGCACCTACACTGGCATGGATGCTTTTGTGAAAAAGCACATCTCTTGCGCAAAAGCACATGCCAGTGTAGACACTCTCTTGCGCAAATACTTTAACACAAAAACTCTTGCGTTAAAAGTATTTGCGCAAAATCTTGCCAATGTAGACATAGCCCTAGTGTTTTCTTCTAATGTCTCCTCATGCCTAGATATAACTTCAAACATGATAAACAAAATAAAAATGAATATGAGAATGTAACATGTTGAACTACAAAAGCTTGTGAATACATCTGCAATATGCCATTCAAATCAGTCCTTTTGTGACCTCATACCCGTCTTTTTGTCATGTATGTACAGTTTTGTCCTGACCAGATTCCACATGTCAGGACTTTGTTGCAAGTTTTCTTTTCAGACTGCATAAAAATCAAGAGGTTAATTATCCTCTGACAGCCTCACTTTTCATATAACAGTATTTTGATCAATACAGGGGGAGTGTGGAAGGATTGGCTGCTAATCAGCATATTAAGATGTGTATCTGTAATAGAGCTAGCCAGAAACATTTCAGAATGTTGGAGTTTATCAATGATGGATAATTTGCCTATTAATCATAAGGAAGAACACAGTGGCCCAGTGTCTCTTGTGCTCTTCTTCAATACACTTCCACTAGAATATCTGGAGCCAAAATTGTGTCCATTTTTGGTTTAATATTCTTTATCATTTTTGCCTTAATAAATACCTTCGGGTGGCCAGCCCCTTTTGAGGGATGCAAGACCCAGTGACTGATCACTTACCTATCAGCTGAGATTGGTTAAGGGTTTATGGCAGCCAGAAAGTGGCATAGTTGGAACAGGTCCAGCCCGAGCCATTCATGCGCCCTGGGAGCATGGCGCTGTCCCTGGGAGTGCAGCGCATGTGCGGTCTGGACCCCCGGGATCCTCGGGCGCCTGGCACATATGTGGCCCCACCCCTGGGGCACCGGCGCATGCACGGCCCCGCCCCCTCCTGGTCTGGCATCCCATGCGGAGCCCCCTACAATGGGGAGCCCCAGGCAGTAGTCCAGTCAGCCCATAGCTTAGACCGGCTCTGGGTTGGAAACAAAAGTGCTGAAAGGTAGGCTGATGGGGGAGGGGAAAATATGAAGGAGAAGGACTCTGGGTCAGTTAAAATAAATGGTTTTATATGTGAAAATTATGTTTAAACATCTTATTGTGTTTTAAAAAAAAAAGCTGGGCCCTGAAGAGTGCAGCTGATTACTGTAGTTGTTTAGTTCCATCACCTGCTTTGAAAAAATAGTTGAACGCTCATTACACAAACTATAACACCCTGCCTCTTATAATGGCATCAGGTTGTTTTAGCACCGGATCTTCCTAACTTTTATTACTGAGCTTTGGCCCAGATCCTCAAAAATAGGGAAGCTCCTGATTTCCACTGAAGTTAGTCTAGGTGTGGATACTAGCCAACTTCAAGAAAATATCAGTGTTAACAAATGTCTGTTCAACTTTTTCTTCTTATTATTTTCAACAAAAACCAAAGCTGCTCTCTAGCCTTTGAAGAGTGAGTGAACTCCAGGCCTAAGGAGTTTCTACAAAGAACACTCTGCTGCTCACCCCTAACTGTAGCCTACTGATACGCAGCAAAATCACTGCTTCTGACTGGAAAATATGCAAAAAATACAGTGGGAGTAGTTCTAGAGATTGCCAGTGCGAAAGGCATTTATGTTTTTCTAAATCAGTGTTCCTTGACTTGCATGTATAACCAGATAGTTGCATTGGATTTATAGCCTTTTCTAAATGGATTGTTATTGGTATGAGTGGGACACAAATACATGCTGAGGGGAAAAAAAAACACTTTAGACATAAATGGGAAAAGTTTGCTTTAAACTAAACTGCTCAGTCAAAGCCATACCTTTGTGTGTTTTGAATGTACATGTTAATAAAGCATTTCTCTAATGTAAGAATTTGAATAGCATTCTTTTAGAACTCTGTTTATTGTACTGCAAAATTTGACATTTTTGATTGTCTAGCTACAGCAGATTATAATAAAGAAGACTGATAGCTTGAATGCTTAACTGGATGTCACAGCCCTCGTGCTTTTTAAGTAGAATTTATCCTACTAGAAATATAAAATGTCAGTAGTTTAATTTTCACTCCAGGACACTTAACTTTGAAGAATGTTCAGTTTTAACCTGATATTTTCAAAATATTTCAGGCAATTGGTTCTATGTTCTTATTCTTTTGATTAGAAGGTGTTATATAGACATACGAACATCCTCAGAGTGAAAGTAACTGCAGACACCCCCAATATGATCTCAGAACTCTCTTATTTATATACTGATTTAACACAGATTTTATGTGTTGGACAATTGTTTTCATTGGTTTAAATACACATTAATTCAGTTGTTTAAAGGGATATTTGATAGATTAGGTTCAACATTTAACCTTTTAAATTTATGAAATGTAAAGTTAAGGCATAAAATCCTGGATTCATTTGAACAGAATGACAAAGCTTGCATTGATTTTGGTGGGACCAAGATTCCATCCCTGAAGTTTTGTTTCTGCTCCCTTTACATTTTTACATTAAAATGGCATAATTCATGTTTAATTGTACATTGGTTAGCACAAAGTTGCTCAAACTACTTGGTTTGATTGAATAATAAAACTTAAGAATTTTTAGCTCCTCTTTCCTTCGTGAATCGCTCAAACAAGTATATTTTCTGTTTATGTATTTGTTATTATAGAATAATTATCATATTATCAATGTTAGTTGTTTATCAACTACTTAATTTGATTATTCATCATAAGCATTATGAACAGACAACTAATGTTTCTGATCTCTGACTGAATAAACTAAATCTTTAAACTTGAGAGCAATGATAAAGAAGGGTAAACTTTTGCTTTGCAGACCTTTGTGTTGAAATTAATTATACTTTCAGGATTCACCAAACATTTACAAAGATGCAGTAGTTTCCTAAGTCATTGTGAATGCTATGTTTATAACTCTGTTATTTTATCTAACCATTTCTTTAATATTATGGAGGTGTCAGTAGTCACCCCCAGTGAAGATTGCTCTGAGATTTTTTTTAAATTGTTTTTCTGAGGACCTCAACTTCACAAAAGTTTATGAAATCTTCCCTCTGCTGTTGTCATAAATCCATTTCCTTCAGTGGAGTTACCCTGGATTTAAATTGTTCCTGAGTTTGTAGAAAATATTTAAAAACTATATGCAATCTCTTTACTAATTCTTGATGTTAAAAGCCTAACATTAATCTTGTTCTATGCTGATTTACATTGTATCCAAGAAGCAAGCAGTATAGACCAAATGATGCATTACCTTTCTGATTACTATGATTGTGTTAATAAGACTTATTTGTACTGCAGTGGCCCTAATCATGGATCAGAGCTCAGTTATGCTAGCTCAGGACTTTTGCACCTAAATGTAGCTTGATAGCTTAATTGAATGGAATAAAGAGAGTCACTATGCAACTCTGTACACGTTTCCCCATTTGCTCCTACTTCCATTTTTAGTTTCTTTATGGCCATGCCTGCTCACCCAGCACCTCCAGATGTATATGTTTAGAGATGTTTTCTAGTTTCATTGACAACCAGTCCTGACTGCTAATTTTGTCTCACAGTCCTAACCAAGAATTCTTCACCCAACAGTACTAGTTCCCACCTCCAAATATCAATGTTTCAACTATGCAGTTAACACAGTGTTTTGAGGTTTTTTAACGTCTCTAATGGCCACTTCCTAAATTTGTGGATAAATGTCTGATTTCACATTGTCTGCTACGCATGCACAAGTTGAATGCTTTTTAGATGGGATTTAGACTCAGATCCTCAAAGATATTTAGATACTTACTTCTCTTTGAAATCCATGAGAGTTGCCTAAAAGAGAAGTAATCAGAACTAGTTAAGCTGTTCTCTTCCATACACATTCAGGAAATCTATACTGCTTCGATCTGATCTCCTCATAGCTTGTTATTTGGATATTTTTCTTCACTACTTGGATGTGATTGAGTTGACTGCTTTTGCATCATATGCATAATTGTATACCAGTAATATTCTTCAGTTAGCTCCTAAGTATAAGGTGACTAAACATTCATATGACAGTGGAGGAGCTTGTCTTTGTAGTACCTTCTGATGTGCTTGGACAGCAGACAAATACTGCAGATTTCTAACATTCAACCAATATTAACTAAATCTTCAAATGTTTTGACATTAAGCTGAACTTAAAAAAATGCTTCCAAGTTCAATAACATTTAATAATGAAACACAATTTCAGATGTTTGAGAGAGTTTAAAATTTTATACTGATGTGTCAAGGACTGGTGGATATCGTTGATGATATTGACATTTTTCAGATGCAGATATTAAGAATGTTTTCACTTTATCCTGTCAGCAGCTTATGAGTGGTCTGAATTTACAGTAACGCTATCATGCAGTGTAATGATTATAATTCATCTTGTGAGTCTTTCAGCAAAATAAAATATTGCTACATAGTTTGGAGATAGATAGCCATGACTTTTTTATTGATTACACTAGTGAAAGAGGAAAAAACAAAATAGAAAAAGGATGCATTTTTCAAAGCTGATACTGACATGATGAGCAACTTGAAATGCAGCATTTTAAACAGTCCTGTATAATTTGGATGCATAAAGAGAATCAGATATATATTATCATGCAAAAGCCGGTTCCACATTGTTTTTCTTTTCACACATTCTCAATGCTCTAAATATTTAAAACCATGTCATCAACTTGTCAAAATGAATTTATCTGTCATCTCACTTGCATTAATCCTTTCTCACTGGCAAACAATGAAGTCTTGAGAATCCTCCAACAGAAAAAATAATCCTTTGAAATATCTAGAAAGTTAATTTTAAATTAAAGGGGGAACCTAGAGAAAACAGGTCAGATTTTTTTAAACCAGATTCCTGCATCTAATCACATTTGGGAATATTCTAAAGGAATTCATCATTCGTTGATCTTTGAAGGGCTAAGTTAAGATCTAATTCTGTAAGTGTCTATGCTAGAACTTTGCTCCTGGCAATGTAAATTGCCTACTATGACAACTTAACTCCTCCAGACAAGGTATGGTACTTAGGTTGATGTAGTTAGGTGAAAACAGTGTCAGTGCAGATGCTCCATTACTTATATTATGCTGTTCTGTTCACTTTAGGTGACTGAGAGTGGGAGCCCCAACACCCAGGGCTGATAGATAAATCCATGCACGTGTTCCTGGTGAGGAAGCATATTGCTGATGGAAAGAGCTAGCAAGGACATGCAAAACTGATTTAATTACTGTGGGGGTGGTACATAACTTAATTTTGTAGTGTAGACTTGCCCCCAGTGTGTCATACAGCTAAATACTAAATAGACATGTTTCAATGTGGACTTCGCACCCTTATTTGTCCTCTGCCACTCTACACTGAAACCCATATAGGATAGGATGAAAAATTAAAACCCCTATTCAACAGAGACTACATCTTAAAAGAAATCTTACCTGGACACACACACACACACGGACACACACACACACACACACACACACACACACACACACACACCAATACCCCCAACAACAAACCTTTCATGATCTGTGGGTCTTCCACTTGTCCATTACAACATGCAGTGTACTTTCATCCCGTGCACTGATTTCACCTACATAGTTGTTATTCAGACAGTCGCTATGCTTTCCAATGAATTCACACAGAAAAATGATCAAAGACACAAACACTATCACCTCGGGGAGAATATTTTTCATGAAATGATCACTCCCTAGACAGTCTCTAGGTAACTAATTGACCATTCATTATCAATGGGAAATAGGTCAATGGAGGGATGATAGGAGTTACTATAGAGAACTTTCTGGGTGTCTGGCTGGTGAGTCTTGCCCACATGCTCAGGGTTTAGGTGATCGCCATATTTGGGGTCGGGAAGGAATTTTCCTCCAGGGTAGATTGGCAGAGGCCCTGGAGGTTTTTCATCTTCCTCTGTAGCATGGGGTACAGATCACAGCTGGAGGATTCTCTGCATCTTGGGGTCTTCAAAGTATTTGAAGGCTTCAATATCTGAGATATAGGTGAGAGGATTATTCTAGGAGGGATGGGTGAGATTTTGTGGCCTGCACTGTGCAGGGGTCAGACTAGATGATCATAATGGTCCCTTCTGACCTTAGAGTCTATGAGTCTCTCAGTCCAGCACTTTCAAAAGATGGACCTGGGAGTTTAAATTTAAACTTTGCTAGACATTACAAGTAGTGAAGTTAATAAACAGTGGGGCTACGTCTACACTGGCCCCTTTTCCAGAAGGGGCATGTAAATTTCATGAGTCGTAGTAGGGAAATGCGCGGGGGATTTAAATATCCCCCGCGGCATTTAAATAAAAATGTCCGCCGCTTTTTTCCGGCTTTTAAAAAAGCCGGAAAAAAAGCGTCTACACTGGCCCCGAGTCCGGAAAAGGGCACTTTTTCCGGAGGATCGGGGCCAGTGTAGACGCTCTTTTCCGGCTTTTTTAAAAGCTACAAATATCAAACGGCAGAGCAGATGAGAGAGGGATGAAAATAAGAAAAAGATGGGAAAGACACTTTGTATAGCAATAGCTTTTAAAAAACTTATCCTTATGACCTGCATTTCTTAGGGCTGCCAGTGGCTCAGTGTATCATTAGACATATCACAACCTCTTTATACAGTTTAGCCATCCATTAAATGATGACATTTATGGGCGGCTTCACTGCTAATTCATTATAATGTTTGTAAAGCACTTTGAGATCCTGTGATGAGTATCTCCTTCAGACTATGGACACACATTTCCCGAGATTTATTTTGGAGTCTTTAAACTCCTCAAAATTGCAGTGTGCCTGGATTCCCCAATTCCTATGGCCTACTGTTAATTGAACTTGGTGTTGTAATGCATTGTAACAGCATTATAATGAATATATGCTGTTACAAAGTTGGATTAGCAGAACTTAATAACAATATTGACACACACAGACACTAATTTCTCTCTTTTCTTGCACAGGGATAACTTCTCCAGCTATATACTGAAGAATTCTCAGCACTTGTTGGTCCAAATGTTCACAGACTGGATTATTTTGGGGGCCTCATTTTTGGAAATCCCCAAATTAGAAACATCTGCAGTTAGCGGCCTACTCCCCTTTCTCTGCCATATGAAATGAAGAAAATCTGAAATACCATGATTATTAGAAAGGTAAATTGGAATGATTTCCCTGGGGAATTAGAAAAGAAGAGGTCTGTTTCAGAAAGCACATTTTTAAATATCTTATCCCTGAATAGCACTCTAAAAGGGGTTCCCCCCCCGCCATAGAGTGAATTATGGGATTTTTCTTCCTTCTTACAGATAAGATAGTCTTTCCTAGCCATTCTCAGGCTCAAGTGATCAGATTACAAAGTCCTTTCTGATCTTTACTCTATTAAACTTCTGTGGGTTTCAATGGAACTAACCCCTTTTTCTTTTAAAAATTAAAGGACCAAATCATCATCTGCTGTAATGTCATTGACATCAATAGAGTTATGTGAGCAGAGAAATTGTCCCAGAATATTTAAAATCCTATAGCAACTTTGACATACAATTATACTTAAACTTTTAATTTTTGTTTGACTCTAAATGGGACTGATAAAGGACTCGAAGAATAAGAAATGAAATGAGTTAAAAGGGACAATGGCTACACTTATATAACAATATAGTAAAAAATATTTGCCTTTTTAAAATGGTGTTAAAGAACAACTTGAGCAAGACAAATTTTTCAGTGCTAAGGTGAGTGTTCCATCTTCAGACTGTTCAAGAATTGGTTTAAAAGTTTCCTGACAATTACAAGACCTCAGGCAACTGTTAGCTGAGTAAACTTAATACCATTAAATTGTGGATCTTAAACTCCCAGGCCATGGGCCATCCCCAGCAAGAGTGATTGCACAATCCAGCCTGGGACTTCTGGTGGGTTGTGGTGAGGAGCTGTTCATTACTGTCCCCCAAGCCATACCCCTTCCTGTCATCACCCCACCCTTTCCCCACATGGTGCCCTGTTCCTCAGGATGCAGCTTCAGGGATCACTGTGGGGGCTTGGTGTGGTGTGGTGGAAGCAGTCGGCCCCCTGGAACTGCCTGCAGTGGCAGGAGCTGTGGGGAAGCAGAATGTACTGGGTAAGTGCACACTCTCTGCTATGCTCCACTTCCCCGTGATTCCTGCCACCGTGGGGAGCGTGGGTGTGTGTGTGGGGGGTGAGCCCCAAAGCTGCATTTTGAGGAATGGATTGCAAGAGGGTGGGGTGATGATGGGAAGGAGCTGGGTGGGGGGGCTGATAATGGAAAGTCCCCCCTGGTCTGCCAGGAGTCCAGGCTAGATTGCACAATTGCTCCAGCAGGGAATGTCGCGTGGGCTGGGAGTTTGAAACCCCAGTTAAATCCAATTAACTGTACACAAAAATCATTCAATATGTGCAGCATGGAAGATTTAAGGGTCACCTTGTATCAATGAGACCGTTACACAAAAACAGATTTAAAGAATATTCCTTGGAGTGTTCCCATAGATCATGACTGAAAAAAAAAAATCTTCATCTTCAGAAGCAAGAAAAATGCCAAGGGAGAGATTTATGACTTCTAGCTTGTCACTTACTCCAAGGATATTTCCTGTGCCCTTTCAATGTTTCTTGCTATTCACTTTCTGAAGATTTCCCCTTTGGAAAGAGAATATTCACAGATTCATTTCTATTAAGAAACTTGACATCTGGAGAATGTTCTGCCGACTTTTGCCTTCAAAAATATCATGACTCAGAGGCATTCTCATCAGAGTTATTTCTCCTTATCATGTTTTCTGATAGTACTCATTTCTATCAGGTATTGCCTCATTTGGCCCGAGCAGTTAGCCAATATTCAGGGCCTTGCACATTTATTTCTGTTAGCTAGATTTCGTCTTCAAAGTCCCACAGCGTGCAAATCCAAACTCCTAGTTTCTTTGTTTGCAACAAATTCAATTCCTGATCATATGCCTTGGTTAGCTTTGTTCAGGCCTTGTGGTGGTCTTTGGATGAAGATTTATTTCATAGGACATATAATGTCCTTCTTGTATATTACAAAAAAGATTGTGTAGATTGGTTTATTTATTTTGGAAATCTTCAAAATAATGGTGGTTTACAAAGGCCTTTCTGGAATCATGGTATGATCTTCAAATAACTGTGGCCGAATCCCATGTTTTCCACATCTTGTCAGTAAAGGTCCATTACTTTTCCAAATAGTGGTAGTTTGGAAAAGCCAGAATAGACTTGTATATTTAAGAAAAATGTGTTGAAATAATATAAACCCTTGAGGCTTATTTTATGACAGCTAATTTTTTTGATAACCAGACATTTTTTGTGGCAACAATATTACATTAATTTTTTTTAAAAAGTGTCCAGTACAATATAAAATTCAGAAGACAAAGTCTTAACCCAACTGATAAAAAACCAAGTCCATTCTCATGAGCCTTTTGCAGGCAGTGTATGTTAGCATATTACAGCCTATGATGGTTTAAGGCCCTGGAATGCCAACTGAGCTGTTGAAATACTTCTGAGAGAGCCTATTCTACCAGCCAAGGACCTGTTTAACCATGTCTTGCTGAGCTACCCAGTAAGGCCTCCTCTAGCAGTGCCCACTGGCAGATCTACACCAAACTGCAGAAAATACAGACACCGAGAACAGCTCTGAGAAAACTCAGTTTAATGGAATTACTCCAGCAACCAGATGTTCACCCCTTCTTCCTGCATCCCTGCCGCCTTTTGGGTACTATCCCAGAGTTATACGAAGTTTGCCTCCTTACTCTAGGTGAAGGAAGATATGCATAGATTCTTGACCTCCACAGTTCCATAAGGTGGAAAACCTTTATTTGATTCCCCCTATTCCCTTATGGAACACATCAGCAGACCAAGGAGTTGGTTAGTATCATTTTTCCTTACACGTACAGTAGGGATAATCATGTGTGCCTGTTTTCATATGGTGCTGTGAAATCTATTGTTTAAGTGCTTGGTGATGTTTGTTTTTTAGAAGAGATTTTCCTCTGAACAGTTAGCAAATTATTGGGGCTCTGAAAAAGTTTTTGTCACTTTGAGAAAGAAGTTCATTCTATGAAAACTCTGTTCATTGGTTTACAACATTACTTTTTTTGTTGAAAATTACAGGAAAGAGTAAGAAATTGCAAGGAATTGCATTCTTACCAATTACACTGAATAATTATTTATAATAACCATTTTACACCACACTGACTGGCACCTCTGATACATAGAAATAGTGTCAGCACAGTATTCCAATTTAACAAATAGATGTTAATAAATCAGTATGAAGGATGATTCATTTTTATTTTTCTATTCTAGAACTTCACAATTGTAGATAGAGACCCTTGGTAAAGTATTCTTTATTAGCACTTGGTTTAGAGTTTGCTATTTCTTTTGCTACTTATGAAATGTCATGGGATTTCTTATTAACTGATTAAATTTGGTTTCTAGGTACAATACAAGAGATTGATATCTGTCAGTGACTTTTCAGTAGTGACTGATGCTGTCACAGGAATATATATCATTAAAATATGAGGGACAGTATTTGATATTATGGTGATCTCCAGCAATTGGGGGAATCTCCTGAAGCTTTAATAACAATATTAAATACGCAATTTAATAATTTGTAAAACTCTGTAACTTTTTGTCTGGCAATCAATATATGTCCATCAAAACAGGGCAGAGAATTTGATCATCTAAAGATATTTTAAATATAAGCCTGCTACTTACTATTTCCCATTGAATTGTATGCTATGAAGAAATATTTTGAAGTCATAAACATATAAATAGCTCAAAAGAACTCTGTCCTTGTATTTCTCAGATACAGTAGAATGAAAGAATTCGAATACTACTTGTATCATTTGATCTGGAGTCTGAATTGCCTGGAAAAGAGGTGTTTACAATTAAAATAAGCATTGCTGAGTGTATTTCTGAAAAATGAGTTTAGGCGTGATACTTCAACTTAAATTAAAGCATCAAAAATCTCATTGACTTCATGGGAAGCAGAATTGGGCTCCGTACTTTAGTCCCAGTTGTACAGGTGACCAGAGTTGGAAACTTTTAACTATTTTCCATCTGTCATGCTAACAATCTATCTGTCAGAAGATTAATGTTATAGCAACAGCCTTTTATACTTTACAGGCTTACAATATCTGAAACTGACTGAGGCCCCAGTCTCACACTTGACTCTCTGTGGTCAGATTATGGTATTCACAGAACCCCACTGTTCTTCAGGTGTATAGGAGTCTTCCCATGCAGAATCAATTGCAGAATTGGGACCTTCGTCTCCTATTTCTGGTATCACAAGTAATGGCATTTCTTAGCTTTTGGCTGACTAAAATCATACCGGACCACGGCTGTTGCCAGACCAGAGAGTGCTAGACTAGAGAGGTTCAACCTGTAGTTATGAGCAAATGTTGAAAAAAATTAAATAACACCTTTATTTTTCCGTATAGCCCAGTCAAAACAGGCTGAGTAATTAAAATGTTATGTATGAAATATTTGATTTGAAAAATATAATGGAATTAACAGGGCTTGACAAGCGTCGGCGAGCTCTGCTCGCCAGCCACATGGTTTCACACTGTGCATGCGCAGACCATGCTGCGCAGCTGTATGGGGCTAAAATCTATTCGCCACGAGCTAGTAGATTGACCTAATTGTCGAGCCCTGGAAATTAACTGAACAAGTTATTCAGTGTATATATGCATACAAAATGGGCGTCTAATGAAAAAGTGCATTCACTGATGTGTTTGAAAAGAATGTTAAATTAATTGAAAGAAATTTGACCAGCTCTACTTGCGATGTCTTAAATGGAATGTGTGTGGTGTTGGTGTTCAAAATAATACAGTATAGAAGGTTAAAATACTCTTGGAAAATGTGAGTTGAAGAGGTAAGAAGAGAATTCTCTCTTGTGTCTCACTCAGCTTTGTAATATCCATTTGAATGTTTAATTTACTCTGTGATGAGGTCTAAGGAAGTACTTACAGTACTAGAAAATAATATTTTGAATGGTATTTTATGGAATAAAGGCCAAAACCTATATGCAAACATTACACCGACTCTGTATATGGTATTGCTCCATTATACTTGATGGTACTCTTCAGTTAGTGCTGTAGCATTTGAAATCTACCATAACTGTTTTCTGAGGATGACATCTTCACATAATTTCATCTGCCTTAAAATGCACTGCTCTCTTTGGAGTCCACCTTGTCCATGGTGAACCCATACACATATCCACGATACAGTAACAGATTGTATTTATGGTTAAAAAGAATTACTTATCAGGATTTATTTTAAGAGGTCAGTGAAGTTAGTGGAACTACAAGTAATCACATTCTCTGAAAACAGGCCATTGAATTCTGCAGTTTGAAATGGTAAAGGGTTGGCAAATGAGCTTGCATAAGAAAAATCAGTCCAATGTGCTTTTGAGGAGTTTTCTTAATATATATTCATGAACTTTCTGGGGCAGATATGGCAGTTTCCTCCAATATCTTTTGGAAAGCTTACAGTATTAAGTGTATATATCGTTGTGGGCAAAAGATTGCATGTAATTCAATGGCAGAGGGAGACCACAGCCCTTCAGGAAATAGTAACAGTGTGTTTGTGTGGGTGATAGGGCAATATGCTTAAGCTGTAATACCTCCACTGAGGAACTGCTTCCTTGGGGGGGTGAGGTGGGGAGGGTGGGAAGAGTATACTTGTGAACAGTCAACATCATCACAATGTCTCACGGCCTGCCAGTGAAGTACCATAATGGGCCTCAGGCTGCCCACCACTGAACTAAACCATTAAAAAATGTAGGGGAACCTCAAATAATTTTAAAAATAGGACGCACAAAGTTAAGAATTAAGATGATAAAGTCAAGCACTCTTGAGTTAGAAATGCCAGAATGAAAATTGCCCATGCAACTTTAATGTAGCTGTCATTTGTTTCGGGATAATTTAGCCTTTAATTACTTGCAGAAGAGTAAAAAATTTCTAAGAGTGAGCTCAATGGTATAGACCGGAATAGAATCCAAGTCTCCTGGACTTGGCCCTAACCCAGTGATTCTCAAAGTGTGGTCTGTGGACCACTAGTGGTCTGCGACCATTTTGCAGGTGGGCTGTGGGCTCAGGGCTTGCTAACTTCTTGCAGCAGGGAGCCTGCGATGGTACTCCAGCGCCACACCTACCTGCAAGGTTGGAGCGCCAGCACTGGCTTCCCACTGTGGTGTGTGGAAAGGGTCCACACACTACTGCTTCTCCTCCCCCTAGGTTGGGGAGTGGCAGTGCAGGAAACGGCTCTCCTGGAGGCCTTCCCTGCTCCTTCCATTGGCTGGAATCATGGTCAATGGAGGCAGGGAGTTCCAGTCCCTGGGAGCAGTGGGAGGTGTGGAGCTAGATAAGTGCCCTCCATTCCACTATACCCAGACCTCATACTCCATTCCCCTCCTACTCTGACCCCCTTCTCCCCTCCTCCCCAGCATGCTCCTGCATCCAACCTCCTACCCAGACCTAGCACTCCCAACCTCTTCTCCATCCATTTTGTCATTATGGGTGGTTAGCTGGTGATCCATTGTGTAGGGTGGGCTGCAGGCCAAAAAGTTTGAGAACTACTGTCTAACCACAAGACCACCCTTTATCTTTCTTGATGTCTGCTGCCTCATTCACTACAAATCATCCAACTTCCTCAACAAATGAGGCAGGGCTCAAACTGACTTAATTAATACATATCCCTGATTCATCCCCAGAAGAGCTTCATTTTGTGCTTTGATTGAATCAGAGGTGCTGTGTGCATGTGCAAATTTTGAAAAATGGAATCCTAGTATAAAACACTGTGGGTGTGTCTAGACTGGCAAGATTTTGTGCAAAAACTTGCCAGCTGTCTACACTGGCCGCTTGAATTTGCGCAAGAACACTGACTTTGTAATGTACAAAATCATTGCTTCTTGCGCAAATACTTTCACACTCCTGCTCGGGAAAAAGCCCTCTTGCACAAGAATACTTGCGCAAGAGGGCTAGTGTAGATAGGGAAGAAATGTTTTGCGCAAAAAAGCCCCGATGATGAAAATGGCGATCGGGGCTCTTGCGCAAAATCGCGTCTAGACTGGCCACAGATGCTTTTGCGCAAAAGCAAATCTTTTGCGCAAGGGCACTTGCCAATCTAGACGTGCTTTGGCAAAGTTTTTCCATTAAAAGTATTTCCGCAAAATCATGCCAGTCTAGACGCAGCCAGGGAGACATAAGGCATGCATACAAGGGGCCAAATTAAGGTTGATGGGCAACCTTCATTGTAGCATTTCCTAATATGAGCATGCCTGACTCTGTATAATCTTTAAATTTGTATTTCCTAATGGTTTTACTTATTCATGAAAGCAACCTAATTAATGTTAAACTAATTCATTTTGTGAATATAATATGCATTATCTGTACTTTTAAATGTTTTAGCTATCAGTTTATTTAGGTAAAAGGAACTTTGAATTATTTTCCTTCCCTTTTAAATAGCTGATACATTTTAAATCAGGAATAGTCTCTGCCATACAAAATGTAATGAGCCAGGTATAGGAGCAAATCCTAGGAATTAATGAAGACGAATTTTTAAACATGCAGGACAAAATAAAAACCCCTTTTTAGAAACATTTTCTGTTTAAGGGTGTTTTACAGATAAAAATCCCATCCCACAAACTTTTAAGCATGTGCCTAACTTCAAGTATGTGAGTAGTCTCATTGCCTCTAATCCTATGTACTTGATCTTCTGATTAGCTCCAGAAATATGTAACAAACAAATACATCCAACCTGTCCAGTCAAGGGTTTGTTTTAAGCAAAAACTATAGCTTGCTGTACTGCTGAATTTTAATTTTCTTTCCAAACTACAAAAAGAAGCCTTTGTTTGCATTCACGAAGAGCACCTGTGGAATCCTCAAACATTTACAGGCTTGTCTTTTAAATCTCATCATTATAGTTCAGATTTAATCTATCAGACATTGCCTTAGGTGCCACTTCTTCCCAGAGCAGGCAGAAAAATAACTAGGGAAAGTACTACTCTTCCATAATATGTTACAAATGAAACATTGACAGGGTTCAATACTGTCCTTGAGTTATAACCTGATAACTACTTATTACTGATTTTATGTATTAGTACATCATTATGTGCTAAATACAAAAAGTACTGGGCTCTTGACAAAGATAAAGAAATAAATAACAAAGATCAAACAGTATCTTATAAAAACAGAAATAGTGACAAACTTCTATGAGCTTTCCTTTTTAAATATTAGAAATAAGTCAGAGATGATGGAAGGGATAATCCGTAATCTATGCCCTCAATCTGACCTACTTTAAAATTATGATTGTCTGATAAATGTCTTCTGGAATCTAAATACCTTTTAAATTACAAGAAAGCCATCTCTGTTTGTGAAGCTATTTAAAACAAAAATAGGCTGATTTTTTTTTAACCAGTAATTGCATATACAAAAATGTTCATATAGATGAACACCTGACTGAAATATATTTAGACACATAATTTGTGTATCCTGGTCCCCATTGTCTTCCTATTTACAGTATAAGGGTATCTCTCAGACATGCTGCATTTCCTCTACAACAGTGGTTCTCAAACTTTTTGGCTTGTGGACTACATGGCTCAATGCAAATCTTTCTGCAGACCACCAGTTGCTAGTGGAAACTCACTGTTAATTACATAAATATGCCTGAGCCATTTTGCTAATGCTGCAGCTAAGGAGAATGGTTCAATTTAAATTATTAATCAGACTAAACATTTTAATTTTCTCATGTTAGTTTATCAAACTTCATTTTAAATAAAGTAAAATATGAATTTATGTCCCATACAAAAGGTTTCAATGTTTTCTTTAGGGCAGGGGTGGGCATCCTTTTTTGGTAAGGGCCACTGATGCACAGAAAAATCAGTTGGGGACCACACATGTGAGAAGCAAAAAACTCCTCCAAAACACCCCAACTCTCATTGATGTGGCCCCCAACTGAGACCTCTCACTCCTCTTGCACTCTAGTCCGATAGGGTGAGGGAGGACTGAGGTTCAGGGCTTCCTATAGGAAAGACTTACATTCCTGGCGTTCCGGAAATAGTGGATTTTGTGTATCCCTTTAGGCTCTGGGGTGGGGCCAAAATGAGGGTGGGTAGGTTCCAGCTCTGTGCAGGGTCTTTGTGCCACCCAGTGGTGGCAAGCAGGGAGCTGGGGAAACTCTCGGGTGCACCAGGGGTGGACTCGAGTGGGGAGCTGGGTCTGGTGGGGAAGGTTGGTGCTTTCTTCTCTGGCTTCCTTCTTCCCCCTCCTCACCATGGACCATACTTTTTGAGAACCACTGCTCTACAGCTTTGTGCATCCTTAGTTCTCAGTCCAGTCTCTAAATCCTGGTCTACACGGTGAAGTTATTTCAGAATAATTTCTAAATAAGGGGAGCATTCACACTACCAATCCCGTTATTTCGAAATAAATAAAATAATTCCTGCTTTCCATAAGGAATAATGCTTATTTTGAAGAAGTTATTTTGAAATAACGGTAACATGGACACTCCACTGCTGCTATTTCAAAATAACTACTCCCCAGAGTCATTCAAATTAATTACTCCCCAGTGATTCCTGGGGCTCTAAGTTGAAATAGTGCATCCACATTAAGGGAGCCTGCCTGGTACTAATTTTGGGGCTTCCCTGTAGTGTGGACACACTATTTCAAAATTAATTATTTCAGGAGTTATTTCAAAATAATAGGCCAATTTCATAAGCCAAATACACAGAAAGCATTGGAAGTTAACTTCATTTACAAGTTTGGGAGCTATTATAAACATATGAATAAAGACATTACCTAGCTAGCACACTATCTTCCACATCCTAATGACTTTACCAACCAAATACATAAGAACAATTTGCACCTTCTCTATCAGCGTCTTGTAAAGTGAACACTAATTCACTGTCTGCTTTCAGTGACCAGCACCAGGTTCCCCAGAGAAGATGGATCGAAGACAATGATCAAGCGATTTGTCTCCTGCCATCCTTCTCCAGTCTCTGACAAACAGAGGCCAGGGACACCATTTCTATCCCCTGGCTCATAGCCTTTTATGGACCTAATCTCCATGAAATTATCTAGCTTCTCTTTAAACTCTGTTATAATCCTAGCCTTCACAGACTCTTCTGGCAAGGAGTTCCACAGGTTGTCTACACGCTGTGTGAAGAACTTTCTTTTATTAGTTTTAAACTTGCTCCCCATTAATTTCATTTGGTGTCCTCTAGTTCATCTACTATGGGAACTAATAAATAACTTTTCTTTATCCGCCCTCTCCACACCACTCATGATTTTATATACCTCCTCTTTTCTAAACTGAAAAATCCCAGTCGCT
Source organism: Pelodiscus sinensis (assembly GCF_052426305.1). Taxonomy (NCBI): domain Eukaryota; kingdom Metazoa; phylum Chordata; order Testudines; family Trionychidae; genus Pelodiscus; species Pelodiscus sinensis. Next base: position 26,727,942 of record NC_143058.1, on the reverse strand, counting down.
TTAACCTCTTTTCATATGGGACCCGTTCCAAACCCCTAATCATTTTAGTTGCCCTTTTCTGAACCCTTTCCAAGGCCAAAATATCTTTTTTGAGGTGAGGAGACCACATCTGTACACAGTATTCAAGATGTGGGCATACCATAGTTTTATACATCGGCAGTAAGGTATTCTGTGTCTTATTTTCTATCCCTTTCTTAATAATTCCTAGCATCTTATTTGCCTTTTTGACCGCCGCTGCACACTGTGTGGAAGTTTTCAGAGAACTATCCACGATAACTCCAAGATCTTTCCTGATTTGTCATAGCCAAATTAGCCCCTATCATACTGTACGTATAGTTGGGGTTATTTTTCCCAATGTGCATTACTTTACATTTATCCACATTAAATTTCATTTGCCATTTTGTTGACCAATCTCTGTTTGATGAGATCTTTATGGAGTCCCTCACAGTCTGCTTCTGTCTTGACTATCCTAAACAGTTTGGTATCATCTACAAACTTTACCACCTCACTGCTTACCCCTTTCTCCAGATCATTTATGAATAAGTTGAAAAGGATTGGTCCCAGGACTGACCCTTGGGGGACACCTCTAGTTACCCCTCTCCATTCTGAAAATTTGCCATTTATTCCTACCCTTTGTTTCCTGTCTTTTAACCAGTTCTCAATCCAAGAAAGGACCTTCCCTCTTATCCCATGGCTATGTATTTTACACAAGAGCCTTTGGTGAGGGACCTTGTCAAAGGCTTTCTGAAAATCTAAGTATACTATATCTACTGGATCCCCCTTGTCTGCATGTTTTTTAACCCCTTCAAAGAACTCTAATAGATTAGTAAGACATGATTTCCCTTTAAAGAAACCATGTTGACTTTTGTCCAACAAATTATGTTCTTCTATGTGCCTCACAATTTTATTCTTTACTATTGTTTCGACTGATTTGCCCAATACTGCAGTTAGACTTACCAGTCTGTAATTGCCAGGATCGCCTCTAGAGCCCTTTTTAAATATTGGTGTCATTTTGGCTACCTTCCAGTCATTAGGTATGGAAGCTGATTTAAAGGATAGGTTACAAACCACAGATAATAGTTCAGCAATTTTCCATTTGAGTTCTTTCAGAACCCTTGGATGAATGCCATCTGGTCCCGGAGATTTGTTAACATTAAGTTTTTCTATTTGTTCCATAATCTCCTCTAATGACACTTCAATCTGGGACAGTTCCTCATGTTCATCACCCACAAAGGACGGTGCAGATGTGGGAATCTCCCTAACGTCCTCAGCCATGAAGACTGAAGCAAAGGAATCATTTAGTTTATCCACAATGGCTTTATTGCCATTTAATCGTCCTTGATTGCTCCTTTTATATTTCAATCGTCTAGGGGACCCACAGGTTTTTTAGCAGGCTTCCTGCTTCTAATGTACTTAAAAACATTTTGTTGTTTCTTTTTGAGTTTTTGGCTAGCTGTTCCTCAATCTTTTTTTGCTTTTCTTATTACATTTTTACACTTGATTTGACAGTGTTTATGTTCCTTTCTATTTATCGCACTAGGATTGGACTTCCACTTCTTAAAAGATGCCTTTTTGTCCCTCACTGCTTCTTTTACATGGTGGTTAAGCCATGGTGACTCTTTTTTAGGTCTCTTGCTATGTTTTTTAATTTGGGGTATACATTTAAGTTGGGCCTCTATTATGGTGTCTTTAAAAAGTTTCCATGCAGCTTGCAAGGATTTGGCTCTAGTCATTGTGCCTTTTAATTTCTGTTTAACTAACCTCCTCATTTTTGTGTAATTCCCCTTTTTGAAATTAAATGCCAGAGTACTGGACTGCTGAGGTGTTCTTTCCACCACAGGAATGTTAAATGCTATTATATTATGGTCACTATTCCCAAGCGGTCCTGTAACGGTTATTTCCTGGACCTGATCCTGCACTCCACTCAGGACTAAATTGAGAATTGCTTCATTCGTGACAACCAGCTTTTATGTTTGCTTTCTAAGTTTAGTATTTTGTTAAATAAAACAGTTGTTTCAGCCATTTCTGCCTTCAGTATGCACGGTGATACTGATACAGTGCAGGTGTAGAACCTGTGTTCCAAAAAGCAGGATTCACTCCTAGTCTAATAGAGGGAGTGGTGAAGGAGAAGACAGCATTTTCCTCTGGTTGCTCTATCCGCTCACCACAGACCACTAGAAAGCACTGTAAATCTCAGCTATGGAAAGCAGTATCCTAACACCAGGAGAAAGCAGAAACCAAGGTATTGGGAATTAATAGGAGGGGGAAGGGAATATCTTGCTGTAAGAGGGAAAAAAAACCTGTGTGTGTCTTATTGCCAACACCCTTTCCTGCTGACTCCCAGTGCCTGCCCACTTACAGTATTTTCTACCCTGTTTTCCCAGTCATGGCTCTGAATTTCACAGCACCTATGTCTTCCTCCTCTCCTGTCAGTCTTCTGCTGCTGGGTCCCCCTCTCCCCTCCCCAGTTTTGTAATGATGTCTTTCTTCTTGTCCTCTTTAATGATTGAAGGGAAGAAAAAGTAAAAGTATCATATCCTTCCACCTTCATGTCTTTCTTCCCATCCAAAATGTGTCTATTTGCCTTTCATCACATCACCCTTTTGTGTTGGTCTCTTTTCCTCCTCTACTCCTTTCCTTGTGTGCCTCTTTCTCAGTGTTTCTTTTCCTTGCTTGTCTTTGTCCTTTTAGTCTTTTTTTACCTTGGGTTTTAATTCTTTTCCTCATGTATTTGCTGTTCTCCTGCCTACTGCACAAGCCAGTGCCACTTTCATTCTCTGTGTTCAACCACCTCAAGGGGGAAGTCTAGCGCTACCATCTTCGACAGCAGGTGTGACTGAAGGAAGAGGAAATCCTGGCCTCCTTCTCAGCAGTGCTGGAGGTAGGCCCTTGTGTAGGGAGGTTGTTGGTTTAGCAGTTGGCAGCAGCAACAGGAAGAATTTGGAGTTGAGGTACTCACTGTTTTGAGTGGATCACCTTATACTTTGGAGGTTGCAGAGCTGGAATTTACATCCTTGATCTATTCTGTGGGTAAATCAATGACTTTTTTGAGGGCTTTCAATCTGGTACCTTTCCTAAGAATTATGCTTGCTTACAAAATAAATAGAAACAATTTCCCAGTTTTTGTTGAACTCTAAAATGTAAGTCAGCTCACAGCTTGCGAGATAAAACATTCAATTAGGTAGCATTCACAAAATGCCACTGTTTGTCCAAGAGGCTTTTTCAAAGCATAGCCCAGAAGTAAAACCTGATATCTGCATCAGAGGGCGTCCTTGATGAAATTCACAATTATACCCAAGTCACTTTCTGGTGTCTGTTTGGGACTTAATCGGAATAGCCCTTTAAACAAACAACCCCAAACCTTCTTTCACATATTTTTAGTAAACAATTCTGCTTGTTATTTCTGGAACATATTTTGAAAAATGCCTTTTGGCCAGGATGCTGACATTTTATGAATGCTGACGAGCATAATAAATGCAAATGTAATGATTTTAGACAGATTGGTCTGTACTTAGTGCCCTAAAATTCAGAGCTTTTTTTTCTTTATTAGAAGTTAATGTTCTGGAACCACCATAATTTATGGCAGCCTCCTGTATGGGTTTGATTCTATAGTCCTGATCCAGGAAAAACTGCATCTGAAGAACTTTTATTGGTAGTATGTATACCAGGATTAATTTTCAAACTCGATGACCAAGATTTGAGTGACCGTTTTAGTCTGTGGCAGTTCAAATTATTTTGAGGTGCTCAAATATCCATTACTAATGTCTGATTGCTAAATACAGCACTCCAATCCAGATTGGAAACCCTCTGTCTGCAATATCAGGTTTCTAAATTGGGCTCAGTGGGCTATTTTGGGGGATGTGAAAATGTTTCCTTTTTAAAAGTGTCCTCTAGGCATTCTTGCTGTGTGGCAGAACAAACTAGCGATCATTAAAGGGAGCAGAAACTAACTAGCAAATTCTTCTCTAAGAGTAAAGACGGCCAGCAGAAAGCCTGTGAACCACTTAAACCCTGTTTGGATAACTTAAGGGGTGAATTTCAGTCCCCATCTATTCTTTTATTTCTGGGACCCTTAAATTCTTGTTATCCTGGTCAAAGCTCTTATCAATATAATAATGTAACATGGACACTTAGCTAAGAATATTAAATAACTGCAAGCCCACACATAACCAGCATCTCCTCCTTCTCTAGTTGATTATTATTTCAAGACTAGACAATTAGCCCGTCATAAGATGGGATTTTCAGGTCTCTCCTCCACGTCAGTCTTCTCCCCCGAGCCTCCACTCTCTCGCTCCATGTCTCTCTCTTTCTCTTCTCCTCCCCCTTCTGCCTCTCACTCGGCGGACTGTGGAGCCCAAATAGCCTTTTGAGCTCCGCGCTCCCCGTGCTGCATGGGGAGCACGGAGCTCAAACGGTTACTTGCGCCACTTGCTTCCATGCGGCAGCCTGGCTGAGCGGCGCAGAAGTCAGCCAAGCGCCTCAGCGGGAGGCAAAGGGGGGGGCGAGGCGGTGATGTTCACCACTGGGGCAGGGCCTGGAGCCGCTGTCACGCCACACATCACCGCCCCACCTCCCTTCCCTGCCCACCGTGGTGGTCGCCTGACTTCTGCGCCACTCAGCTGGGCTGCCGCGGGGGAGCAAGCAGAGCAAGCGTCCTTTTGGGCTCCCCCGTGGTGGCCGAGCTGAGTGGCACAGAATTCAGCCGAGCGCCACGGCGGGAGGCAAAGGGAGGCAGGGCAGTGACATACGTGGCCAGACCCTACCCCCTGGGCATGTACATCACCGACCCACCCCGCTTCCCCTCACACCACGGCACTCAGCTGACTTCTGCGCCGCTCAGCTGGGCCGCTGCAGGAGAGCAAGCGGCAGTTTGGGCCCCACGCTCCCCATGCAGCATGGGCCGCCCAGAGTGAACAGCCAGCATTTCAGCGTTACAGACTCTCAGACATTAGGCTACTATATATATGATAATGTGTGGCTTTGAATAGTGGGGTTGACATTTATTTTATGCATACCCTGCCATGTTGTTACATTATTACTTGAAAAGCTGATGTGATGCTAGAGACATTATGGAGAGATTCCTCCAAGGGTTGGGCAGAAGTCAACATAGTTTCTGTTGAAATGGTTTCTCCAGTCTAGACACAGGGCAAGTTTTTTCGAAAAAAGGCCACTTTTTTTTTCCAAAAAACCCTGTAGTCTAGACATACCCTTAGTTTGGTGAGATCTTTTTGAAGTTCTTCACAGTCTGCTTTGGTCTTAACTACCTTGAGTAGTTTAGTATCATCTGCAAACTTTGCCACTTCAGTTTACCCCTTTTCCATTTATGAATAAGTTCAATAGGATTGCTCTTAGTACTGACTCTTGGGGAACACCACTAATTACCCCTCTCCATTCTGAAAATTTACCATTTATTCCTACTCTTTGTTTCCTTTCTTTTAACCAGTTTTCAATCCATGAAAGGATCTTCCCTCTTATCCCATGACAACTTAATTTACATAAGAGCCTTTGGTGGGGGATCTTGTCAAAGGCTTTCAGGAAGTCTAAGTATACTATATCGACTGGATCCCCCTCGTCCACATGTTTGTTGATCCCTTCAAAGAACTCTAATAGATTAGTAAGAAAGTAAATCAAAAGAACGTGGCAGTTTTTTTCGATCGCAGAAAACCTCATTTTACGAGGAATAATGCCTTTTTTCAAAAGTGCTCTTTCGAAAAAAGGCGCTATGTAACGCAAACTATGCTTTTTCGAAAGAGAGCATCCAGTCTGCCTGGGTGCTCTTTTTCAAAAAACCAGCTTGATTTTTCGAAAGTACTGATTGTAGTCTAGATGCTTTTTTTCAAAAGAGGCTTTTTTGAAAGTATCTTTTGTAAAAGCCTCTTTCAAAAAAGCCTCTTTCAAAAGAGGCTTGCAGTCTAGACATAGCCTAAGTGATTGGGCAACAAAATGGCAAATGAAATTTAATGTGGATAAATGTAAAGTAATGCACATGGGGAAAAAATAACCCTGACTATACATACAATATGATGGGGGCTGAATTAGCTACAACTAATCAGGAAAGAGATCTTGGAGTCATTGTAGATAGTTCTTTGAAGACGTCCATGCAGTGTGAAGTGGCAGTCAAAAAAGCAAACAGGATGCTAGGAATCATTAAAAAAGGGATAGAGAATAACATGGAGAATATCTTATTGCCTTTATATAAATCCATGGTATACCCACATCTTGAATGATGCATACAGATGTGGTCTCCTCATCTCAAAAAAGATATACTGGCATTAGAAAAGGTTCAGAGAAGGGCAACTGAAATGATTAGGGGTTTAAATTAGTCCCATATGAGGCAAGATTAAAAAGGCTACGATTTTTCAGCTTGGAAAAGAGGAGACTAAGGGGAGATATGATAGAGGTCTATAACTCATGAGTGGTGTGGAGAAAGTGAATAAGGTGAATTTACTTGTTCCCATAATATAAGAGCTAGGGGCAGACAAATGAAATTAATAGGCAGCAGGTTTAAAACAAATAAAAGGAAGTTCTTCTTCACACAGCACACAGTCAACCTGTGGAACTCCTTGTCTGAGGAGGTTGTGAAGGCTAGGACTATAACAGGGTTTAAAAGAGAACTAGATAAATTCATGGAAGTTAAGTCCATTAATGGCTATTAGCCAGGATGGGTAAGGAATCATGTCCCTAGTCTCTGTTTGTCAGAAGATGGAGACAGATGGCAGGAGAGTGATTGCTTGATCATTTCCTGTTCGATTTACTCCCTCTGGGGCACCTGGCATTGGCCACTGTTGGCAGATGGAATACTGGGATGGATGGACCTTTGGTCTGACACAATACGGTCATTCTTATGTACCAGTAAGAGAGGTTTCTGTGACTCATCCTGGAAAATTGCATTGTTCTAACTGGAGGTCAGTAGTGCTTGTGGATGTGTATTCCCTAAACTGCTAAATTTTCTAATCTGGATCTCCCCATCAGAGAGATTGAAGGGTACTACTGCATATCAGTGTTTTTTAAAGTTTATAAATGCAACTACTTTTAGGCCTTTCTCCTTGTAAATCTCAAGGGATATTCTGCACATACAGCTTTAACTCAGCAGTGTTCTAAGAGTAAACGGCTACATCTCCTTAAGAAACAATTTCCAAAACATACTTTTCAAGGCTGCAGTATATGAGTGGCACTAGCAAAACCACTTTATGCTGTTCTGTACATTAGCCAATGTACAGAACAGCATAAAGGGCAAAGGTGCCACAAACAGGCTGTGTTTTCTTTTAACAGTTTTGAATTAATTTGTTGAACATTTTAAGCCAAAGTTTTAGTGGGGGGAGGTGGAGAGGGGAGGGAGGAAATGAAGAAAAAAGTGATGCTTCTGCTTCCCCGATCTTGTGCTGGGGGGGCCCAAAATGACTGCCTTAAAATATGCTGTATGCAGCCACCATCTTGATACCACAGCATCTGGCCAAGGATCTGACCAAGTGCTGCTCAACCTCACCTCTATGATGCTCTTTCCTATCCTGTGTCTAGTGTGCCACTAATGCACTGAGGGGATGGCACAGTGTCTGGCATAGAGCAAGACCTACACCACCCAGAGGTGCCTCTCAGTTGGGGGGAATCTGCCAATGTCTCAATTGGACAGTCTTCTACCTGGTTTGGGGAGTTTGAGCACTTCCTCAGTGGCAGGAGGAGCTGGGGTGAGAAGGTGGCCTTTTACATGCAATGGACAGTACACACAAATATTTTTCTTCATAAACACAAATCCAGTGGGTTTAATTCACCATTAGCCAGCAGATGCAACTCCATTAATATCACTGGAATTGTGCTCATTGGTGCTATCAGCAAATCTAGCCCAGTATGACAATGATGTTTTCATTGGGTAAAATTAAGAGATGGTGTAAATTAGCTGTAAGATGTAAAATAATTAGCAAATGATGTAAGAAGCATAAGTCTGATTTGGTTTCTGTGGGTGCCCAAAACAGTAAGTGTGTGTGTGTGTGCTTTTAGTGTGGGATAGAAGTAGGGGGGGTACAAAGAATAGGGAACATGGTTGACAGGCTGAGAAGACTATATGAGGAGTCAATTTCCTCCAAGACTAACCTGTAGTCATGCAAGCAGACAACTTTCTTAGCAGAAATGTTTAAGATAAAGCAACAGCCCCCAATGCTGTAACATCCATTGAAATAAATGAGAATTTACATCTGCTAATACAGGGCTGAATATAAGTTCTAGCAGGTGCTTTCACTTGTAAAATGTATAGACACTTCTAGTCACATACTAGATAGGCCTGATTCTGATGTTGGGTTAGTTTATAGCTGTGGAGTTCCTCCTTATTTATACTGGTGTGAAATCAGAATCTATATTTATAACAGGCCATGGAAAGGTTGTGGATTCATGCTATGCAGTGGCTGTCAATTTTTTGCAAGTTCTATCTTGCTCTGTAGAGAAAAAAGATTCAATAACCCTGTTAATAATCCCCCAGAAGCCACGTAGTCCCCCAAAACTTTTGTTAAAAACTCATCTTTTTTTTAAATTAAATTAGGGTTTTATGTTTCTTGAAAGAGAATGCTGACTTCTAAATATTCCCCCCCCCCCCTAAAGTATATTCAGTCTCAGGTACAAAAAATTAATGTATCTAAGAAATGTAATCTTACTTTGGAAAGTCACAGCAAACTAGCTTTCCAGGGGAAAAATAATTCAATTAAAACAAAAAACCTAGGTGGAACAGATTATGCACACCCACCTCACATGCAGTTTTCAGACAAGTGACATTAATAGAGAAATTAAGAATTTTTATCACTTTGCACTTTTATAAACTCAAAATTATACCAGTGTGGAAAAGATAAATAGTGTTGGCAGACAGCTCTATATGACTTGTGAAATAAAAACTAATAGGATGGAAAATTACTATGAAGGAGAAAATGTGTTGATATTAAATAATCAACAATTCTTACTTGACATTATCTAACAGTTGACTGACAACAAGGATAGACAGTATTTATGATGCTGAAATAACATCTTTTTACACACCTAATTTAATAAAGATTTCAAAAAGTTATGTAGCAACAGAAATTAGAGAGAAATAAGAAATAGCTGTGATTTGGGCAATAACATTCACAATATATGCAGATATTTGTGAATGTTATTGCCCGTATCATAGCTCTTTCATATACTATTCTTTTCTTCTAATTATTTATATTGCAATAGGAGTGTACAAAGTTAGAAAGGAGTGGGATTTTTTCAAAAGCATTTAAGAGCACATTTCCTATGGAAGAGAATCCAAGATACACAGAGGTGAAGTCCTGCAGCTGATTAGTGGTAGAACAAGGAACAGAAGCCAGGTCTCTCTACTTTCCATCCTGTGCACCTGACTTCTGAAAAATGCTGTTTTACTAATACATGTGGTATAGTCCTCTTCAAATCCCTTCCATCAGGTGGAGAGGGAGTTGAAAGAGGGGTCACTCACATCCCAGATGAGAACTCATACTCCCAGGCTAGAAATTAGTGGGAACACACCCTATACTGTATTCTTAGGTGTCTAACTCAGAGAGGGTTCATAGTGGAGAATTGCTAGCAGAAAAAAGCAACTCAATATAGCCTGGAGTTAGGTGCTTATATCTGAGAGGGGTTGGAACATACCATATACTCCATTGGTATCTTCCGTTGCCTGGCTTGGGCAGCTTTTTGCCTAGCATGTTGCTTCTGTGGATGACATTCTAAGTTACCTCTCTCTCTCCTATTCATGCTATAGGGAGTCTACATGCCCAACTCAGGCTTTGTGAACTGCAATGTTGCTCCTATGAATTTTGCCAAAAGATGTAAGGGGTAGTGATGCTGAATATCAGAACACCTAAGTACCTTGTGAATCTAGGCCTCAGTTCAGAGTGAATCTGTTCTGGATGTTCCAGACATCTGGTTAATACTTGGTGTAATGATTGAATAGGTTAGGGGTGGCCAACCCGCAGCTCTTCAAAGAAAAAATTGCAGCTTCCACACCTGCTCCCACAGCTCTTAATGGGGCAGCTGTGTGAAAGAGACAGAGCTGCAGCATCCTGTGCATCCTTCAAATGGCCACTCAAAATGGCCGCTGTTAAAAGAGCAATGCCTGCTCTGCTTTTTTTTTTTTCTTTTTGCTCAACTAAATGTGGCAGCCGGGGCTTTTTTCCCCCCTCGGCTCTTTGCACTGTATCCACCACTATTTTGGCTCTTCATCGGTAACGGATTGGCAACCCCTGGAATAGGCATTAGCATGATCAACCTCATAGACTCATAGACTTTAAGGTCAGAAGGGACCATTATGATCATCTAGTCTGACCCCTGCACAGTGCAGGCCACAGAATCTCACCCACCCCCTTCTAGAATAATCCTCTCACCTATATCTCAGATATTGAAGCCTTCAAATACTTTGAAAACCCTAAGATGCAGAGAATTCTCCAGCTGTGATCTGTACCCCATGCTACAGAGGAAGGTGAAAAACCTCCAGGGCCTCTGCCAATCTACCCCGGAGAAAACTTCCTTCCCAACCCCAAATATGCGATCAGCTAAACTCTGAGCATGAGGGCAAGACTCACCAGCCAGACACCCAGAAAGTTCTCCATAGTAACTCCTATCACCCCTCCATTGACCTATTTACCACTGATAATGAATAGTCAATTAGTTACCAAGATCATGTTATCTCATCAAACCATCCCCTTCATAAACCCATCTAGTTTAATCTTGAAGCCAGATAGATCTTTTGCCGCCTTGGAAGGCCGTTCCAGAACTTCACTCCTCTAATGGTTAGAAACCTTCGTCTAATCTCAAGTCTAAACTTCCTACTAGCCTGCTTATATCCATTTGTTCTTGTATCCACATTGGTATTAAGCTTAAATAATTCCTCTACCTCCCTGGTATTTATCCCTCTAATATACTTAATCATGTCTCCCTTCAGCCTTCTTTTGGTTAAGGTGAACAAGCCAAGCTCCTTGAGTCTCCTTTCATAAGACAGGTTTTCCATTCCTCGGATCATCCTAGTGGCCCTTCTTTGTACCTGTTCCAGTTTGAATTCATCCTTCTTAAACATGGGAGACCAGAACTGCACACAGTATTCAAAATGGGGTCTCACCAATGCCTTGTATAATGGCACTATCACCTCCTTATCCCTACTGGAAATACCTCGCCTAATACATCCCAAGACCGTATTAGCCTTTTTCACGGCCATGTCACAATGGCGGCTCATAGTCATTCTATAATCAACCAGGACTCCGAGGTCCTTCTCTTCCTCCGTTACTTCCAACTGATGTGTACCCAGCTTATAACTAAAATTCTTGTTATTAATCCCTAAATGCATATCCTTACACTTCTCACTATTACATTTCATCCTATTGCTATCACTCCAATTTACAAGGTCATCCAGATCTTCCTGTATGATATCCTGATCCTTTTCTGAATTGGCAATAGCTCCCAACTTTGTGTCATCCGCAAATTTTATCAGGACACTTCCACTTTTGGTGCCAAGGTCAGCGATAAAAAGATTAAATAAAATTGGCCCCAAAACTGATCCCTGAGGAACTCCGCTATTAACCTTCCTCCAACCTGACAGTTCACCTTTCAATATGACCCGCTGTAGTCTCCCCTTTAACCAGTTGCTTATCCACCTCTCAACTTTCATATTAATCCCTATCTTTTCCAATGTAACCAATAATTGCCCATGTGGTACTGTATCAAGTGCCTTACTAAAGTCGAGGTAGATTAGATCCACTGCATTTCCTTTATCTAAAAAATTTGTTACTTTCTCAAAAAAGGAGATCAGGTTGGTTTGGCATGATCTACCTTTTGTAAAATCATGTTGTAATTTGTCCCAATTGCCATTAGCCTCAATGTCTCTAACTACTTTCTCCTTCAAAATTTTTTCCAAGATCTTGCATACTACAGATGTCAGACTAACAGGCCTATAGTTACCCGGGTCACTTTTTTTCCCTTTCTTAAAAATAGGAATTATATTAGCAATTCTCCAGTCAAATTGTACAACCCCTGAGTTTAGAGATTTATTAAAAAATTTTGCTAATGGACTTGCAATTTCATGTGCCAGTTCCTTTAATATTCTTGGATGAAGATTATCTGGGCCCCACAATTTACTCCCATTAAGTTGTTCAAGTTTGGCTTTTACCTCAGATATGGTAATATCTACCTCCATATCCTTAGTCCCATTTGTTATGTTACCATTATCCCTAAGCTCTTCATTAGCCTCATTAAAGACTGAAGCAAAGTATTTGTTTAGATATTGAGCCATTCCTAGATTATCCTTAACCTCTACTCCATCCTTAGTAATTAACGGTCCTACTTTTTTTTGGTTTTTTTCCCCCTATTTATATGGCTATAAAACCTTTTACTATTGGTTTTAATTCCCTTTGCAAGGTCCAACTCTACCTGACTTTTAGCCTGTCTCACTTTGTCCCTACATGCTCTAATCTCAATAAGGTAGCTTTCTTTACTGATCCCTCCCATTTTCCGCTCCTTATATGCTTTCTGCTTTTTCTTAATCACCTCTCTGAGATGCTTGCTCATCCAGCTTGGTCTAACACACCTGCCTATAATCCCCCCCCCCCCCTTTTCTTGGGATACAAGCTTCTGACAACTTCTGCAACTTTAACTTAAAATAATTCCACTAACATTTTATTTCTTTATTTGCAGAGCAACTACATAGCATGCAACACAATATTTATCTTTACGGTTAGTAGCTATGTTTCCCATGGCTGTAAAAATGCAGATCCTAATCTTTGATTCAGTATTTGCTTAGTAAAACCACGTTCACTGTTTGAACCAATCACAAGCAACAACATCAGAAGGAAAACAGCTACACTGTTACTTCGACACCATATTCTACCATATTTCATTCCTGAGCCTTCAGCTCAATTCTGCTCTTTCTATTACAGAAAGCCCTGGACTGTCAGGATGAGTCTGAAGGTAAGTGATGGCTTCCTGTCTCTCTGGCTATGTTGTTAAACAGACACCCCATTTGCAAGCAATCACACAAAGTATGTTTGAAACTGTTCTGTTATACACCACCTCTGGGTTACATAAAATGTCTGTCTCTAAAAATCAGGTCATTCACGTATACCTGCTATCAGTACCTTGTAGTTGCTATTGTGAACATTTCTATCCCATTATCTAGACTTCTATCAGATAGCATACTTAATACAAACATTTACATTGCAAGCATGGTATATAGCGTAGCTAACAATTTGGAAGCATTGCTGCTTCAGGTGGGAATTAAAACAAACAAATACCATCACCCCCAACAAACAAAGCCCACACACAAGGTGAACAACAATCCTGCTATATTTTGCTTATGCTTTTCTGTATTGATAAGGCACTTATTTAAATGTTTTTGTTTGTGCTGTACAAAAATGCAAAATGGCTTCAATTCTTGAGCTCAGAAAAATAACCCAAGATGCTCCATAGTTTTAGGTTAGTATAAAATGATTGCAGAGTTCTCTTTTTCTAACATGTTTTTGTGTCATTATCATGACTGTCACCTTCATGGAATTCAGACTTAATTTACTATGTTTTGCTTCTTCATCAAAAAAAGTGTGAAGCAGAATATAGTGAGTATAGACAATAATGACGGAGCTCTGTTTCTGACTTGTTTTTTAGTCATAATAGTGACTCTCACCTAATTAAAAGTGTGAAAATCTTTCTTTTTTCAGTTATTTTAGGTTGTCCTTGTTTGAATAAAGAAAACACATAGTAAATTAAAAGTGAGTTTCATGGTGATTTGCGTTCATGCAAAATTTGATAGAAGCCTCAGAATACACTTTGTCTGAACTCAAAATAGTTAAGTTTAATATTTTAAAACAAAAGTTTGCCTTAGCTAGTTTACTAATAACACTGTCTTCCATTTAAATAGAAATAATTTTTAAAAGTATTAGGTTTTCACTATTTATAACATTTACTTGTTTGTTATTTGGCTTTTATTGCCATAGGGATTTACAATACATTAGTCATTTTTTTCTTTTTAATCAATTTCACTTTAGGCTTCTCTTGTCCTTCAGCAGGCTTGCAGTGTTTGTATGGCAGATACCACAGAAGAATGGTCATTTGGTTAAAACAACAGCTAGTTCAATCAAAACTGAAAAAATAATGCAATTATATAGTTTCACAAAACCTGAATCATGGCAAAATTTAACCCAATGTTCCTTTAGGACTTTTTTCCATTGTAAGTCAATTACATGTACAGTTTACCTTAAATTTAAAAGTGTAAGATGGACGGAAGAGGATAACTTTGATATCTGTATTCAGATTAGTTTAGTGGTTAGGGTTTCAGGTTCTTGTCCATTCAGAGCTAGGATTCTCTCACAAAACTTGTCGCATTCATCTTGGCTCTGGAAAATTAGATCTCTTGCTACTTACATCCAGAATTCTTGGGGCTTGTTTATACCCAGGGATTCAAATTAAACACTTCTAACTTGAAGGGGTATATATATGAGGCTCTGATCTGAGTCTATTTTTAATCAAGAGAAGAATATGATATTTGTTTGCATGAGCTTTTGCTTCCTGTTTAGTTTCTGATAGGATTACATACATATAATTGTACTTTAATGAAACAAGTAAATCCCATTGAAGATGATGGCAAATATTTGTATAAGGTGAGAGGACTGGGACTGAGTTAGGCTTTCTGTATAACATTTGTTCTAAAGCTTTGCTAAATACAAAAATTATAACAATTTAATTAATTTTTTGTATTAGATGCTTTGTGAATTTGTTGCAGTTCCCACCAACCATATCCAATCTGGCATGGGCTTCCAGCCACTTTTTAGTAGGAGCATAAAAACCCAATAGAAAGCTACTAAAATTTTTCACTTATGCAAAACTCTGAAAGGCTTTTACAAATTGCTTCTGTGTGGGAGGCAGTTTGCTGCAAAACTGTCACTTAAAACTTTATCAATCAGAAGACTCTGTACAGTTTTTAATTATGCAGATTTTCAAAGTAAAAAATCTTTTCTTACATGAAAATGTATAACTTATAGATTGTCAGATGAAATCTGAAACAAGGTTTTTGAAGGTTTTTAAAGAGTTTGCCAGGCTTAAATGAAAGAGTTTCAAAGAGCTTGCCATTCCGATTAAGAACTATAATAAAATTGAAATACCTGCTGTAAACATTTTTCTTTATTTTAGCATTCTACTTTATAAAAGGATCTTTTCTTTCCGTGCACCTCTGCGTGAATTAGTAATAAAGGCTAATCTGTACTGAATAAGGCCTGGTCTTGAAATTGATTCCATCTGGATGGAGGGCCTCTGTGCAGCTGTAACAGTCTGTGCTGCACTTAATTTTTGCTGCAAGATCAGATCTTGAGAGCCTTAATTCACATAATTGCATTGTACTCTGGTGAGGTAGGGGTCCTTACCCCCCCACCCCCCACTGTAGGAGAATAGGGATAGGAGATAAGTGCCTTTCTCTTTGTAATGTTTCTATTGAGCTCCTCCCTTGTGAGAGGTTTGGGGTTGCTATCAAACAGGCCAAGTTACTACTTCTAGACTCCACTATGCTTGAGGTTCCATGAGGAAAGGAAGCTCCAGTTCCATCACATCTCTGGGTAAAATGGGTGAGTGTGGTTTTTATATTGCTTCTAGTAGAATTAATTTCCATTACTTTTTTGTGATATTTCTGTACTCTTCAGAGGGAAGAGCTGACATTGACAAAAGTGAAAGTCTTCTACCTGGACCTGATTAGTGGCATCATGTTGCTTTTGTTCTGCTTTCTCTTTGTGCTTTTGGGGCTTTACTTCCCTCATTCTATTATGTATCCACTTGTTAATGGGGGAAAATATAGGGACAATATAATTACAAGTATTAATAATAAGCTATTCTAGCATAGGAGAGGATAGAAGGATGTTTGTTGTTTTAACTTTCACTGATTTCATTCTGATTGTCAAATCTGTATTTAAGTCAGTTGGAAACAAATATTTAATTTGTTGTAGAAAGACTTCTGTGCTACCTCTTTAGCATGAGTTTACTCTTGCCAATAGGAGGCAGAGACAGAATCAAGAACGCTTTGTTTTTTCCGTGTATCTCAGTTTCAGTGGAGAGAGGGATTTTTCCTCTCTCCTTTTTAGCTTTCAGGCTGCTGGACTTAATTACATTGGAATGTTAAGTTTGTTTCCCTGCTAAGGCACATGCATCCACAACATACTGTGATTGTGTAACTATGATCAAACGCCCAACTGCTTTTCTCCAGCATAAATCTGACAATAGAGCTGATGTCATCATTTCTGTTGAAATCTGTGCACACCACTGTGCACATCCAAAGAGACATTTCTGAGATCACTGTGACAGTGCCAGATAAACAGTAAGTCTTCTGAGTTTGTATATTTCCAGCAAAGCACTCCCATTAGGGTAATGTGGCACAAGCTCCTATGAAGGTGGCCTCTGGCATGATGACACTTCAGGGATCCATGCTGTCAAAAGTCAGAGGGATTACCATGCCTGCCTTTCCCTGAAGGTGGAGTTCACTTTCCTCACAATGGACTTTATGAATAACAGAGCTGGTGTCATTTTCCCTGTTGGACCTTGTGCCTTTTTATTCCAGTTTGCTTCTTTGCTTCTTGCTCTGGCTTGCTCTAGATTTCCTGCTTCCAACTTAAAATGAATGTGGCAAAATATAAGCCTATCATTCCTTTCAAAACAGTTGTCCTTTTTTTTTTTCTGGTTCCACTATTACCCTCATTTATCAGTCAGGCAGCCTTGATATCATCTTTGATTATGCACGCCATACTTTTTTCGCTAAATTCTGCTGTATTTTCCCTTCCAAAGGTCACACAATGGGTCAGTGGGGGGAGGCAGTAATAGAACCAGAAATACTGAATCACCATATCTGGTCTAGCCATTGGAGAATGTCACACTCTGCACTTATCAGTGAGTAATCACAGGATACTGCATAAACATTTTTGTATCTGTTTGATTAGCTAGTAACTTTTACATTGCTGTTTAGTTATGCTGCAGGAGATAGTTACTAACATCTCTCCCTGGTCATAGTTTCAAAGCTGTAGAATACTTTTGGAAGGGAAAAAAAGTTTGACCACTAATTGAAACATGTACAAAATTCACCACTCCAAATGAGTGCATAAATATCTGTTTTGAAGAGCACTGGTATGGACTATTGAATGTATACTATTCATGAAAGAGCATGTATGGGATTTTTATACTGTTCCTAGCTGATACAGAAAGGTGAAAAAGAAATTTTAAAGACTCGTAATTAAAAGAAAAGCTCTTGAAACTGACACATCTGCTTTTAAAATTATGTAGTAGCATTTATGAAAACAGAGTAATTTCAAGTGCTATTTCAGATTGATGTGAAAACTATCAATGAACACTCTTCAAATAGTTTTTGAAAGTCTCTTCGATCATGTACTCAGAGGTGTATCTGAAGAAGGAAATGACTTATTCATGCACTATTTCATGGACTGACGTGATTTTTTAAGCTATTTGAAAAAGAGTTCAAAGACTTTTGGATGTGTGGAAAATGGTCTGATGAGTGAGGAAGTTGTAGTCAAAAAGACATATAGCAGCACAGTTGTACTGATACAGTTATGGCACAGTAAGAGTGCTCCTATAACTGCATTATGCCAAAAGGAGAGATTTCTTGTTCACATATAAATATATACATTCATATTTCATAGATCATACGGCCCTATCCAGAGGGAATATGTCCTCTTCAGACCCTGTCCCAGTATGTTTTACAAAAATTGATGTTTTGCAACCATTGTAAACTGGCTACTGGCCATCTGACAGCCGTTTTTCTGACAAAACTTGCAGAACGACCACACTGCAATCGTGTTCTTTCACAAGTATATCAAAAGAATGGAGGGGTTGTCCCAGTATTGGTAATCCTCATTTTATGAGGAAGAAACCTTTTTGCGAAAGAGCTCTTTCACAAGAAGGCATGTATGGATGGGAAGGAGGGTTTTTTTGCGGAAGAAGACACCTTTAGGAAAAAGCACAGGTGCCCTACTGGCCACTCCATACAAAGTAATCACAACTGTAGGGTCTAAGAGGGGTCTCCTGGCCCCTCTTAAAGCTACAGGTACCCTGGACAAGCCTTGTGGCAGGATGCCAGTTTCAGAGCAGCACCCTGATCGTGTGGTTCTCCCCGCCGCAGGCATTCGGCGCTCATACCCACCGCAACCCCAGGCCCCCTCCAGAAACAGCCTCATGAGTCCCAGGACCCACCCAGGGGGATGAAGAGGCACACTCCATCCTCAACAGGTCCAGAGATCCAGTCCCTCCTCAAGCTGTGGTATGAGGAGGAGATATTACAGGATCACCGGGCCAAGCGTCACAACACCGATATTTATGGCCAGATGGCCATGTCCCTTTCGGAGCATGGACACCCACCCCGGACCATGGAACAGGTCCAGAGTAAGGTGAAAGAGCTCCTCCAGGGATATGTCTGGGCTACAGAGTGCAGCTTGTGCTCAGGGGCAGGACCCTGTGAAAGTAGAAAGAATTATACTGTAAGAGAAAGATGAATTGTGCTGTAATAATTGAATAAGTTGAAGGAATTCTGTTTGTCTTTTAAGAGATCAACGGGCTAGCCAGGTGGGCCTGAGTTAACAGGAAAAGGAACATTAGGTATTAGGCAGAAAGCAATTTGAGATAACCAAGTAGATATGGACAGGAGATTGCTGTGTGCTTGATGTGGAAATGAAGATACTTGACTAAGTCTCACACTAATCATGTGAAGTTTTGCCCCTCCTTTTAATCCTGTTAACTTGACTTTCTTGTGACTGTATAAATCAAGGGGTTTGAACTTTGTATGGGGCTCACATTTTCTGGATGCATTTTAGCAGAGCTTTGCTAAAATAAACAGAGCGGTCTGACAAATCTGTGAGTCCTGTCTGACTTTGACAACCCCACACCTACCCCTATTACCAGGAGCTGCACCAGATCCTGGGGGTGGGGAAACTTCTTCCCCACCCATTCTGGTGGACACTGGGGTCAAGACTCCCATCATCGTCCAGCTGGAAGTCACCTTGGAGGAGGAGCAGGAGGGCCAGGGCCAGCTGGCCAAGGTGGAAGAGGAGTAGGAAACAGGCACCATGACCCTCTTCCTCGAGCTGGTTCCTGTGAGCCAAGACATCTCCCAGGCCTCCTCCAAAGCCTGGGAGGGATCTTCAGGTGAGTGGTCTCACTTTGTCACACACACACAGGGCAGGGGAGGTGGGTGCAAAGGGGGTGGTAGGGTGAGTGTCACTTGGGATGCTTGTGCTGCACATGGTGCTGTGATCCATGCACTTGTAACCACGTGCTGCATTTTTGTGTGGCACGTGGACACAGCAGGCAGCCCCTGAGCATGCCCGGGATCTTGCTCCAAGGCTCAGGGGAGGCCACACACATCCTGCCATGAGGTGGAAGCAGGCTATCCGCAAGGGTGCAGGCATGACCCCACACAGACAGAGGAGTCCTGCACACAGCACACAGGCATACCTGTACATGTGAGGCAGCAGCCGCTCCCACACACAGCCCAGTGAGCCACACCTGTGTGTGCAGACCCCAAAGAGGTCCAGGCTGCTCCCGTCTCCTCTGCCACCCACGAGGGGATCCCACTGTGGCTGGACACTTCCCTTGGCTACTTGTCTGTGGGCCCAGGGGTGGGAGTGGGGAGTAGGCAGCACGGTCCTTTGGGCACATTAGAGCCCCTGTGAGACAGGGCCTGCTGTGCAGGCCACACATGGCCTTGCACCTCGGACATCCCCCTTCTCTGGGCTGCTCACAGAGGAAGGCACGGCCTCAGGGACAGTGTCTGCAGGGATGACTGACCACCTCTCTCTCTTGTGTGTTCTCCACAGCCGGGACTGAGGTCTAAGCCAAACCACCGCAGCCACCCGCCAGAGCTGGGGGACCTGAAGGTGCACCAGGGTGCATGAGGATCTGATGCAGAAGCATATCAGTGTCCTTTGTGACATCCAACAGACCCTGACGCACAAGGTCCGTGCCAACCTGGAGTGGCGGGACCACGCCTGGGACCAACTGATGCAGTGATGTGACACCAAGTGTGACACCATGTTGCACATGCCTCTGCTCCCTACCCATGTGATGCCTGGGGCCCCTCCCCCTGCCAACCCTGACCCCACTCCAGACCCCACTCCTGTCAACTCCCCCCCATGCTCCCCAGGCCCTCTCAACCCCAACAAGGTCCCTGAACCCGAGGTAGCACCTCAAGCAGCCCTGCTCCCCCTCCCAATTATGAGTCCCCTCCCAGTTATGAGTCCCCCTCTCCCACCCACCTTTTCTGAATAATTAATACAGACTGCATTTAAAAAACAAACAAACCAGGTGTGTTTATTGGGAGGTCCGGGAAAGGGCAAAGGGAGGTGTTGTGGTGGGGAAGGGATAGGGCTGCAAAACATAGGCCTGCCCCTAGTGGCAAGGCCCTGGGGAGAGTTACTGGGGTCCTTGAGAGAATCTTTCCCTCAGGGCCTCCCAGATGCACACCCCAGCCTGATGGTCCCATCGGATGACAGTTGTCCATGGCTGCTAGAAGGCTTGCCCCTTGTGGCCGGCATCTTCCCCCCCACCCCGGGAGGAAGGCCTCTCTCTTCCTCTCCACAATGTTGTGGAGGACACAACAAGCTGCCACCACCTTGGGAATGTTCAAAAGTGACGAGGAGTCCTGTGGCACCTTATAGACTAACTGAAGTGTAGGAGCATAAGCTTTCGTGGGCAAAGACCCACTTCGTCAGATGCATGTAGTGGAAATTTCCAGAGGCAGGAATAAATATGCAGGCCAGGATCAGGCTGGAGATGACCAGGTGGATCCAATCAAGGAGGATGAGGCCCACTTCTAGCAGCTGATCTGGAGGTGTGAATTCCAAGAGAATAGAAGCTGCTTTTGTAGTTAGCAAGCCATTCACAGTCTTTGTTTAATCCAGAGTTGATTGTGTCAAACTTAAAGATGAACTGTAGCTCAGCAGTTTCTCTTTGAAGTCTGGTCCTGAAGTTTTTTTGCTGCAGGATGGCTACTTTTAGATCTGCAATTGTGTGTCCAGGAAGATTGAAGTGTTCCCCTACAGGTTTTTGTATGTTGCCATTCCTAATATCAGATTTGTGTCCATTGATTCTTTTACGTAGGGACTGTCCAGTTTGGCCGATGTATATAGCAGTGGGGCATTGTTGGCACATGATGGCATATATTATGTTGGTGGATGTGCAGGAGAATGTACCAGTGACAGTATGGCTGATCTGGTTAGGTCCTGTGATGGTGTTGCTGGTGTATATATGTGGGCAGAGTTGGCACCGAGGTTTGTTGCAAGGATTGGTTCCTGAGTTCGAGTTATTATGGTGCGGTGTGTAGTTGCTGGTGAGAATATGCTTCAGGTTGGCGGGTTGTCTGTGGGCAAGGACCGGCCTACCTCCCAAGGCCTGTGAGAGCGAGGGATCATTGTCCAGGATGGGCTGAAGATCACTAATGATGCGTTGGAGAGGTTTTAGCTGGGGACTATAGGTGATGGCCAGTGGTGTTCTGTTGGTTTCTTTCTTGGGCTTGTCCCGTAGCAGGAGGCTTCTGGGTACACGTCTGGCTCTGTCAATCTGTCTCCTCACTTCCTCGTGTGGGTATCGCAGTTTACAGAATGCTTGTTGAAGGTCTTGTAGGTGTAGGTCTCTGTCTGAGGGGTTGGAGCATATGCGGTTGTACCTCAGTGCTTGGCTGTAAACAATGGATCGTGTGGTGTGTCCGGGATGGAAACTGGAGGCATGCAGGTAAGTATAGCGGTTGGTAGGTTTTCTGTATAGGGTGGTATTGATATGACCGTCACTTATTTGTATCGTGGTGTCCAGGAAATGGACCTCCCGTGTAGATTGGTCCATGCTGAGGTTGATGGTGGGGTGGAAGCTGTTGAAATCATGGTGAAATTCTTCCAGAGTCTCCTTCCCATGGGTCCAGATGATGAAGATGTCATCGATGTAGCGTAGGTAGAGAAGGGGTGTAAGTGGACGAGAGCTGAGGAAGCGTTGTTCCAGGTCAGCCATAAAAATGTTGATACCCACACGAGGAAGTGAGGAGACAGATTGACAGAGCCAGACGTGTACCCAGAAGCCTCCTGCTACGGGACAAGCCCAAGAAAGAAACCAACAGAACACCACTGGCCATCACCTATAGTCCCCAGCTAAAACCTCTCCAACGCATCATTAGTGATCTTCAGCCCATCCTGGACAATGATCCCTCGCTCTCACAGGCCTTGGGAGGTAGGCCGGTCCTTGCCCACAGACAACCCGCCAACCTGAAGCATATTCTCACCAGCAACTACACACCGCACCATAATAACTCGAACTCAGGAACCAATCCTTGCAACAAACCTCGGTGCCAACTCTGCCCACATATATACACCAGCAACACCATCACAGGACCTAACCAGATCAGCCATACTGTCACTGGTACATTCTCCTGCACATCCACCAACATAATATATGCCATCATGTGCCAACAATGCCCCACTGCTATATACATCGGCCAAACTGGACAGTCCCTACGTAAAAGAATCAATGGACACAAATCTGATATTAGGAATGGCAACATACAAAAACCTGTAGGGGAACACTTCAATCTTCCTGGACACACAATTGCAGATCTAAAAGTAGCCATCCTGCAGCAAAAAAACTTCAGGACCAGACTTCAAAGAGAAACTGCTGAGCTACAGTTCATCTTTAAGTTTGACACAATCAACTCTGGATTAAACAAAGACTGTGAATGGCTTGCTAACTACAAAAGCAGCTTCTATTCTCTTGGAATTCACACCTCCAGATCAGCTGCTAGAAGTGGGCCTCATCCTTCTTGATTGGATCCACCTGGTCATCTCCAGCCTGATCCTGGCCTGCATATTTATTCCTGCCTCTGGAAATTTCCACTACATGCATCTGATGAAGTGGGTCTTTGCCCACGAAAGCTTATGCTCCTACACTTCAGTTAGTCTATAAGGTGCCACAGGACTCCTCGTTGCTTTTGCAGATTCAGACTAACACGGCTACCCCTCTGATACTTGGGAATGTTGTGTTCCCACAAATCCAGGCGGGTGAAGAGGCCCTTATGCAACACTCTTTCCTCCCACCCCCTGCAGGGTCTGCAGCCTGAGAGCTCCTTACCTCCATGAGGAGGGCCCTGACAGTGGACTTTCCCAGGAAGAACTGGTTGATCACCAACCGGTAGCTGTTGAGGGTGGTGAGCTTCCAGAGGGCTATTGCAATCCACTTCTCCAGGTGGATGGCAGACCGCAAGTGGGTGTCATGTCTTGGAGGGCAGGGACAAGCCAGGCACATAGCTCCAAAAAGGTGGCCTTCCGCTTATGGAAGTTTTGGAGCTGCTGCTGCAGTTCCACTGATCCATGATCAGCTAGTCCCACCAGTCTGAATCGGTGTTGAGCCTCCAGAAATACCTCCCAACAGTGGGTTGTGGTTACCAGAGTGGAGCAGCTGCAGCTCCGGACAGGGTGCCTCGAATACGCTTGGGGTCCAGGTCATGCAGGACCAGGAAGCTAGCTGGCAGAGCATGCTAAAAAAACTTCAGCATGGTTTTCTGGGGCCATCGCATGCCCGGGGTAGCTCCGGCTCCATGGCACAAAGGAAAAGGCTGTTGCATCCAAAAAAGAACAGAGCAACCACAGCAGGCACTGCTAACGCTTTGCTGTACCTCGAAGAGGTAGGCAAGCATTCAGCAGAAGCACAGAAACAGCTGTCCAGGGGGATCCCTTTAAGCGCGTGTCTCTGCAAGGCTCCGGCACCAGCACTCAGAAGCAACTGGTGACCTAAAGCCCTGGCTTAAGTGGTTCTGGGTGGCTTTTTATGAGAGAGAGTGTCCAGTCAGTCTGGATGCTCTCTTTTGAAAAATCAGATCACTTTTTCGATGCGCCTTTGTGGCCGCGTTCGTTCAGAAGACGTTTTTTCAGAAGATCTCTTCCAAAAAAAGCTTCCTGCAAAAGAAGTCTATAGTCTAGATGTGGCCAGAAAGTTCTGACCATGAAGTTTTCAAACAAGTCTTTCCCCATGTGTAGTCAGGTTCATAGGATGATGCTGAGAGGACTAGCGTTTCTAAGTAAGCAGGTGAAAAAGCAGGACCTGGCACTTTTTCCTCCTTCACCATTCCGTGTACCCCATTAAACTCACCATCTCCATGCCTTTCCTCAACCCCTCATGATGATTGTTCTGATTTTTCACATTCACAATCTGGTCAGCATATCTCCAGTCCTTGATTTGGCCTTCCTCTTTTGTGTGTACTTCCTCTTCTACTCATGATGTATGCCCAAAAGGGGAATTTTGTTTTTACTGTTGGAAGATATTTTTTCATAATTCAATAAAGAATATTAAGAAAACGCTGAAAAAAACTTGCTCTTCTGGTGATTTCCTAGTTGGATTTCTAAATGTGAACTCTTCAAAATGATTCATGAATTTTGTTCTCTGCTAAAAACCAGATAGTAAATTTTAAAAATTTAAATTTTAAAACCACTTTGTTTATTTTGAGCAGATCTGCTTTCTGGAATTAAGTGGTTACATGAATAGTTTTTATCTGCTGCGAAGAGTTAACTATTAAACAGTATGCTCCTAGCTGGTTTGTGTATGGAATAACAGAAGATCCTGTTTGTCGCAACTTGGTTCGGTGATTTAATGGGAGCCCCCAGGGGCTGAAGCCAACTACCCAGTGAAAACTACTGGATGATGGTGAAACAAATGATTTTTTTATTAAACAGAATGGTTCTTTTACCAAAAATCAAGTGACTTTTAAATTAATTTTAAAACAAGCAATTGCCTAATGCTTTTACAGGAGGGGAAAACTGAACCAAACTGCACTTAACTGATTACAAACTTTGTGATTATAATTCGATTATATTAAATCACTATCTCTAATCTGTTTAAGGCAGCGCAGCATGCAAGCAAAAAATACAAAAACAAAGCCAATATAATGATAATAAAAACTCCGTCCACAGGTAGCCTCTCTATGGTTATTTTAGGGCAGCTGGTGGAGATAGTTATTAATCTACCTCTACAAACTTAACAACTCCTGGGTTTCTATTTCTAACACTTATGCTTGGCCTAAATACAACACCACTACACAACACAAGATTACACAATTTATACAGTATGATTAATAGAACTCAGTTACACTCTACAGAATTACACAGTGAAATTAACCTGATTCAAATATTAACTAAACCAATAATTAATATATTTAAACAATACTTAAAAATCCAGCAACGATAACAGCGTAAAGACACACTAGAACTCGGAACATGCTCAGGACTCATGCACCCCTATCTTTGACTCAAAGGGTGGGGATGCAGCCTCAAGGTGATCAATCCTTCAGCCGGGCAAAAAAGGCAAGTGCCCTCAACACTCGGAACCTCACTGAACAAAGGGGTTGAGGGTCTTTTATAACATAACCTGATATCTGGTACCTTGTTAGGGTCTGTTCCCTGGCCGGGCCTGATAGGCTGGTAATGAGGTAATGTGCAATATTGCCCTATAGGATTTTTCATGATGGCCGCCTGATGGCCCCGTGGACAGTGCCGGGTGTGGGCATGATCAGTGTGCATGGCAGTTGTGTCTTATCTCCCTATGCCTACCTCCCTACCTTCAAGGACCAGTCAAGAGAGTCTTATTTATCTCTTGCAGCTGTGCTCTATCTTTTCATGCTCACCTCCCTGTTCTTTGATGCCTACAAGGTTAAATTTCATTCACAGAAAGCTGCATTGTGCGCTTACAAGTTATGCTTTCTCAGAGTGTGTCAGCGGCCTACATTTTCTGTGAGGTGCCTTTGTGTGGCAGAATGGGCAATGCGCACGTGAGGCTGTGGTCAAAAGGACCTGCTCTGCGACGCTGTTATAGTACTTGAACTGAATAAATTATTGTTTTAGTGCTAACTGTGGAAGCCCAACATGGCCTATCCTTCAGTAAAACACAGCTGAGTCAACCTGGATAGAGGGAGAACAGCAAGATTCCCCGTAAGGAGATTTCTTTTGAAGTTGTTTCAGGTTAGGGGCTCTGAGTTAATAGGGGTTCAGCACCCATAACTCACATTCATTGAGCTATGTGGAAGGATAAGCCAAATGTCTATCGCCCTGGAAAATGTCTCTCCTTTTAATGGCTTCCTTAGCATGGAAGTACTTGCAGGAAAGTCAGCATATCCGTGAACCTGTATTAACCTCCCTATGGCTTCCTTGTAGGGTGTATCCCTAGAATCTCTTTCTCATGTGCATGATCCTTGACATATATGGTATCCTTGGTAAGTGCCAGGGTGGCATGATTAGGATCACATTGGGCCAGAATATGATGTGGCCAGACTTCTCCATGTATTGCTCTGGAGGGTACAATGTTAGCCTATTCTATTATTTAGATAACACAACAATGAAAGAACTGTGTGCAAGAAAGATACAGACACCTGTACATGTTTTCATAAACTGGAAGTTCAAATTAAAATGTACATGCAGTAGTTATACATTGAATTACCTAGGTGATAATTAAATGTTGTGATTTATAAATCAGTCATGTGATATAGCTATGCTCAGTGGTGATAACATTCAGAAAGTTTTGTTTGTTTGCATCAACAATGTGTTACTTGCTTCTGTCTATGACTAATCCGTGTAGTTCTGCAAAAGCTAGGTCCAGCCGTCTTTAGCTTCATGCCTTAGCCAAATGCCATTATCTGTGCTATTTAGAGTTGCTTTGCCAGCTCTTATCTTAGTCACAACTGTTGGTGGCAAGCCCTCTTTTTGGGTGGTTTCTGTAGAAGAAAGAAACTAGGAAAAAATAATGGAAGTCTACATAACCCCCTCAGTAGCTCTCTTCCCTCCTTGGTGTTTAATTCATAAATAACCACTATATCTCTTTCAAAAGAGATGGCAAGTGAGACAATATACATACAACACTGAAAACACCATTTCTCTCTCCACCATTTCATTTTTCATAAGATATAGGTTAATAGTTTTCTCAAGTCTATCTCTCCAGATGCTTTGTTATTTTTTTTCATTGTCTATTTGTAAATATCTTTATAGAATTGACCTGCCTTGCATAGCAGTATATGCAGTACTATAAATGCAGGCCATGCCTTTCGGCTAGTTGCTGTGAATGTGGAAAGATTAGCAATACTCAGCTTATCTACTTTTAGAAAGTTAGTCCATAAGCAGTCAAATGTTTTCAAACATGAAAATATGATTCCAGTATTTAACTCAAATAGATCAGTGATATATGTAGCCTTTCTTAATATTGGCATCTAGAATGTTTGGGAGTTTATAAAGATTCTAAATATTCTCTGTGCATCTAAAATTATATTTCTACAAAGGTAGGGTCCAAAATGGGCTAGACATCCCACAAACCTAGCATAAGACACATCCCTTGCCCTGATCTAGAAAACCTATAAATATCTTTATGCACATTACAATCCTTTTGAAGTCAGTGATGCTATTCAAGTGCTATTTCAAAGATGAGGGCCTAATAAGACAAAAAAGCAGACATCTCATTGTCTTTTTTGATGGGTTATTGTATTAGGGAAGGATTAAAAAAATCTAGGCAAGTTTGTTCCTGAAACACTGCTGTATTATTTTGAAGTCTGATTTAAGCCCTCTCCTCCAAAGAGCATCCGAAAACTCTTGTATGAATGTTACAGACTGACTCGAATGTTACAGACCGACTTAATTTAATTTCCTGAGGTAGTTCTCTGTGTGAAGTAATTATAGAATATTATTTGACCTCTTAGAGTGCCTCATGGTAATTTTTCGTTTTGTAGTCAATTTATTTTCTCAGTAAGACTCATTTTGTGTCGATCAGTCACTTTACTTTTGATCTTTATTGCTATTTTAATGTGGTGATGCTGTGGTTTGATCTTGAGCCCATGGTTCTTAGTAGATACACATTACTCTGGGCAAAAAATGTCTTTAGGGTAATAATGAACTAGATTATTATTGTTGGGATGACAGGACCTAAATTCATATATATAGTCCTTCTGAGATAAGTGTCATTTGCCTTTGTGCCCACTGGACACCAAATAGAACATGCCCAAGAGTTTCCTTAAACTTAATCATGATAACATAAAAACCCGTGTCCTTGCTCCTAAGATTTATTTTTGTGTTTTTGTTTGGCTCCTTTTGCCATCTGTTTCTTCTGATGAAAGTCAATAGCTTCCTGAAACAAAAAACAGGACTAACAAGATGGTTTATTAGGTGATGAGCTTTCGTGGGCCAGACCCACTTCCTCAGATGCAGATAATCAGGTCATTGAGACAATGCCCTTTCTGGTTGAAATGGCAAGAAATTGTTTTTTCTTTGTGATCCTGTCTAATATCTGTTTTGTGTGCATTGATTCTTTGGCTAAGTGTCTGAAAGGGCATTGTCTCAATGACCTGATTACCTGAATCCTGCTTCAAAGACCTTTAAACACCAGACTTGAAAGAGAATCCTCTGAACTGTCATTCATGCTTAAATTTGACACTTTACACCTAGGTCTTAACAAGGATGCTAATTACCTTACCCATTACAAAGATAGCTTCCCCAATTATCACCTCTAATATCATTAGCTCACAGACATTTACTTCCCCCTCTCATCCCCCTTCTGTTCTGAAACTGGATTTGCCCTTTTCATATGTGTTGACTTTTTTGATTGTATCCTTTGGTATATATGGTCATGCCAATTTTCTTCCACAATTTGATCTGAGGAAGTGGGTCTGGCCCATGAAAGCTCATCACCTAATAAACCATCTTGTTAGTCTTTAAAGTGCTGCATAGTCCTGTCTTTTGTTTCAGCTAGACCAGACTAACACAGCTACATATCAATAGCTTCCTGCTGTAACAGCCAGAAAGTGGGTTGTTTTATGTTTCTTTGTAGGCTATCTTCACATTATACTTTTAGATAAATTTAAGGGGGTTTCTTTACAATGAGAAAGAACCAAAGGTTTTCTGTGCCCCTGCTCAAACAGAACAGCCATTCAAAAATGTTCCTCCTGTATTAAAAGTCCATAGTTTATAAGTAGCATACCATGTAGCTTTTAATATTCTGCTAATAACTGCTTGAGGTCAGCTGATATAAAAGCTCGAGGGTTATCAGATAGGCTTCTACCTAATTTTTCCTGCTCTGGAAAGGACTTTGTTCTCTCCCCTCTTGGAATATGACGGTCTACAAAGAGATATTGGGCTTTTCCTATTCATAGAAAGCAAAATTTATTTTCAGGTTAGATTACTTTTGTTTCAGACTAAGGGTACGTCTAGACTACCGCGCTTTGTCGACAGAAGTTTTGTCGACAGATACTGTCGACAAAACTTCTGCCGACAAAGAGCGTCCAGACTACGGAAGCTATAGACAAAACTATAGACAAAAGTTTTTGCTTTGTCGACAGAGAGCATCCAGACTGCAGGACGCTCTGTCGACAGAAGAAAGTACCCGGAACTCCTTTGCCAGGTCACAGGGGCAGCATGTACTTCCTGGTGCAGCTGCCTGCACTTTGCAGAGACGCATGCTAAAAGGGGCACCCCCCCCCCCGACTAGCCATTGCTCTGCTGCTGCAGCTGCCTGCAGGGATAGCAAAGGTTCTGCAGTGCCTGTGTGGAGTGCCCTGCTTCCTGGCACAGCACAGCAGTGTGGGTTTTTTGTTGGAAGGTTTTTCCTAACCTTCGTTTACCATGGAGCGAGAGCTTCCCCTGGCCAGGCGCTGGCCCCACTCCACGGTGCTTCAAATGCTGCTGCAATTGCATGAGATGATCATGCTGTTAATGCCTGGTCCGGAACCTGAGCCCAGACTGGAGCCGCTTCTTCAGGATGCAGCAGCACTGTTCCTGCCTCCGAACTTTTTCCCGGACAGGCGATGTTGGAGGAGGGAAACAAGTACAGACTGGTGAGACCGGCTCGTAATGGAGCAGTGGGATGATCAGGCTTGGCTCCAAAACTTTAGGATGCGGAAGTCCACCTTCCTGGAGCTTTGCAACTGGCTTGCCCCCACGCTGCAACGAGAGGACACCCACCTGCGCCCTGCCATCCCGCTGGAGAAGAGAGTAGCTATTGCCCTCTGGAAGCTGGCCACTCCTGATAGCTACCGGTCAGTGGGACACCAGTTTGGTGTGGGGAGATCAACTGTTGGTGCTGTGTTGATGGAGGTAAGTCCCTTGGGGATGGGGGGAGGGCAGTCCGTAAGGGGACTGTAACCAAAAAGGGTGGGTGGGGGGGAAAGGAGGGGAGGTGGTGGAGGGCTCCTGTGCCTTACACCATCATAGTACTAGGAGCAATCACGGGGGGGGGGGTCGGCAAAGGACTTAGGCAACCCCTCTTGCTTCATACTCTGTGTTTGTTTGTATGTGTCTATTTTTGCAGGTGGTGAGGGCCATCAACTCAGAGCTGCTGAATCGGATTGTCCGCCTCGGAGACCTAGACACGATCATGGCTGGTTTTGCAGGGCTGGGATTCCCAAACTGCGGAGGAGCACACATTCCCATCCGTGCACCACCCCATCGAGCTGCCCGGTTTATCAACAGGAAAGGGTACTTTTCCATTGTGCTGCAGGCCCTGGTTGACCACCGTGGACTATTTACGGACCTGTGTGTGGGGTGGTCGGGCCGGGCACATGATGCTCGGATCTTCCGCAATTCACATCTGTACGAAAGGCTGCAGACAGGAACCTTCTTCCCCCAGCGAACCTCTGCTATTGGGGACGTAGAGATGCCGGTCTGCACTGTGGCCGATGCGGCGTACCCCCTCATGCCCTGGCTTATGAAGCCATACACAGGGCATCTGACCCCGAGCAAGGAAGTGTTTAATGCGCACCTGACACGTGCCCGTTTACAGGTAGAATGCGCATTTGGCCGGTTGAAGGGAAGGTTTAGGTGAATGCTAACTCGCCTTGACATGGGGGAACACAATATCCCAGAGGTGGTGGCAGCATGTTGCATCCTCCACAACCTGGTGGAGAGCAAAGGGGAGGCCTTCCTCCCAGGTTGGGGGCCAATGGCTGAAGTGGAGGGCAGGCAGTTTGCGCAGCCTCGGACAGCTGCCATTCACCAAGCCCATCAGGTGGGGGTTTGCATCCGGGAGGCTCTGCGTGAGCACTTCTCACCTGGAGCCCTATGACTCCCCAAGGTATCCCCAATGGGGTCTGTGGGCCTTCCCCCCCATCACAAAACCTTCCCTCCCACAATCCATCCCTGCATCATCCTCTGAAAAGTTAAGGCGCACACACCATGTTAAACTTCAAAAATATGTTTATAAACGAGTAACGTTAGAAATTATATCTGTAATACAAAATATAAATCTTCAACAACAGTGAAAAATAAAGTTCTTTGTTTAACTAATACCATGTGTTTATTACTGAGGTAGTAGGGGGGATTTCAACCTGGAGTGAGGGAGGGAGGGAGAGAGGGAGGATGGATTTCCAACCTGGAGGGAGGGAGGGCAGACACCTTAAGGTTAATGGCGGCCTTGCCTGGGTCGCAAGGCTTTGCCACCCCTGGTCCGTGGACCCAGCCTTCCTCGGGCTTGAGTGGGGGCTGATAATGACTGTTCCCTTGCAGTGGGGGGGAGGGGCAGGGCTGGAGGGGTGGCAGGGGCTGAGGGAGAGGAAGGGGTGGCAGGGGCGGAGGGAGAAGAAGGGGGGTCAGAGGGGGCTGGGGGGGAGGACGGGGGGTCAGAGGGGGCTGGAGCTGGATGGCCAGGAGGAGTCCCCAGGGGGAGAGGACCTGGCACAGCCAAGGACTCCCGGACGGTGGCACACATACTCCGCCACTCTGGGAGGAAGTCCTGCAGCAGGGAAGTATGCCACCGAGCCTCCTCCCTTGCTCTTTCTGCCATGGTTTCCTGTATGTTGGCCATGGTCCTTTCCATTTTTTCCATGGCCACCACATGCCGCTGGAGGAGGTCATTGTAGGTCCTCCAGTGCCTGCGGGTGCTGTGGGACCGGGTGGGTGGTGGCACAGGGGTTGAGCGGCGGACAACAGCAGCAGGTCCGGCTGTGGAGAAGAAGAGGGAGAACCGATGAGTGTTAGCAATTCACACACAAGTCCATACAACAAGGGATGGGAATGTTGTTACTGGTAGGCCACGTCTGGCCTTGCCAGCCACCTTGGCTGCACAGGGGACCCGTTGTGGCTAGGACAATGTCCACCTCCACCCCCTGGATCCTCCCGCCCTCCACTGTGGCTGTCCAGGCCAGATAAGTGTGCAGCCACAGTAGGACAGGGGCCTGCTGCACCTTGGGTCTCCCATGTCCCCACCCACATACCCACCACCTGCCCGCCTGCTTGTACATGCACAGAGAGATGTAAGCTGTCCAGGAGGGAGGACCAAGATGTGAACACTGCTCTGCATCCTCTCTGCTCCCACCTCCCCTGTTCTGTGTCTGCACTCACCTGATGTTCCTTCTTCTGCGTCAGATGGTGCCTGTGAGGCTTCCCCTGAATCTGGGACAGGCTGCAGACTCAGGGTCAGGGTGTCCTTTGTCTGATCCTGTGCCTCCTCCTCCTCCTGCACGTCTTCCATGGGGACCTCCTGCTGGCTATGCTGCACTGTTGTGTGCAAGCCTGTCTGCACAAGCACCGATGCAGACATTGGTTCCTGGCCTCCCAGGATGTGGTCCAGTTCTTGAAAGTAGGTGCAGTGCACTGGGGCTGCACCTGACGCCGAGCTCTGCTCTCGCGCCTTCATATATCCCTGGCGAAGTTCCTTAACTTTTGCACAGACTTGCTGGAGTGTCCGTGGGTGTGCCCTTTATCGGCCAGCCCCTGAGCCATGCGGCCATAGATGCTGGTGTTCCTGTGCCGGGTGTGCAGGGCTTGCACCGCTTCTTCCTCCCCCCACAGTTCAAGCAGGGTCAGGACCTCTGTCCCTGACCAGGCTGGGGCTCTCCTTTTGTCGCCTGTGGTCACCAGGGCTGGCTCCCTCGAAGGTCCTTGGGGGCCTCGTGGCGCTGGAGCTGCGCACATGGCTATGTGCAGGTGATGCTGGGAGAGCTATGGGCTGACAGGGTCTCTCTGTGGCCAGCTTCCTACCACAATGCCTGCCAGGGATGTCTGTGCCTTTAAAACATGGCTACAGACAGGACCAAGAAGAGGTTTTTCCTAAAGAAGGACTCTCCAGCAGGGGGCTTCCCTGGAGGTCTCCTTCTGTCGACAAAAGAAACCCCTGCGTCCAGACTACCCTTTTGTCGACAGAACTCTGTCGACAAAGACGTTATGCCTCGTAAAATGAGGTATACCAGCGTCGACAAAACTGCTGTGTTCTGTCGATGTTATGTCGACAGAACTCAGCGGTAGTGTAGACGCTGGTATAGTTTTGTCGACAAAAGTCCACTTTTGTCGACAAAAGTAGGTAGTCTAGACACACCCTAAGAAAAAGAAGAACAAATATAAAGTCTGTATGAAAGAGAACACAGTGGTACACCTTAGAACACTTAACAAGTGAACAGAAACACAAAAGCCTTGTTCATATTAGAATCGTAGAATCATATAACATTAGAACTGGAAGAGACCTCGAGAGGTCATCGAGCCCAAATCCCCTGCACTCATGGCAGGACCCAATACAATCTACCATCTCTGATAGATGTCTATCTAACCTGCTCTTAAATATCTCCAGAGATGGCGATTCCATAACCTCCCTAGGCAACTTATTCCAGTGTTTAACTACCCTGATAGTTAGTAACTTTTTCCTAATGTCCAACCTAAACCTCCCTTGCTTCTTGTCCTATCTTCAGAAGCCAAAGACAACAAATTTTCTCCCTCCTCCTTGTGATACCCTTTTAGATAATTGAAAACAGCTATCATGTCTCCTCTCAGTCTTCTCCTTTCCAAACTAAACAAGCCCAATTCTTTCAGTCTTCCCTTATAGTTCATGTTCCCTAGACCTTTTATCACTCTTGTTGCTCTTCTCTGGACCGTCTCCATTTTCTCCACATCTTTCTTGAAATGTGTTGCTTAGAAATGGACACGATACTCCAGTTGAGGCCTAATCAGTGCAGAGTAGAACAGAAGAATGATTTCTCATGTCTTGCCCACAACACTCCTATCAATGCATCCCAGAGTCAGGTTGGCTTTTTTTGCAACAGTGTCACGCTGTTGGCTCATATTTAGCTTGTGGTTCACTGTAACCTGTAGATCCCTTTCTGCAGTACTCCTTCCTAGACAGTTGCTTCCCATTCTGTATGTGTGAAAATGATCATTCCTTCCTAAGTGGAGTATTTTGAATTTGTTCTTATTAAACGTCATCGTATTTACCTCAGACCATTTCTCCAGTTTCTACAGATTAGTTGAATTATGGCCCTATCCTCAAAAGCACTTACAACCCCTCCCAGCTTGGCATCATCTGCAAACTTAATAAGCATACTCGCTATGCCAATAGCTAAATCATTGATGAAGATATTGAACAGAACCGGTCCCAAAACCGATCCTTGTGGAACTCCACTTGTTATGCCCTTCCAGCATGATTCTGAACCATTGATAACTACTCTCTGAAAATGGTTATCCAGCCAGTTATGCACCCACCCTATAATAGTCCCGTCTAGGTTGTATTTGCCTAGTTTATTGATCATGTGAGACGGTATCAAATGCCTTACTAAAGTCTAGGTATACCACATCCACTACTTCTCCCTCATTCACAAGACTCGTAATCCTATCAAAGAAAGCTATCCGGTTGGTTTGACATGATTTGTTCTTTACAAATCCATGCTGGATGTTACCTATCACCTTATTATCTTCCAGATGTTTGCAGATAAATTCATTAATTACTTGCTCCATTATCTTTCCTGAGGTTGTTCTTATTTCCCTTTTTTAGAGATGGGCACTATATTTGCCCTTTTTCAGTCTTCAGGAATCTCTCCCAACTTCCATGATTTTTCAAAGATGATCGCTAAAGGATCAGATACCTCCTCTACCAGATCCTTGAGTATTCTAGGATGCAATTCATCAGGCCCTGGTAACTTGAAGACATCTAACTTTTTAAAGTAACTTTAACTTTATTTAAATTTTATCTTCTAAACTTACCCCATTCCACTAGTATTCACTAGGTTATGCATTCCTTCATCATCAGACTTCTTGGTGAAGGCCAAAACAAAGAAGTCGTTAAGCACCTCTGCCTTTTCCAAGTTTCCTGTTATTGTTTCTCCTTCACTGAGCAATGGGCCAACCCTGTCCCTGATCTTCCTCTTGCTTCTAATATATTTATAGATTGTCTTGTTGTTCCTGTTTGTCTCCAGCTAGTTTGAGCTCGTTTTGTTCCTTTTGCCTTTCCAATCTTGCCCCTGTATATCTGTATTGTTTAGTTATATTCATACTTTGTAATTTGACATAGTTTTCACTTTCTATAGGACTCCTTTTTGATTTTTAGATTATGCAAAATCTCCTGGTTAAGCCAAGGCAGTCTTTTGCCATATTTTCTGTCTTTCCTATGCAGTAGAATAATTTGCTTCCCGTGGGATCTTAACTACCAACTCTCTGGCTGTGTCTAGACTGGCAAGCTTTTCCACAAAATCATCTGCTTTTGCGGAAAAACTTGCCAGCTCTCTTCACTGGCCGCTTAAATTTCTGCAAAAGCACTGACGATCTCATGTAAGATTGTCAGTGCTTTTGTGGAAATACTATGCTGCTCCTGTTCGGGCAAAAGTCTTTTTCCGAAAAACTTTTGCGCAAAAGGGTCAGTGTAGACAGCAGAGATTTGTTTTCCGCAAAAAAGCCCCGATCGCGAAAATGGCTTTTTTGCGGAAAAGCGTGTCTAGATTGGCCACGGACGCTTTTCTGCAAAAAGTGCTTTTGAGGAAAAGCATCCTGCCAATCGAGACGTGCTTTTCCGAAAATGCTTTTAACGGAAACCTTTTCCGTTAAAAGCATTTCCGGAAAATCATGCCAGTGTAGATGTAGGCTCTGAGTTTACTAAAATCTGCTTTCCTGAAATCCATTGTCTCTATTTTACTGTTCTCCCTTCTACCATTCCTTATGTAAGCAGGGCCTGAAGGACTGCTTGCAATCAGCCAGCTAAAAGGAGAGAGCAGCTCTGGGGGTGGATATGCTCACTCAAATTGTTTAGCCCTGCAAGATAATTAACTGTTGATATGTAAATACAGCTCAGGCTGGGATGGGGAAGGAACCCAGGGTGTGGTTATGTAAATCCAACTCAGCCAGGGCTGATGGAGGATTAGTTGTTAGAATGGAATGTGATGTATTGTAACTAATTTGGCTGTTGTGGGGTCACAAACCATGCCACCCCTAAATGTAGAAACTGTAAAATATGATACCAGTGTTTGCAGGAGAGACACCATCATCGTAAGGGGTCTCAGATAAACAAGTTAAGTAAACTGAGTTATGGGGAAAGGGCTTGAGCTAGCCTTCTTCATGCCTGCCAGGTGTGAGCTGTAAGACTGGTTCAACCTGTCTCTTTCCCAGGATAGACCTAAAGCAGACTTCATCAAGAGACTTTTTGTTACACCTCAGAACATTTGTCCAGATTATTTTGAATTGTGACTCTATCCTCCAAAGTAGTTGCAACCCTTCCCTGCTTGGTATCATTTGCAAACTTAATAAGCATTCTCTCTCTGCCAATATCTAAATCGTTGATGAAGATATTGAGCTGAAGTCAATATCTGGAAGTTTTGTTTGTTTTTAATATTTAGTATGTTCCCTGTCTCATGATGTTAACAAGTTCTGTGTCCAAACACAGAATTCTTTCCTTATGTTTGTTGTGATGTCCTCTTTCAACAATGTTTCTCAAAGTGGGCTGTCAGCCCACTCTGAGGCTACAGGCTAGACTAGGCTTTTTGTGCAAGAAGCTTTTTTCGGAAGAGATCTTCCAAAAAAACTTCTTGCGAAAGAGAGCATCCACACTGCAAAAGCATATCGAAAAAGCAATGCACTTTTTCAAAAGATAGCATCCAGGCAGTCTGGATGCTATATCGCATGTAAGCAGTGATTGCTATGAACAAAATGACCACCAGTGCACCTGTGCTTTTCCTTCTTTCCTCTCCTTCCCCAAAACCTCCCTCTTCCCCATCCCCACACACCTTTTTGTGAAAGAGCACTTTTGCAAAAAGGCTTCTTCCTTAGAGAATGAGGATTACCAATTGCGCAAAAAGCTCTCTGTTCTTTTGATTTACTGTTGAAAGAATGCATTTGCAGTGTGGACGTAACTCAAGTTTGGTCAGAAAACTGGTCGTTTTTCCATCAAAACCCTGTAGTCTAGATATAGCCAGAGAGTGCTGCTAATGGGCCATGTTTAGTTGTCTGGTATGTTTACATGTCTGGTATGTTTACTTACTGGTTTCACAGCCGTGGAGTGTTAAGGCTCCCATTGGCTCCAGTTTACTGTTTGCAGCCAAGGGAAGCTGTGGGAAGCAGTGGCCCAGCTCATGCCGCATCCAGTAGCTCCTCTTGGCTGCAGATGGTGAACTGGATCTAATAGAAGCTGTAAGGCTCTGTAGCTGTGGAATCAGTAAATAAACAAACTGGTCTGGCCCATTAGCAGCCTTTTCAGAGTGGGCGTATGGCCCACCTTGAGAGAGACTGTCTGAATGTTTACCACAGTTGGGGCTAGATTGTTGACTAGACATGTCACTGCCTCTACGGATGGAGGTCAGTGTTGTTACAGTGGCAAATCATCTATACCAACTGTCCCACAGAGCCCCTCTAACTTAAAGAGGGCCTGTCTGGCTCTTAGTCTAGCTTTCACTGCCCACGAATCAACCTGGATGGAGGCCAACTACCTATTTATGTTTTCCCAGTGCAGCCACATGGGCTCCAGTTTCAATCTGCTTCCATGCTGATTAACGTGTATGAGTAAACCACTTCCTGATAGAGCTGAACATTAGTCTCCTGCTGCTCTGCGGTGCTGCTGTCAATGCTGCAGGGAGGAGAGGCCTATAATGCTCACTGAAAGATTATTCTGTGATGGTCAAGTAGGGAAACTGAGAGAAACTGTTTTCAGGCGGCATATCTCTGAACCCCCTAGTAGCAGACTCCTTTTGCAAAATACTGTCCCTTCTACACCCCCTTTCATTGCTTACATACAATACCCCTTTTCTAATATACAGGCAGAGGGTGTTGTATCTCTTTCTCAGAAATGAAAAGATGGGTATCATACTGTTTGGAATTTTATCTTATTGTTTCTATGAAACTTGGTGTTAGCTATTGGCTTCAGAGTTGGTGTTACTTGTGTGATCAATTTTATTATGTACACGAGGCAATGTTTATACAAAAGGTACTATAAAAAGAGCTTATTTCATGGAGTGGTACAAAACGTGTTTTTAGCTGATTTGATGACACTGAATATATCACACTTTTAATTTATACTTCTCCCTTAAGGTTTGTTTGATTAACAAAAGATTTCTGTAAACTTAGAACTTTAGTTCTTTGTACCCACAGAAAACAGCTGCTAAATATTTAATGTAGACTTAAAGCTACTGCATATCTTGGAAAAAATATTCTATTTAGAAATATTTCTTCCTGCAGCTTAAGGGACTGGAGCTCCTAAGGGAATTAGGTGCTCTGAAAATATTATCCCCTATTATTTTTTTATTTCCCTTCATCCTCTGGTTCAATTTCCCAAAAGACATACCTGTGAATAAAATCAGACTGTTCATTACTTAAAATGTAATCAAATCTTGCTACTTCTGCTTCATGGGGAATTAACATTCCTCCCTTGTGATGCTGTCATGCTTATCTGATAAACCTTCAACAGTAAGCGGCTGATCTCCAAAATGTATCTGAGTTTTCATTGTATGAGTAGGGCCCTATCAGTTTCACGGCCATGAAAAATTCATTGCAGACTGTGAAATCTCATCTCCTTGGTCAAATCTAGCTATTGTATGAGTGGGGGGGAGGAAGAGGGGAAACCAAAATATTGCCACCCTTACCGCAGTATTGACACCCTTACTTCTGCACTCTCTTTAGAACTGGGCAGTTGGAGAATGGCAGCTGCTGAAGGCAGTGCTGCCACCAGCAGCAGCTCAGTTTAGCATGGTATGGTGGGGGGCAGGGCATCATGACCTAGAGGGGGCAGGGTTGTGATCACCATCCCTCCCATTCACCCATACCAATCCAGCCCAAGGCCCATTTATCCTCCGAGCAATGGACCTCGGGATGGGAAGCAGTAGGGCTTCAAGGTGCCCTGGCTGGAAGTGGAGGAGAGGGGGTGGTACTCCTACCATGCACCAGGCTCCAGCTGCTAGTCCAGGCCAAGCTGGAGAGAGTTGGAACTTCCTTGTGCCTTACATGGACTACTTCCGGGGCTGGGTCAGACCCACCACTGGGAAGCTCTGAAGGCCTGGTAAGATATTATCACCCTTACTTCTGCACAGCCACTTCTTCAGAGCTAGGTGACCTGAGAACAACATTTGCTAGCTGGTGGCCCAGCTCTGAAGGCAGCAACAAAGAGGTAAATGTGGCATTGATAGGGCATAGCCACACTCACTTCTACTGCTTTCAGAACTATGCTCCTGGCTAGCAGCAGCCATTCTCTGGCTGCCCAGCTCTGAAGGCAGCACTGCTGCCAGCAGGAGTGCAGAAGTAAATATGGTAATATTAAGATTTACTTACAATATTATACTCACTCTTCCATGACTCCCTTGTGGGGCAGGACACCTACAGTCACAACATGATTAAATTTCAGATTTAAGAATGTGAACCCATGAAATTGGATTTTTTTTTAAATGTGATTAGCATGACATTTGCCAAAATGTACCATGAATTTGGGAGTGCCTGAATAATACATGGGCAGAGTGGCTTCAGATCACAGTTGTCTCCCTCCACATAGATCTTCACAAACTTGGGAACCCAGCTCCTTTATTGAGATCTGTCCGGCTACATCACACTCCCCAGTTTGGGTGGTTTTAGGAGCACTTCCCAGTGTGATTGATTTCGCTTCCTCCCAGCCTCTGGTATTTTCCCCTCTAAATTAGAGAGAGACTACCAGCTGTAGCTTGAAAGTGGTCATATTGCCTCTGACTGATCACTGCAAGCTATACATTCCTTGCAGATTATAGATATTTTGAGTTCCTATTATGTTTTCCCTCTGGTTTCCCTTTGCATATCATTGGGACATAGAGGGTTCTAGCATTAATATTAGGTAGAAGAAAACTAGGGATATTAAATAGTGAATTCTGCCTTTAGAGGAGGCCTTGCTAATTTTTGTTGTTTTCTGTAATATTATGTGTCTAGTAAGATTTCACTAAAATGTTTATTTCTAAATCTTAACCCCTTGCCAAACTATAGCAATCAAGCAGAGAAGGGACTTAGGCCAGGTCTGCATTAGACCTGGAAGCTCATCTTAAGGAGTCAGCTTACATTAAGCAGACCTTGGCGCCATCCCCACAGCGAGAGGCTAACAGGCACAATTGCTCCTGTTGGCTTCCCTTATTTCTTGCAAGAGGAGGAGTACCAGCCACTAATGGTAGTGCCGTCTGAGTTTGACTTAGCAAATCTTAACTAGACTTGATAAATCGAATTTTGGAAGATCGATCGTGGCAGTATTGATCTTTACAGAGTGAAAACAAAGCCTTAAAGTTGTGTCTCACATCCCAGGAAAGTGCCTTAACCACTAGATTACTGAATATTCTGGGTGTTTTTCATTGTTCTTTAAAATAAAGCACAACAAACCAAAATACTAAAATCTCAAATTCTTTTTGTGAAATTGAATTTTTGTTTCCCATGGTCTTTTTATATTTCTAACTAGAGGGAGGAACTGGTCTGATCTGATAACGATCCATCTAGCTATCCTTTGGATGCTTAGGTAATGTAACTCCTATTGAATCACAAGTGATTGGCATTCACCTGGTTTTTCATGTCCCTTATTTTAATATTTACTTTTAAAAATTTAATACTCAAACAACTTTTGGTTTTATAAAAAAACAAAACATGAGATCCTATGATTGCCCTATATTGTCACTTCCTCATTTTTTGCTTGTTATCCCCTTCACTGTTACTCTTACGTTAGATTGATTTGTCTCTGATATAGAGAGAGGTCAGTTTTACTTGTTAATTTCCTTGCAGGTTCTTTATAAAATTAAAAATATTAGTGTGTGAATAGCTGAAAATGTTCATGACCTCATGAGCATATCTGGATATTTGTTGTCGCTATGGGAATAAATTGCTCAGCACAGTAGTAGTTCATGTATAACTTCTGCAATAAGATTGTTAGCGTATTGTTCATGAATATAAAGGTTACCATTAACCTTAATAATGGGCATCAAATGTCATTTTGGTAAGGAGCTGCCTTCAATGAATATCTGGTAGGCAGGGGAGACAACGAATAGCAGCTGTTATTCCTCAACCAATGACATATCAAAGACTTGACAACATAATAACTTTCCCCCAATTTCAGTCAATTGCTGTCTGACAGTTGAAAAGCTTATCTATTCAGATAGCTCTCCCACTCTTACGCCTGGAATTCAACAGCTATAACAATGCTAAATCTATATGCTTTGGAGTAAGAAAAGTAAACACTCGTGAAACACCAAATGGGGTAGTAAA
Organism: Pelodiscus sinensis; assembly: GCF_052426305.1. Classification (NCBI taxonomy): domain Eukaryota; kingdom Metazoa; phylum Chordata; order Testudines; family Trionychidae; genus Pelodiscus; species Pelodiscus sinensis. Next base: position 26,686,513 of record NC_143058.1, on the reverse strand, counting down.
AACATGAACTGTGCCATATGTTGCACGGTATCATTCAGTATGGAACTCCATGAGATCATGAAATCATTTTCAGATGTAGCCTTTATTGTTTAAATTGAATTTTGTAATTTTGTATTAAACAGAGTTCAGCTCCTATTGCTACAGTTTCAAGTTTAACAGAGTGAAAATAATCTCTGGCATTTTTCTCAGATTTGGCCACAATAGGAATGCATGAAGACAAACAATAGTGACTACGGGCACAATCAGAAATAGCAAGTCTTATCTTTATTACTAGTTTTATTAAAGCCATAAGTTAAATTACAATTACTCATGGATATATAAATTCTATACAAGTGTATATTCAATCACTAAGACTGTAGTCATACTGACATCCTCAAAGCTATGCTAAGATCGGATGGATCTCTCTCCAAACTATCATCAATAAAGCAGTAGGTCCTGCTGGAGTTTCTGGTGGGCCTTCCCTTAGGGACTTCCCACTTCTATTCAACCAGAGAACCTCTTTTTATTTTGCCCTGGCCATACGTCACACTTTCTATATATGCATGTCATACCTTAAGTCTTCATCTGAGTATGGTTTCACTAACATCTCACTAGCCTGTAGACTTGCATTCAAGCCATGCTTTACTTATAGACCAAATGCAATTTATCACTCCTAAACACTTGGCAATCTTATACTTCTATAATCCTACAACTGAAATCTATTTAGCATACATTGATTATATATGAAATAGCATGGGAGTTGACCTAACACAAAGTAACACAATGATAAATGAATGATAAAATGAATCAATTGGCTACATAGCAGAGTCCGCATATCTGGATATTACTAGCTGGACTTACCCAGCGTTGCCCAGGAAACTGGAGGAACATAATTTAGAACAACAGAAAGTGGTCTTGACAGCCTCTAACCATACTGCAGCTGCCAGTGCCTGACATCTGGCCATTATGGCAGACCCCCATGCTTTTCTGCTCCTGCATAAAGCAAAATCTCTGACTCAAAAAAGAGGCATTGCAATGTTGAGAATCAGAGCTATTTGAGTTGACAAACTTATGTACAAAAGTCACAATAGAAACTATGTCTCTGTTTTCTTCCCATGTCATGAGTCTTGGAGCCATTAAAAGCACCGTGGAAGGGAGAGCCCCCAAATCACCATGGCTTGTTTTGCCACCATTGCTGGAAGCATATGGAGGCCCCTCTTCAATAGTGCAATGTTTTGCTTCCTATCAGATGGTATTTTTGCTAATTATCCTTGTAGAAGCTAATGTTTCTTTGATAGGGAAGTAGGGGATAGGCATGCTGGGTCTACATATGCTCATACAAGAGCTGAGTATAGGGATGTGTCAATCAATGGGGCTGGCCCTACTGAATCTGAGAGATTTCAAGGTGACACCTCAAACTCTTCTCCCATCTTTTTTGATGAAACTATGAGTCAACTACCTGAGCCTGCTGGCATCTCTATAGTCCCTCCTTCAACACCACCTCCTTGACCAGCTGCCCCTCCCATAGACTGCATCTCTCACTCCCCTCCTTCCCCAGGATCATCTAGTATCAAACCCAGGACCAGTGCCCATATTTGAGGGATCCCTCCCCCCCCGCCTTGGATTAATTCCTCACCCACCCAGCATCATCCAATGCTGCCTCTTGGACCAGTGCCCCTTAAACGAGACCCCCCACCCCACCATGGGCTTCATTTTTCACTCACTCCCTGAAGGATTGTCCAGCCCCACTTCCTTCATCCCCCTACAATCCTGCCCTCCCCCCATTTGCCCCCAATGATTCAGCCCCAACCAGGGCCAGCCCGAGCCATTGGTGTGTTCCAGGCCCCGGGAGCATGGCACATGCGTGGCCCCACCCCTGCCCGGTCTGGCAGACCCACGCAGCGCCCCCTACAACAGGGCACCCTGGTCTGGCCCCACCCCCCTACCATCCTGCCCTTCCCCAACTTGTCCCCAACAGTCCAGCACCACCACCCCACAATCTTGCCCTCCCCCACTCAGAGATCTTTCGAAAAAAATTCTTCCAAAAGAGAGCATCTACACAGTAAAAGCACATCGAAAAAGAGATCTGCTTTTTCGAAAGATAACATCCATTCAGTGTGGACGCTATCTCACATTTAAACTGTGATTACTATGGATGGAGTGGCCACCAGGGCACCTGTGCTTTTCCCTCTGGGTATGTGTACACTAACACCCTAGTTCGAACTAGGGTGGTAATGTAGGCAACCGGAGTTGCAAGTGAAGCCCGGGATTTGAATTTCCCGGGCTTCATTTGCATCTTGCCAGGTGCTGCCATTTTTAAATGTCCGCTAGTGCGGACTCCATGCCGCGCGGCTACACGTGGCACGGACTAGGTAGTTCGGACTAGGCTTCCTATTCCGAACTACCATTATTCCTCGTGAAACATGAAATGTGAAATGAGGAGTAACGGTAGTTCAGAATACGAAGCCTAGTCTGAACTACCTAGTCCGTGCCGTGTGTAGCCGTGCGGCACGGAGTCTGCACTAGCGGACGTTTAAAACTGGCAGTGCATGGCAAGATGCAAATGAAACCCGGGAAATTCAAATCCCGGGCTTCATTTGCAACTTCGGTTGCCTACATTACCACCCTAGTTCATACTAGGGTGGTAGTGTAGACATACCCTCTTTCCTCTTCTTTTGAAAGAACTCCCTTTTCCCTGTCCACACATGCCTTTTCCAAAGAGCCCTTTGTAAAAAGGCTTCTTCCTCGTAAAAGGTTTACCAACGAATTCTAGAGGATTATTATTCTAGGGGATTATTCTAGGAGGGGATGGGTGAGATTCTGTGGCCTGCACTGTGCAGGGGGTCAGACTAGATGATCATAATGGTCCCTTCTGACCTTAAAGTCTATGAGTCTATGAAAGAAAAATCCCTCCATTCTTTCAATTTTTTTTCTGGAAGAACGTGATTGCAGTGTGGATGTAAGTTAAGGATTTTTTTGGAAAAATGGCCATTTTTCAAAAAAAATCTCAGCAGTGTAGACATACCATCAGAGAGGAACTGCCAGGCCCTGATCCAGCAGCATCTTTTATACCCTGACTGGCCACAGCAGAAGCAGCCACGCTAGTTTGCCTGGAGGACCTACTTTTTGCTCTCGTCCCTGGGGCAGGGTACAGCTAGGCCCAGTCCACTCTGCAACAGAAGGCTACAGATAGATGGAGGAATACAATGCGGACAAATGGGTCGCCATGATAGGGAGCATGATAGTCTAATCATTGTCAGGTATTTTGCATCTGAACTCTAACTCAGAATCTCAAGTACTGTTGGACTTCGGGTCAAATCTGGACCTGAGTCTAAAAAATGTGTCATAGCATAAGACAGCCCTTCTTTGTAACCTTCCCATAGCATATGTTGGAACCCAACTTGTTGCTTCAGCTTGTTTCTTTGCCTGGAATGTAAACCAAGAAAAATGTGATCGTTGAGGATGCCTACACAACCAAATATTGTAAAGTACACTGTAGAATGAAGTCCTTACAGTGAACACATTTTAGTAGGCTGACTGTTCTGAATGAAACTCAGCAATCTGTCACTCGGCCTTTCTGTGACATTTGATGTATTGAAATTACCGGGAAAAGATTTGGTTTTTTGACATACTAAATGAATTGAATTAAAAATGTGTGATTCATGGCATCTGTTTTGGGGTTTTGTTTTTTTAGGTTTTAACCACTATATTCTGAGGGGAATTAATTGAATCCATAAAATAAACTTAAATGTTTTAAGCAATCGCCTAGAGGACCAACAGGAAATGGTTGCGTAAGAGAGGTAACTTTTAACTGAAGGTCAAGCAATAATATACTGGAAACCTTGGGGATGCTTTAAGGGATGTTTAAGATAAGAGCTGACTACTGTTAGATAAGTAAATAGTGCCTATTGTATAAACCATAAACAAAGATCTCAGTCTAGGTTGAGAAGACAGAAAGGGAGACAGAGATGAAGTGACTCATCCAAGGTCATATAGCAGGATAAGAGCAGAACTAGGAATAGAACTCAGGATTCCTGATGCCTTTTCCCTGGTCTTTGGACCACACTGGCTCTATAGGAAAGATGGTCTCCAAATTTCACTGTACTGTGGGATTGAGAACCAATTAATGATTTACTTTCATGTTTTAGGGCTTACTTAGTCACTGGAACCATTTTACCATGCATATTAGTGTTTCCATTTTAAATATTTTTTTTACTGTGCATATTACTGAATCTTCACATTCTCCCTTTCCCTCTCCTACTGCCATATGAAACAAGCTAATATCCAATTTCCTTACATATCTTGCAAAAATAATGCCTTAGAAGGATTTGCATTGGTGTCAACTGATTGTTTATGTTAAGGATTAAGAGCTTTCAACCAAATTCCTTGCTGGTATAAACTGGCAGAGCTTCACTAAAGGCAATAGAGATCTGCCAGTTTACACAAGCAGATAATTTGGCCTCACACTTTTTTTTCCCCTTGTGTAGTGTCTCAGAAGAACTACAAAGATTTAGAGTGAAATGGAGCTCCCCAAAAAGCAGGCTGAAATATTAACTATATGCAGCAATACCAAGATTTAAGTTTTTTATTAAGAAATAGATATGAAATCACTGGCTGTAATTACATTTCCTTTTGGACAGCAATACATCATATCTTTCAAATTTTGTTACTGTTATTTCTCTGAATATTATTTTGGTTTCTGGTGGACTGATGTTGAATCTGTGTAAATTCTGCTAGCCCATGGAAACAGTAAAACAAGAAAAATGTGTCTGTCTTCAGTACAATCAGAGGAATTTGCACTTTTAATTTTAATTATTATTATGGAAGCACTCGGTTTGATTTATCCCTGCAGTAACAGACAGCGAATGTCAACAATGTCCTTTTGCTGTTGGCACTTAAGTGCTCACACACTTGTTACAACACTGTGGTGTGTCACGCACTTCAAGGAATCAGTATAAAAATTGCCACAATGGCTAAAACAGAGCACCATAAGTACATAAGTTTCCCTATTTAAAATCAGATCAAAGTAATGTTCTGTATTTGGAAATTTCTTTTTCCTGGATGTTCTTTTCCTTCTCTCCATAACAATATGCTTCAATAGAAAATGATCTGAAAACAGGAACAGTAGTGGATCAACCATAAGTCTATCTAGTCAAGTATTCTGACTCTGGATCTCATCCTGTGTCCAATGAAATGCATATTATGACTCCCATTGATTTCAGTCATGATCAGACTTCTCAGAGAGGCCATTACCAGAATGTTCAAGAAACATTTTGACAGTTACTGAATAGCCTGATCATAAGGGAAGTTTCTTAATGGTTGGATTGGGTCCTGAAGCAGGAGTAGCATTGCCAAAGCTTTATTGTTTCTTGTGTTTGTGTAATAATCCTTTAATTCTTGATTTATATTAGCTTGTGAGAATTTCATCATTTTCAGTTAGGGAAAAAAATTAGTCAGACAGAAAGAAGGTTGAAAATGTCTCTCTAGTGTACCCTAATGGTTCAAAAACTGAAAGACAAATAAAAAGAACCTCACACTTATTTATTTTCTTTTTACAACTTCATAATTTTTAAGTCTCTGTTACAATTTTGGAGAGTGTGTGTGTGTGTGTGCGCTTGACTCGTGTGGTTCATTTTGATTTTGGGTTTTTTTGAAAGCTTGGAGTGGCAATAATGCATGAGGACTTTTTGTATATTCCTGGTTTTTGCCTGATCTCTCATAATTATAAATTTTAATTATATTAAGTTATATAAATGTTAGATTGGGATTTTCAAAAATGTGTGTCTAAACTCTGTCTTTTAAATCTATATTTAGGCCCCCAAACATCTGGCCTGAACATCACATGTGCTGAGTTGAATTTCTGTGGGGGCTACTGAGGATTCCATAGGTTCAAAATGAGCACTCAGATATGGGCCTAGGATCCTAATGTTAGGCACATGTTTCTGAAAATTAAGGCCGAAATGACTATGGCCTGGTGGGGCAGAGATATGGTGAGGGTATTACGACAATAACAAAATAAAACTGGGAAAAGATTCCTGACAGAGAATTGTTAGACTAAGACAATTTAAACAAGACGGGACAAAGTACTAAAAAAATAAATTCCAGAGTACAGTCCTGCTCTGACAGGAGCATGGATTAGATTATCCTAATAGGTTACATTTTAATCATTCATTTATATCTTACAGTGAAAGCATTCTAGCATATGTTTTAAAATGCATGCACATAAGTATGATTATTTTGGCACTCTGCAATATTGGGTGAAGAGTGTGTGGGTGAAGCCATAATTGCAATCATGCATGCGTAATTGTTAATAGAAAATTGTGTAGGCAGCTTGATTTATTGCCAAGCAAATGTAGATGAATGGAAGCATCCACAAAGTAATTTTTCATATTACATAAATGTATAACATAGAATAGGGTTTTTTACTCATTCTTATTATGCTCAGGGATTAATTTCTGTGCTCTACAAGGACAAAATAAACAAAAGCAGTATGTGATAGTGACAAGAGTTGAATCTTCATATTGGGTAATGAGTTAGCCTGTTTTCAAAAGGTAGAGCACTGATGTGAAGCATGTAAAATACTATTAAATTAAGTCCACATCAGTGTTCCCTCTAAGGGTACGTCTACACTGCATCCCTAGTTCGAACTAGGGATGCAAATGGAGACAACCGAAGTAGTTAATGAAGCGGGGATTTAAATATCCCACGCTCCATTAACATGATCTCGCCGGCGCGCTTGTTCGAATCACAGCTGATTCGAACCAGGAAGTGCGCGCCGGGACGCGTTAGTTCGGACTAAAGCCCTTAGTCCGAACTAATGTTACTCATTTTTTTCAGAGACGCATGCTTTAAGGGATCCTCTGGAACAGCCATTGCTCTGCTCCTGCAGCTGGCTTGCCAACCTACTAGAGGGACAACAAAGCTTCTGCAGTGCTTGCTTTGAGTGTCCTGCTTTGTGGGACATCACAACATTTTGCTTCCTGGTTGGTTTTTGTGCTTTCAGTTACTTTTTTGCCATGGAGCCGGAGCTGCCCCTGGGCAGGCAATGCCCCCACACTGTGATGCTGGAAGTTCTGCTACATGTTCATGAGACCATCATCATGTTCATGGCAGAGCTGGATTCAGAACCCAGCTTTGAGCCCTTCACTCGAGCTTCAGCCCCACTGCCCTTGCCACCTAATTTACTCCTGGAGAGGCAAGTTTGGAGGCTGGACACCAGTTGAGACTGGTGGGACCATCTTGTTAGGGAGCAGTGGGACGACGAGGCTTGGCTCCAAAACTTCTGTATACGGAGCTGTTCCAGGAGCTGTGTGCCTGGCTCGCCTCTGCCCTACAATGCCAGGACACCCACTTTTGGCCCACCATCCCCCTGGAGAAGCGGGTTGCTATTGTCCTCTGGAAGCTGGCCACCCCCGACAGCTGTCATTCAGTGGGACACCATTTTGGCGTATAGAGGTCTAATGTTGGGGCCGTCTTGATGGAGGTAAGTCACTTTCTGGGGACAGTCCATGGTGGGGGTGGATAAAGGGCATGGTCAGGACCGTGCAGAGGGGATGGGATGGGAGTGGTAGAAGCCCTCCTGCCCTCACCCTGCTGTGGTGCAGGGGGTGGGAGGGTTGCCTAAGGGGGGTTCTTGGGGTCTGGGAGGAGAAGAATGGGGAAGCACCTCTCTTCAGCTCAGGCAACTCCTCTAATTTCCTGTTATGTGTGTTTCTATTTGTCCCTTTCTGCAGGTGGTGACGGCCATCAATTTGGAGCTGCTTCACAGGACTGTCCACCTCGGAGACCTGGATACATTGTGGCCAGATTTGCAGGGCTAGGATTTCCGAACTGCAGTGGAGCACTTGATGAAACTCACATCCCGATCCGCACACTGCTCCCTCGATCAGCCCAGTATATTAACATTAAGGGCTACTTTTCCATGGTGCTGCAGGCCCTGGTCGACCACCGGGGACAATTCAGACATTTGTGTCGTGTGGTCAGGCTGGGCACACAATGCCTGCGTCTTCTGGAACTCATACCTGTACCTCAGGCTGCAGGCTGGGACATTCTTTCCAGAGTGAAACTTTGCAGTCAGGGATGTGCAGATGCCAATGTGCATCGTGGCTGATGCGGCGTACCCCGTTGTGCCCTGGCTCATGAAGCCATTCCCTGGACACCTGGATGCGAGCAGGGAACTGTTTAACCTCCCACCTGAATCAGGCTCGCTTCCAGGTAGGCTGTGTCCAGACTCAGGATTTTTTTCGAAAAAAGTAGCCTTTTTTCGAAAAAACTTCACCTGCGTCCAGACTCAAGCTGCGTTCTTTCGAAATTAAATCGAAAGAACGCGGCTTTTCTTTTGATGGCGGTAAACCTAATTCTACGAGGAAGAACGCCTTCTTTCGAAAGTTCCTCTTTCGAAAGAAGGCATCCTTGAATGTAAATAGGGCTTCCTCGAAAGAGAGCATCCAGACTCGCTGGGTGCTTTCTTTCGAAAAAGCAAGCCGCTTTTTCGAAAGTTCCGCATGTAGTCTAGACGTGCTCTTTCGAAAGAGGCTCTTTCGAAAGATATTTTCGAAAGAGCCTCTTTCGAAAGAGGCTTGCAGTCTAGACATAGCCGTAGAGTGCACCTTTGGCTGTCTGAAGGGCAGGTTTAGATGCCTGCTCACTCGGCTGGACATGGGGGAATGCAACATCCCTGAAGTGTGCTGAACAACCTGTTGGAAAGGAAAGGGGAGGCCTTCCTTCCAGGGTGGGGGACATGGGCTGATGTGGAGAGGAGGCAGTTTGAGCAGCCCTGGACAGCTGCCATCCACCAAGCCCACCAGTCGAGATTATGCATTTGGGAATCCCTGAGGGAGAGTTTCCCCAGGACCTTCCAAATGTGGGTATGCCCCATGCCCACAGTCCCTTCCCCCCAAAAACCCATCTCTGCCCCACATTTTACACATTCACACAGAGAACAAAGACAGGTGTGCTTGACAAGATGCTTACCACACTGTTGTATGTTACAAAACCTATATAACTGTTTTGTAAAGAAAAATAAACTTGTTAACAAAGTAAAGTGCTTCCCTTACTTACTCTCACAGGTGGGATGTAAATCTGGAAGGGGGAAGGGAGGCTCAGGGCTGAGGGTGCTGCCTGGATGAAGAGCTCCTGCCACCTCAGGTGTGGGAGCCTGCTTGGAGACAGCCGTGCATGCGGGCTGGGACAGTAGGGGACTGGGAAGGAGGTGGGGCCGCACTTGGGTCTGGGATGGCAGGAGAGAGGGGGGGCAGAGGGGGAGGGGGAGACAGGCTGAGCAGGAAGAACAGGCATAGGACCGGGGAAGGCCATCTCCTCCCAGATAGCAGCACAAATTGCAGTGTGCTCTGAACAACCTCATCCAGCAAGCAACTGTGCCACTCTGACTCTGCCTGCATCCTCTGTGTGATTCTCTCCTGCATCCCTTGCAGGACTGAGATGTGCTGGTGCGTCAGGTCCAAGTATGTGCACCAGTGCCGATGGGTTCCATGCAGCCGTCTGGGTGGTGGGACAGGTGTGGCACTTGCCTCCTGGACAGCTGGTCCATCTGTGGAGAACAAGAGGGAAAAGTTGTCAGTCACACATCAGTTGGCATGCTCACACTTTCCCTGAGAGGGCATGCCCTCCTTCTCAGCAGTCAGTGCCTGTCTTAGTGTCGGGGATGCTCATGTGGTCTCAGCAAGGCGTGGTGTGGCCTGGCCACTGTCTTTCCTCTCCCTCCCCCCCCCCCACACACACCATGGCCAAGCAGCACAGACAAATGTCAGGCCACAGTTGGTATTCCCAGAGGTTGCTGAGAGGCCTGAAGCTATGTGGCAATCCCAGGGCCCCCACCCATGCCTGCACCTGGCATCACTGTCTGCAGGAGCATGTGGTGCCTCGCACTTATGCGGGTGCAGGGATAGGATGGCCATCCCTGTGGTTGGCCATGTGTGGGGGCCTCCCAGGCTGTGATCAGCATGACACATCACAGTATTGCACCATGCACTTTGCTCCTGCCTCCCCTGCCCTGTGCATGTTGGACCCTCACAACACTCACCTGATGTTCCCTCTCCAGTGTCCAAAGTTGTCTGGGAGGCCTCCTGCATCTGGGTGTCCAGCTCCAGGGTGAGGGTCACTGTGCTCCTGGTGTCTTCCTCCTCCTCGTCTTGGAGCTGCTGGTCCTTTGGGGTGTCATCCTGGAGCTGCAGCCACTGCTGCACAGGGGTCTCCATCCCAGACTCCACTACCTTCTCTGGAGACAGGGGTTCCCCTGTCCCCAGGATCTGGTCCAGGTCCTCATTGTATGCGCAATAGTGTGCTGCTTCCCCAGAGCAGGAGCTGCACTCATGGGCCTTAACATACTTCTGTTGCAGCTCCTTCACCTTGGTTCTGACCTGGTCTAGTGTGCAGGGGTGGTAACCTTCTTTGGCAAGGCCATCAGCAATTTTGCCATAAATGTCTGCATTCCTCCTCCTGGACTGCGGGGCTTGAAGAGACTCCTCCTTAGACCAGAGCTCCAAGAGGGCTTTCATCTCAGGTGCAGACCAGGAGGGTGCCTGACATTTGGTTCCCCTGGCTTGGTGCAGGGACGTGTCCCTGGAAGGGCCAGGAAGGTTTTGGGGGGCTTGTCCCTGGGACATAGCTCTGAGTGGGCCTTCCAGCAAAAGCCAAGCAGTTATGCTCCAGGTTGGAGCTGGCTTGCTGCCACAATGCTACTCCTAGGTGCCTGTGCCTTTAAAAGATGGCTACTGGCAGGAACAATAGAGGTGAAAGGTCTGGCAGTAGTGTCCACCAGGGCAAATAGCATTATTCCTCCTAAAACGAGGTTTACCGCTGTCGACAAAACCACTTCATTCTTTCAATTTACTGTCGACAGAACGCGGCAGCAGTCTAGATGCAGGTAAAGATTTTTTGAAAAAAGTCTACTTTTTTCAAAAAATCCCTGTAGTCTAGACACACCTCTAGTGATTGGATGAGAAATTGGCAAATGGGCAGGCAAGACTCAGGAAACTGGTATATTGGAGATAATGAGGTAGGGTTGATGTAAAGCTTAACAGAGAAGGAGGCAGAGTTAGGTAGAAAGAGAAGACGCTTAAAGTTGATGCACTTAGCAGATGGGGAGTTAGCGGACAGATTCAGAGGGGAGTATTAAAGGGTAACGCTTTACTTGGGGTAGACAGCAGCTGAATTCCTTTCAGTTGTAACAGTGAGGACGCGTCTACACAGCAGTGTTATTTCGGAATAACTAGCGTTATTCCAAAATAACTTAGTCTGTGTCTACACATCCAGCAGTTATTTAAATATGTCAAAATAGTATTGAGTTGGAGGAATTCTTACTCCGACTCCTGTAACCCTCATTTTACGTGGAGTAAGGGAAGTCAAAGTAAGAGTGCTCTTTCTTGGACTTCCTGCTGTGCAGACAGCGCCAAAAGTGGAAATAAGCTATTTCAACATAAGCTACGCAATTGACGTAACTCAAGTTGTATAGCTTATTTCAGCCTTAGTGCTGCTGTGTAGATGTGCCCTGACTGAGGTCTTTGGCAGTATTGCTATACTACCCTTGTTATACTTATTTGGTATTTTTAATTCTGCCCATATCTTTTGTAAGAGAACTGTCAAAATGTCTAGTGTGTTCTTCAAGTTACCCTTAGAAACCTGCATTGAAATGTTATGCAGACCTGGTGCCTTTCCATTTTTTTTAACAGATTGATTTCTCACTATTTCTACTTTGGTACCAGGTCCTAGTTTGACATTCAGGTCTTCTGCTTTCTCTGTTTCAGGAAGACTGGCCACTGGCTCACTGTTCGATAGTTGATTTTGTCTGGCTTCCATTTATTTAATTATTCAGATGTCTTTGTTATTAAATTGCTTTTGTTGTTTAATTGGTATTTCTTTTTCACAACTATCTAATGATGTTGTAAAGTGTCTTAATGTCATTTTATGCTACAGCTGTCTATGCATCTGACACTATTTTGTCAAAGTGTTTTCCTCACAGTCTTTTTGGCTTCTTTGTTCTTCACAACATATTCCTGCTGCACTTGATGTCTCTATGGTCTTCTTATTCTTCCTTAATCTAATTTCAATTTAATTTGTGTTTTCTATTTTCTGATCTTTCCTCTATCCTGGTACTACGTCAACCATTTTAATGTAAGTTTCCCTTTAATCATTTCCATTAGTTGACGGTATGATCCCCGATCAGCTTCTGAAGGGTATATGTCTTTTGATAAAATATAATCAGATTAAGCATATGTATAGAAATATTAATAGAAGTTACTAAAGCTGTAACAGCAAGTAGGAAGGCACAAACAAGATGGCTACGTCTACACTGGCATGATTTTCTGGAAATGCTTTTAATGGAAAAGTTTTCCGTCAAAAGCATTTTCGGAAAAGTGCATCTAGATTGGCAGGATGCTTTTCCGCAAAAGCACTTTTTTATGATTGGGGCTTTTTTGCGGAAAACAGTACTGTGCTGTTTACACTGGCCCTCTTGAGCAAATGATTTCTGCAAGAGGGCTTTTGCCTGAATGGGAGCAGCACAGTATTTCCACAAGAACACTGACGATCTTACATGAGATTGTCAGTGTCCTTGCAGAAATTCAAGCATCCAGTGTAGACAGCTGGCAAGTTTTTCCGCAAAAGCAGATGATTTTGCAGAAAAACTTGCCAGTCTAGACACAGCCGATCTGTTTTCTTAGTGTGATAAGTTTATTCTGAAGATTTATTTTAGATAAGTCATTGGCCTTTTTTGGTTTAACTTTTGCCTGAGAACTCTGTGCCTTCTCATTCTGTCTTAGTGTTTATAGGTCACACAAGACTATGTGTAGTAATGTATCAAAACTGGTCCTTAAATTAGGAGGAACGTCTTCTTCCTTTGATGTTTCCAGAAGAATCTGGGCAAAATTTGTATTTCATTAACATGCATTTTTCAGAGTATCTTTTCCTTATAACCAACTGTAATGAAGCAAAGAAATTGTGAGCCAGCACATAAGTGGTTAATGTGAGCCTGTGGGCCCTGTCAGCTCTGCCCTGCTAGACCAGCAGAAGGAGGAAGAAAAGAAGAGAATCTGGCTTAGTTCAGGACTGACTTGCAAAGAAGGAGGATGGAGCTAAGCTTCTGTGCATGTGGGGAGCTTTTCTACAAGCTTTATAGCTGGGATGGTCACTAAGGGAGAAATGCTGTCCATGACTGGGAAAGGCTGCTAAAATTCCAGTTCAATTAGATCTTGTCGAGGAAATGTAAACAATTGGTTAAAATTATATGAATAAAAACAGAATAAATATAGAAACTATTGGGCCACTGTGCCATGGATGGGGAGGAGATGAAAGAAAACCAGCAGGGCTGACAGAATTGCTGGGCCCCTGGGAAAAGTGCGGGAGCCTGGCTCTGGCCTCCCAGAAGTGGTGGGGTCTCATTTGAAAGGGTAAGGCTGGGGGAAGCCTGTCCTCAGTGCCACCTGGACCATACCGTGCCTGTGCCCATCCCCAGACAGCTCTGAGCATTTCCCTGAGCATGTCCTTGGGGGCTCCAGCAGTGTCTTAAAGGGTCTAAGGCACTGGCCACTGCTGCTGCCACAGCAGTGGTGGCTGGGAGTCCTGGACTCTTTTGAATTGCTTGGCCCCCACGGCAGTTGCTCCCTTGGAAGTCCCTCTCCCATTGGTGGGCTTGAAGATAACCTAGATATGGCTTAAAATGAATGAGTACTTTGCTTCCATTTCCAGGAAGGATGAGACTACAGGGCATGGTCATGATAGCAAGATGGCTGATAGAAGTTACTGTGTAGGACTGGAAAGGACCACATCTGAAGTGTAAAAAAAATGTAGAGCTAATGTGCTTAAATGAGGGGGACTGGATGATTTGCAACACAGAATACTAAAAGAAATGGCACAAGTTAGCCAGCGTGCTACCAAGGATTTTTAATATATTTCAGGGGTTGCACCATATGCTGGACAATTGCTAACATTGTGCCTATATGGAAGAAAGGAGGGGAAAAAAAGTGATCCAAGCTATTATATCTGTTAGTGATATCCAGTAAGATGCAAGGCTTTAAAACAAATTGTGAGGAAAAATTATTAAATTCAAGGAGGTAGATGAAAAAGGGGAAGAATGCAGCATGGATATCCACAACTAGATCGAACCTGTTTTTAGATAAGGGGAGATGCAGTTGAGCCACTATACATGGACTTAAATCAAGCTTTTCAAATACTACCAGCTTAAAAGTATTAGCTAAATTATAAAAGACAGAGGGAATGAGTACAAGAATCATAAAACAGGTAAGGAACTGACTAAAAGGGAGAAGGTAACAGTTTGTTTGCTGAAAGAAGATCTATAGATCTGGCAGGAATGTTCTAATGGATTTTCTCAGGGTAAATCCTGGGTCCAGTATTACTTAATTTTTATTAATGATCTTGGCACAAAAAATAGGAGAGTGATAATAAAATTAGTTGATGTTACAAAGTTGGAGGGCATCACCAATACAGAGGATTACTGCAAAGTGCAAGATGATGCCCTTATTACAATTGCTTCTATAAACTGAGGGGCTAATCAGCTGGAAGCATACAACTAGCAGGATAGGAGAAGGTGTGTTGGTCCATCATAGGAAAACTGAGCCACTAATGTGATGCACCTCAAATACAGCAAATATGATCATAGAATATATCAGGAAAGTCACTTGCATTAGAGAAAAACATACAAATGCCATTGTATGAGGCATCAGTAAAACCTCAGTTTTGGCAAGAGTTCATCAAACTGATTTATTTGACATAATATTTTCAGTGTTTTTGATGAAAAATAGCTTTTTGGCTGAATTTGTTTTATTTTTTTCCAATGAAAAAGCAGATTTCTCCCAAGATTTTTAATTCTCAAATCAATTTTTGGTAGAAAAAATGTAATTGATTTTTGTTTAAAGTTTTTTTTGCTAAAATATTTTTGATTGTTTTTTTTATCAAAAATAGTGTAGCTTTTTGGGTGCCTGTGTACCAGGAAGATGAATTGAACCTAGGTGACAAGGCGCAGAGATGAGCTTTTAGGATACTAAGAGGACTGGAGAGTAGATTAAGAACCTTCATGTGTTTAGCTTAGCAAAATGAAGACTGAGAGGGGATGTAATTGCTCTCTTTAACTAGGTATCAGGAGATAAATGCCAGATATGGTGAAGCTAAAGGACAGGCTTAGCACAGAATGGGTAGAAACCAGCCATGAGCTAATTCAGGCTATAAATTTCAAGAATATTTCTGACCATAAAAAAAAGTGAGGTTCTGGAAGAGTCTCCCAGTAGGAACAGAGGGCAAACAAACAGCTTAATTAATTTTAATAGAAAGCTGGACAAATATATGAGTGGGATTGTAAGGGTACGTCTAGACTACCGCGTTTTGTCGACGGAAGTTTTGTCGACAGATACTGTCGACAAAACTTCCGTCGACAATTTGCGTCCAGACACATGGAGTTCTGTCGACAAAGCAAGCTGCTTTGTCGACAGAACTCCGTAGTCTGGACGCAGTGTTACAGGCAATAACACCTTCTGTCGACAGAGTTCTGTCGACAGAAAGTGTTATGCCTCGTAAAATGAGGTATACCAGCGTCGACAAAACCGCGGAGTTCTGTCGACGTTATGTCGACAGAACTCCGCGGTAGTGTAGACGCTGGTATTGTTTCGTCGACAAAAGTCCACTTTTGTTGACAAAACTAGGTAGTCTAGACACACCCTAAGAGGGTATTGTTTGTGAATGGGGGTGGGGGAGAAATAGCCTGTCTCCCCCTTTTTGGTTCTTGTCAGATGTTCCTAAAATCACATGTTTCAGGGCTTCAGCCAGTCATGTTCAGGAGTCAGAGGGGAATTTCCCTATTCTAGTGTATTCTAGGTTTCTTTTTGTCTCCTTCCTCTTCATCACTGGAGAAAGTCATAGCAGGAGATGAGACACTGCTATGACACTGCTAAGGATGGATGGTGAGGGCCGGTGCTGTGAGATAGTATCAACCAGTCTCTGGAGTGCTTGGTTGGCTGGTAGTTGTTTATTTGTTCAGGGTCTAATGATCATATTATGTGTATTTGAGAAAGAAGCAGAAATACAGCTAAAGTTTAAAATCATCACATTTATTAAAAGCATTAAACAATTCAGTGTTATCATCCAAATGAAACCTGACTTGTTACTACTGGTATGTGGGGTATTACATGGTTGCTACTTATGTCCTTCTAAAGGTAAAGCAAGTCTTTGGGGTATGACAAAGCTGATGGCTTCCTTTCATTCTGGAGATCTCAACAGGCAATAACTGACATTCATCAATATAGTTTTTTTAAAGCATGTTTTCAGCCTCACTGCTTGCAAAGATAAATTTGAAAATCTAAATATATCACTGGCCTTTGTGGTCTGTTGATTGTTTTGGAAGATTGGAGGTCATTTCTCAGTTGTAAGAAGCATTTCTAGCTAAGGAGTCAGTACAGGCAGTCCCCGGGTTACATGGATCCGACTTACATCGGATCCCTACTTACAAACGGGGTGAGGCAACCCTGCACTAGCTGCTTCCCCCAAGCAGACCAGGGAGATGTGACACTAGCGCCCCTCCCCAGCAGACCAGGGAGATGCGGAGCGGCTTTTCTCAGCAGACACCTCAGCTTGAGAATAAAGGACTGAGGGAAGTGAGGTGTGGGAGAATAAAACTGAGCTCTGGAGAAATGTTTGGCTAGAGTTTCCCCTACAATATGTACCAGTTCTTACTTACATACAAATTCAACTTAAGAACAAACCTACAGTCCCTATCTTGTATGTAACCCGGGGACTGCCTGTAGCAGATCTAGGGTTTCCACAAGGTGTTAACCAGCCACCTGACTTCAGATTGACCTAGCACTTAGTGGGACACAGTTGGACAAAATATAAATATTGCGTTCTCTCATCTTGGGTTGAGTAAGAAGAAACTGAAACCTGAGATGAAAGACCGAAGCTGAATCATCACTCTGGTAACATCCCTAGTTGCCAGGAGATGTTTGAAACAACGTGTTAAGACTATATATTGAGGTTTATTAATCATGATTAGGCTGTATCAATATTCACACAGTGTCCAAAATCCTGTCCCAATAGGTACTCAAGCTTAGCAATAAAACTTGGAAGGATTATATGGGAGAGGCTGAGAATAGGAATTGGGTGGGAATGTTACCAGACATGTGAGTTGGGGTAAGGGGAAGCTGAGTTTACCATTTTTTATTGGACTTTCCTGTAGTGACCCTCATTTTGATCCCACGGTATGGTTTAAACCCAGGATCTTCAGCAGCACAGACATTTACCACAAGAATGAAAGGCCTAAAGCCATTACATACTAGTAGCTATTTTCTGTGAATTAACCACTAAGAGGCCTAACAGAGGGCTTAGTTTATGCTTGGGAGAACATGTTGTTGATGTGAATGAATCTCTTCTCAAAGTGGGATTTCTGCAAAATGAATGTTTGGTTGGATATAGCTCTTGACTTGGACTCTGGACAAATGTCCATCAGTAGTTTTTGTACACATTTTCCACACCTAGATTTAAAAATATTATTACGTCTGCCCAAATTCATTATTTATGAATTATTCTTCTTTTATTTCAGTGTTTCTTAAAGCAGGCCACGGGCCCATTCCGTGTCTACACAGTACCCATAGCTTGAAATAAGCTATGCCATTTGAGCTACACAACTTGCATAGCTTATTTTGAGTCAGTTTCAAAATAGCTTATTTCAAAATTTGGCACTGCCTACACAGAACTTATTCTGAAATAAATCGCTATTCCAAAATGGCTCTTACTCCTCACGGAATGAGGTTTACGAGGACGTCAGGAAAGCAAGCCAGTTATATTTCGAAATAATGGGAGCACTCTAAAGACATGGAATTGCTATTTTGGGATACTGGAGGTATCCTGAAATAGTGCCTGCAGTGTAGACGTAGCCTGAGGGAGCTGCTCACAGGCCTATCTGGTTTGTTTACTTACCAGCTCCACAGCCATGGAGCCTCACAGCTCCCACTGACTCCAATTCACCATTTTCAGCCAAGGAGGGCTGGGAGAAGCAGTGTCCTGGGCCATGCTGCTTCCCACAGCTCCCCTTGGCTGCGAATGGCGAACTGAATCCATGGGAGCCATGATGCTCTGTGGCTGCAGAGCCGGTAAGTAAACAAACTGGAACAGCCCGGTAGCAGCTTTCTCAGAGTGGGCCTGTGGACCATTTTGAGAAATGCTGCTTTACTTACTTCCTGTGGCTTTTTTCCTGCATGTGTGATCGCTGCTGCTATTAGCTTTGTGTCATACTCCGTGTTATTGGGCAATGCTTCCTCAGATTGCTCCAGTGCCTAACAGCTGTGATTATGTGTTACCAGTTTTCTCTGAGTTCACTAAGCAAACTTGAGAGTAATACAGCGAATTGCATTTTTTCCATTATATGAATTTCATCCATCTAAAGCCAACCTTGCAGTTCCTACATATGTGTCCGTATATTTCGCAGTTCCTACATATGTGTCCGTATATTTTGTCTGACTATCTGGGGTGGCCTTTGCAGTGTGTGTACAATGCTGGACCAGAAACTGCTGGTTATACCAGATATGATTTTGTCATTTTCAAAGCATATGGATTTTTAAGGAGATAGCACCATCATGTGGTAACAATACATAAGACTTCTCTTGGTTTCCATTTTATATATATAAAGTAATTATTTTTATTATTGCATCATGATAGCAACTAATTTTGTTGAAACAAATTTTAGAGTGTCTATTCCTTCTGCTATTTGGAAGGATGGGAGAAAGAAAGCGAGACACATTGCTGCATATGAAACATTGTGGGTTTTTATTTCTGCTGTTGATTAGAGTGTTTGCAGATTCCAACCATGCCACTACCATCCGTTCTTGACACAGAGAGGAAAACCTGTCCATAAAGTTTCTATTAAAATACAGTGCATGACTTCACTCAGTTAAGCTGCTGGGAGGCTTCACTGGTAGGAGATTCAATGTTCAGCTTCATTATTGGTTCTCAAGGTACATGGGTGTAAGGTAAGCCAGGCAAAAATAAATAAATAAATAAAAATGTGAAAGTACTATACAGTACAAAGGTCTGGGGAATATTAAGGGTAAACAGTGCAAAGCATTTCAACAAAAGCTTTTTAGTCTCATGTAAACTACTCCCAAGGTTCAATATATGTCTTCTGGACCCAAGATTATTTTCAGCTATTAATAAAGTGCTTCAGAAATATCTGTAGTCCTAGTGAAAAGCAATAACCTCAGCACTACACAGAATATTATATTAGAAAGTGTATCTGTTTGTTCAAGAAATCCCCCTAAACAGTAAGAGCTAGAACCACCAAATTTGGTATGCAGCTTCCTCTTACAATAACTTAAAGCAAGATTGTGGTTTGGCTGTGCCAAGAAAGTGGGATGTGCCTAGAATGGCTTTGCTTCTCATAAGATCACACTGAAAAAGAAACAAAGTCATCAGACTGGGGGTGCGCCTGAATCATCAGAGAGTGACTGGGAATGTGTCCCAGCACCAAGCCTCCCACCTCCTCCCCAGATCCCTTTAGGAGGATGGGGGGGGGGGGGGTAGAGGGGCAGGAAACCTGGAACTTTCCCACCGCTGATTCATACAGGGATGCACAACACCATATAGAAAAGAGACAGAATCACCAAGCAGATGAAAGGGTCTGACTGGGGACATACCCCCGCCATCCGGAGCTGCCCAGACCACAAGCCACTGCCCCAGGTGACCTTTAGGGAACATGGTTGGGGAAGCTGAAGCTTCCCCCCCCCTTCTTTCAGGAACATTGATGGGTGCTATCCTTCATAAGAGAACAAGGGGAAAGTGCATCATTTGCTGCATTCCTCACTCTGGCTGGGGAGTGCAAGGGGCAGATGAACCAGGATCTGTCCCAGCCAGGAGACATGCATCCCTCTCCCATCTGGACGAGAGTCCAGAGTAGAGCTATAAGTGATAAAAAGTTTAGAAAAATCTGACCTATGAATTAAGGCTAAAAAACTCCCCAAACAAATTAAAAATCAAAACCAAATTTACCAAACAAACGAAAAACATCTGGGTATATTGACTACTGACAAAAGAAAACTTACCGAGGAACCTGATAAGAGTCTTCAAATATGAAACCAGGCTCTCACAAAGAGAACTGTAATCAATTGTTCTCAATATCCACTGTATTTACTGGAAGATGACAAGTGTGCTCTTCAGCAGCATGACACTATATGACAAAACTTTCCACAGAATGAGAGCTATTAGCACTGTAAAAGTATTATCTTGTGGCTAATACCAAGGGTTTCATCATATTCCTTTTTTTATGTTGTCTACAACGTGCTAAGAAAAGAATTCAAATTAATATGCTAAAACCAAAAATCCCTTTCTTCCCACACACTCATTTCCATGAAATGACAGTAAACTTGGAAGAGCATTCTTGGTATTGACATACAAATACAGATCAAACATCCCACATTCTCTTTCCCTGCTTGCACCAGTCTTGCCATATAACAGTAAACAGTAGTATGTTAATGTATTCCTCTAATACACATTTAAGCTCAAAGTACACTATTTTAAAAGTAATATCAACTCATAGTTATTGTTCCAAGGCACTAAGCAAAGCAGCAGTGTTGATAGGTCTTATTTTCTCAAATACCCTATTCCACCAAATCATTATTAGTCCTTTATTGATCTAATGTAAAAATAGCTTTGACAATTCTGATGGTCAGGTCTCGACAAACTATACAATCTACTCGCCCGTGGCGAGTAGATTTCAGCCGTGCGCCCTGTTCATTCACGGCGTGTGCATGCACAATGCAGCTCTTGCACATGCACAGTACAGGGCTGGTGAGCAGTTTACGCTGCTGTTTGTCAAGCTCTGCTGATGGTCAATAAAGGATATCTGCTTTAATTTTAATAATTGTGTGGCATAGAAGGAGAAAGACCAAGAGAAACAGAATTTTATGTCATAAGCACTACTAGTATTTGCATGACTTTTTTCTTGATGCCCCACTACTATAATTGATTATTTTCAGGGACTTGCTAACTGAAAGAGCTTTGTATGAGTTCTTCCGACGCCTTAGTACCCAGTTTTTGGTGAACTAAGTTTTTTCCTATTTGGAAGTTAGATTTTTCTTGGCCATTAGATCCTCTATGGTGATGGGACTGAGGAGACCCTGGACTCCTTGGGGACGAATCAGTAATCAACTGTGAAACCTGAAGGAATCAGTCTTTAAAAGTACATAATTCATCTCCTCATCAGCAACTCTTAGTGAAACTTCTGTCTCATCTGTTTTACTGAAAGAAAAATACAAGAAAAAAGAAAAGATTGAGGCCTTTGCCCCTGGTTGTGCGTTCATGTAAAGAGAAGCGCTATAAGTTGAACCTTTCTAGTACGGTACTTTCTGGTCTGGCAACATTCGTGGTCCAGCATGAATTTAGTCAGCCAGATGTCCACTTTAGTTAGCTCATGTGGCCAAGTTTCCTGAAGTCCCATAAAGTTTGTTTACAGCCACCAGTCCTGGCGCTGAGTATCCTGTGTTGTTATTTAGCTCTAATTTACCCTTAAATGTCTTCTAAGAGCCCAGTAAGCAGTGGCAGTACTGATAATGCTGCTAGACAATACTGACCTCTTATGGTTTGGAAAGTTCTGTAATTCAGATCAGGTACTGGTCCAGTCTTGAGAGTTCCAGACTAGAGAGGTTCAACCTGTATGGTATTTTTTGATCGCTGGGCACTTAAGGTTGGTAATGTGACAATGGGAAATGCTATTTATGAAGTAAACATCTATTTGTCATTTAAAATTAATTTGTTAAAAAAACCTTAGAATAATTATCTGATTAATTAAAATTGGGTAAGGTGCTACTGGTCAGGAATGAAATGCACTGGCAGAGCTGCATAGGGAACCTTGCAGTACATCTGATTGGTTAATATTATAAGTTGTTGACTTTCACAAAAAGTAGCCATTTAGTGATTCTATGACAGCTGTTCTCAACCTTTTTTCATTTGTGGACCCTTAGGGCAGTTGATTAATCGCAGTTAACTCATGCAAGTAACTAAAAAAATAATGATTAAAAATTAATCATGTTTAATCACACTGTTAAAAAATAAAATACCAATTGAAATGTATTAAATATTATGGATGTTTTTCTACATTTTCAAATATAATTTCAATTATAAAACAGAATCAGAAGTGGGTTGTGCCCAGGAAAGCTCATGATACCATCTAGTCTTTAAGGTGCTACTAGACTATTTGTTGTTTTTAAAGTTTTTCCTGTTACAGACTAACTCAGCCACACCTCTGAAGCTTTAGTTACAGAATACAAAGTGTACCAGGCTCACTTTATATTATTTTTAATATAAATATTTGCTCTGTAAAATAAAATTAGAAAAACAAAAGAAATAGCATCTTATTGCACCTCTGTGTGACGTCAGAAAGTGGTTTAGTGGCCTTTACTCTTTAGGGATATGCACAGCTTCTTTGACTCCATTCTGATTTCTAAAATAACTTCCCTTTTAAGAGTCTGAGGTACACTACAATATTTGCTCATCTTCACACTGGCTTCTGCAACAGACATCAGCTAATTACACCGCCCCACTTTATACCTCTTCTTTCTTTATCTCTCTGCATTGTTTAGGATCCTCCTCCTCCATACTTGCCTGTCTGCTGGCAGGGAGACACTGAGAGCATAGGACACACAGGTTCTTTGCTGTCAGTTTGTGCCTGTTACCATCTGCGGGGAGGAACAAATTGCAGGGAAAGCTCTGCTCAGGCCCTGCAGTGCTGTTGGGAGCATGTTTGTTGCAAATAGTATCTCTGAAGAACTTTTTCTGCTGAATCCTAACAAATTTCTTCTTACGATGTGCAAACTGAAGTTTTTCACAAACTTGCTGAGTAATTATCCATGAGTCGTTCTTGTGGGTGAATCTTGTCAGCTGAAACCAGGATATAAGAAAGGGTTAAGTGACTCTTTAGGCAGAGCGGATGAAGGTGTAAGACCTATGATGCACAATAGTTTTGAACTGGTATAGCTATTTTGGGTAATCAGTGTGGTTTTATTTAAATATGCTAGTCATGTTCCTAGTATGAACACAACTATATCACTATAAAAATGTCTTATATGGGTTATACCTGTGTAACACTCTGTGCTGGGGACACCAAGATGGGTCGGTATCCCTATATCTACAACAGTTTACTTTAAGTATAAGTTTTATCTGTAAATATTTGGTGGGCCAGAAAGAGAGAGAGATTGCAAAGCTTTGCAGTTCGGAGAGTCACCTGGGAGGAGGAATGCCTGGGTCTCCTCTGATGAAAATTTAATTATTTATGCAAAGTGCTACAGCTTCAATAGGAGAGATTTACACTAGAATAACAATAGCTAGGGAATTCTCCTGCAATGGTGATGAATCTGGAAGAGTGATGATCTTTACCAGGAAAATTCTCTAATGACAAAGGTATAAGCAGAGGTGAAAGTGGGCTGACAGGGCAAGTACAGCATACTGGTAAGAAAGTACTTACCGGTACTGGTGGTGCACAGTTGACGTTAAAGCACTGCTGCGGCAGCACTTTCAGAACTGTACTGGCGGGGCTGTTGATACAAGGGTGGAAGGGGCAGCTGCCCCCGCCCAGCTATTCAAAAGGTCCTGGGGCTCCCAGCCACTGTTGCTGCTAGCGTGGCAGTGGCTGGAGCCCCAAGTCCTTTAAATCATCACCAGAACCCCGGCCAGCATGGGCTGGGCTATGGTGAAGGGCTAGCTGACAGTCCCCAGCCTGCCCTTTCTGCTCAGTGTTCCACTCATCTTGGGACTCACCATACTGGTAAAATATTTAGATTACTTTCACCCCTGGTTAAAAGATATAAGGGGGAACTACCAGCTTTGCTTGAGTCCCCTTGTGAATCTAGCTTAAAATATATTTTAAAATGTTTGACCAAAATTGTAGAATTTGAGAAGTTTTTGTTGATCAGAGATGGCATTTTTCTCAGCAAATAGACTAGTAATCTGAAAATACTGGTCTAGCTCTACCCATAATGTAATGCACCGAGAAATGAACTGAAATCTATTTTTTGACCTGCATAGGTCACTATTTGTCTGACAGACAATTGACCTTGGATACTGAAGTTTTAGTTCAATTTTTTTTTGTTTCCAGTTTTAAGGGAACCATTTTATACTTTAACATCTATGAGGTGTTTATGTATTCTGATACTGTCTATACATACAGAATTCCTGTTGATGTCTGAGGGCATGTCTATATAAGGAAATTATTTTGAAATAACTTTTTTTGAAAAAAAAATCTCCTGAAATAACTATTTGAAAATAGCATGTCCACACTATAGGGAAGCCTCAAAATTATTCTGAGGCAGATTCCCTTAGCCCTGGTCTACACTAGGGAGTTATTTCAAAATAATTTCCCTTATTTCAAAATAACAAGCGGAGTGTCCACACTACCAAGCCTGTTATTTCTAAATAAGGAGATGATTATTTTCAGATAACTCCTGCTTTCCACAAAGAATAAGTCAAGGTAGCGTGTCCATATGAGGAGCCTGCCTTGGACTAATTTCAAGTCTTCCTGTAGCATGGACATGCTATTTTGAAATTATTTTCTAGTGTAAACATACCCTTAATGTGGACCTGCTATCTCGACTTAGAGTCCCAGGAAGCAATGAGGAGTAATTACTTTGAATGACTCTGGGGAGAAGTTATTTTGAAATAGCTGCAGTGGTGCATCCACACTACTGCTATTTAGAAATAACTATTTCAAAATAAGAGTTATTCTTTGTGGAAAGCAGGTGTTACTAATAATGGGCTTGGTGTTGGTAGTTATTTCACTTGTTATTTCAAAATGAGGGGTTATTTTGAAATAACTCTCTAGTGTAGACCAAGGCTCAGAGATCTGAACATGGAGAGAGAATAGAAACATTCAGCTGGTTATGTGGTTCTGAAAGCTCTCATTTGAAAGAGATGGTTTGGTGATCACTAAAGAGGTGTTATATCTTTAAACTTGGTATGCTCATGTTGTTAGTGATTTGGTTAGGAGAGCTGATTTTAAAAGTTTTCTGATGATTAAATTAATTCATAATAGGGAACTATAACTATACATTTTGCCTTAAAGTACAAAATTGTTCCTGAATTTAACTGCCACATTAAATTTATCTGATTCAATTTTGTCACTGATTGCGACATCAAATTTACTCAATTTACAAGCTTAAAAATATTTTTTCTAATTCCAAGTTCTTCAGGACTGAATTTGGAATCAAAAGTAAACATGAGTCCTTACATTCTCATAAATGATCAGCAATGATAAATACACCAAAGATCAAGATATGCCATAGATACATGTTACAACCAAAATAGTCTTCAGAGGGTCATACAAACACTTCTATAGGCAGAGGAGAAACTTCCTGGTGCTCATAAACTAAGGCTCTGAGGGTATGTCTACACTACCCTCCTAGTTCGAACTAGGAGGGTAATGTATGCATACCGCACTTGCTAATGAAGCCCGGGATTTGAATTTCCCGGGCTTCATTAGCATAAGCGGGGAGCCGCCATTTTTAAATCCCCGCTGCTTCGAACCCCGTGTAGCGCGGCTACACGGGGCTCGAACTAGGTAGTTCGGACTAGGGTGCCTATTCCGAACTACCGGTACACCTCGTTTCACGAGGAGTACCGGTAGTTCGGAATAGGACCCTAGTCCGAACTACCTAGTTCGAGCCCCGTGTAGCCGCGCTACACGGGGTTCGAAGCAGCGGGGATTTAAAAATGGCGGCTCCCCGCTTATGCTAATGAAGCCCGGGAAATTCAAATCCCGGGCTTCATTAGCAAGTGCGGTATGCATACATTACCCCGCTAGTTCGAACTAGCGGGGTAGTGTAGACATACCCTGAGTTTGCAATGAGAACTCCGTGTGGAATTATCCTCTATGGGTCACTTATAAATAACCTCATTGTAGTTCCATATGGGGACAGGGGCTTACCCACATGGATCAGCCTTCAGGATCAGAGCCAAAAGTGGTTTTGAGATGAAATCTTTGATAAAAGGTCGAATTGTGCCTGCTTAGTCACTTTTTGCAGTGGGACTGCACTTTCAAGATTTTATACTCTGAATATCAAACTATCAACCAATTACTTTACTGTTCCACTGCGACAACAAGCTCTTTATAGTTCTGCTGTATAGTTTTGTTTTTAGGATCCATATAAATATAGTGCAATCCACAATCCATCCTGAGAGGACAATCCATCAGTATGTAATTTGGTAAGCCTGAAAAGGCATTAAAATAAAACATAATTCAAGAGTCAGATGCACTGTTGGCTTCTGCTATTTCATGTAGGCATATAATATAAATGGCTTTGTGTTTTGTTATTTTAATAATTTTAATTAACTCCTGTAATTGTAGTGGACCTACTGCTAAGTAAACTAGCTATAGATATTACTTAGGGTTGTATTTTCAGTAGACACACAATAAGAGGTGTTTTATGGAAAACTAAACTTAAACACAGAACAACAAGGCTTTCTTTTTGAAAAAATGTCTGTTGGTGAATTTCATCATTATCTATCTGTGTTTTAAGAGCTACTGAGACTTTCAGGAAATCTTTTAGGTAATTACAGAAAACCTATAAAACATTAATTCTTAAGTTGGTTATTGATTATTGTAGTTTGTGGGTAAAAATATAAGCTTTTCCATTTTCAATTAGCCTGTTCCTCTGTTCTGTCATTTTATGATACCATAGTCCAGTTTTTATATCATGGTGGATTTTATAGCAATAAATTGAAATTATGCAAATGCTTAAGATAGGCCTTATGGGATGTACCAGTTTACTCAGAGAGGACTTGATAATGATATCCTTGCTTATACTGTGTTAGCTCAGTCTGTGAAGAGTCCCACTGAGGTACATCAGGTGTCTGTATAGGTAGCTATGGTGAAGGCAGCTTGTGGTCTCAACACCTCTCTGCCAAGTGCTGGAATCATAGAATACTAGAACTGGAAGGGACCTTGAGAGGTCATCAAGTTCAGTCCCCTGCACTCATGGAAACATCAAGAACCATCTAGACCAAGGTTTACCAACCTATGGGTCCTGAACCATATATGGGTCACCATTACATTTCAAAAGGGTCCCCAAGTGTCTCCCCAGGTGCATTCACACGTTTGAAAAGGTCCCCTGCTGGGCAACTCTGCAGCTGGCTTAGTTTTAAGGAGCCATTCACCTGAAGTGGTACTCAATTGGTTTAACAACCTTCAGTCAGTTAAACCAATCAATTGAATTGAATACCATTTCGTGACTCAGAGTAGGGACTGTATTGGAGGGGTGAGGGGTGGTGAGGTGGGGGCTAGGACTGTGTTTGGGAGCCTGGGGGTGAGAGGCTGGGACCGTGCTGGGGGTGGTGCGGTGGGCCTAGGATAGAGGCCTGGGACTATGTTTGGGGTTGCAGCGGGAGGGCTGAAAGGTGCCTGGCTCTGAGGTAAGAGAGGGGCTATTTTAGTAAATTTTGTGATATACATTAATTTAAGTTCAGGAGAAACTGTTTGGTAAAATACTAAATTTTTCTTGTTTTTTTGAATAGTGTGTATTATGTTTCCAATATTTTTGTAACACCTGAGACTCCTAGGCCCAGAGTGTGCCCCCCAGGCCCTGACTCCCAGCCCCTGAGTGTGTGGCTCCCAGCCCCTCCAGTCCCTAAGTGTGACTCCCGGCTCTCCCAGTCCCTGACTCCTGGCTCTTGAGTGTGTGACTCCCAGCCCCTGAGTGTGACTCTCAGGCCCCTGAGTGAGTGTGCCCCCCAGAATCCTGACCGTTAGACTCTCAGCCCCTGAGTATGACTCCTCCAGCCCCTCCAGCCTTTGAGTGTGGGGTTTAAGCTGGGGGGGGAGCAGTTTGAGGTTGAGTGTCTTTCCCCTACCACAACTCAAGTAAAGGTAGTGTTATTATTTT
This sequence comes from Pelodiscus sinensis, assembly GCF_052426305.1. Taxonomy (NCBI): domain Eukaryota; kingdom Metazoa; phylum Chordata; order Testudines; family Trionychidae; genus Pelodiscus; species Pelodiscus sinensis. The sequence goes on along the minus strand of NC_143058.1, from coordinate 26,658,656 downwards.
ATTATTAATGTATTTTCAATTTTTCTATGAAATAACTACTATGAATATATAAACAGGAGAGGGCACAATTTTATATTCTTGCCTCAGGTGCAAAATTAGCAAGCTAGGGCACTGCCCCTCCCTTCTCCTCCTTCCCTGTCTTTTAATTGCCTTGGGTCACCAAGACTATGTCTACACTTGCGGCTTCTTGCGCAAGAACAGCTTGCGCAAGGGTTCTTGTGCAAGACGTTTTGTGCAAGAAAATGTCCACACTGCCATGTGCGTGCTGTGCTTTTGCGCAAGAGCTCCCATGGCAGTGTGGACGCTCTCTTGTGCAAGGAAGCTTCGATGCCCATTTTAGCCATGGGGCTTTCTTGCACAAGAAATCCCTGCCGAGCGTCCACACTGCCCTCTTGCACAAGAGCTCCTGTGCAAGAGGGATTACACCTGTTAAAAAAGAGCATAGCTCTTGTGCAAGAAACCCTGTCTTACCACGCCGTACTGTAAATTTCCTTGCGCAAGAAAGGCGGGCAGTGTCGACGCTCTGAGGATTCTTGCGCAAGAATGGCCATACTTGTACAAGAAGCCGCGAGTGTAGACATAGCCCTAGTCTTCCTGAATTGTCAGAATAGGTCCCCATCTGGAAAAGGTTGGGAACCGCTGATCTAGATAATGCCTGATAGATGTTTGTCTCACCTTCTCTTAAATCTCTCCAGTGATGGAGATTCCAAAATTCCCTAGGCAATTTATTTCAGTATTTAACCATCCTGACAATTAGGAAGTTTTTCCTAATGTCCAACCTAAACCTTCCTTGCTACAATTTAAGCCCATTGCTTCTTGCCCTGTCATCAGAGGTTGAGGAGAACAATTTTTCTCCCTCCTCCTTGCAACACCTGTTGAGATACCTGAAAGCTGCTGTCATGTCTCCTCTCAGTCTTCCCTTTTCTAAACTAAACAAGTCCAGTTCTTTCAGTCTTCCTCATAGGTCATGTTTTCTAGGACTTTAATTATTTTTGTCTCTCTACTTTGGACCGTCTCAAATTTCTCCAACATCTTTCTTGAAATATGTTGCCCAGAATTGGACACAATACTCCAACTGAGGCCTAATTAACCTCCTCTTTTTCTGAAGCCTTTGTAGAGGGTGCTCAGGATAGCGTCTTGCTTTCCACATGCAAAACCATTATCAAAATGAATTTTCACTAATGATGTCATATTGTTAATTGGACATCGTTACCCAAAAATGTGTCGAATGAGAGCAAAACTGCTATGAAATGACATCAAGTGCTGTTGAGAGGAGTACCTATAAAAACTGCATACCAAAGATTTTAGAATAACTATTACAGTATACAGAACTTTATAAAAACTAAGATCAGTTCAACAATGAACTGATCTGCTAAGAAAAGTGGTTATCTATAGAAATTGGAAGGCTTTTTTTTTATCTATAGAACTTGATAGCTATTTTCCTGCAGTAAAAACAATTCTATCAGATACCCAGATTTACATTGGTTATATACGCTTCCTTTCAAAAACTAGATTCATTTTTCTTTTTGCATAGTTGTTCTTTACGGTGGTCCAGACAAAAAGGTGTATAGGCTTCCCCAAGTCCACCGCTCGTCAGTTTCAGCAGTGGCAGCAGCAGACTTGGGGAAGCCGTGGAGCAGAGCAGTTGGGGTGCTGCCGGGTTGGTCCCACAGCGCCGCCCCTCATCCGCCTGCTTGGCGATAACTACTTCAGTCTGGGGGGTGGGGAGCCTGCTCCCCTCCCGGAAACTCTTGGTGGCACTGCGGGGCTGAGCACAGCTGGAATGGGGCAAGTACGGGGATTTAGCTCTCGCTATTGCGCGAGGATTCCCCCATCTTCCTGCAGAACAGCGGAGGGTTCGCCCCTCACCACGCCATTCCCCGCCCACCCCCCACCCCCTGGCCGGACGCAGTGCAGGTCCCAGCAGACCTCTCAGAGGGGTATAATCCCCTTCCCGTCTTCTCCCCTTCCCTTTCCCATGGGGCTCACAGCAGCTCCAATTGTCCGGCTGTCTGGAGCACTTCCGGTTTCCAGTTGGTGCCAGACTATCCAAAGTGCCAGACCACTAGATGCTGGACAATTGGAGTTTTACTGTATAAAGAAAGTTTCAGGCCTGATCCTTGCTATTTCAGATCTGCTTAAACTTTGAAAGGGAAAGTGTAAACTCAGAAGGTTGGGTCTCCAGGTATAGTCCTGCAATTCTCATTGAAGAATTCAAATAACCTATGCACATGGACCGCATATTGGACTAAACTGATTGTAGAAGGATTATCACAAATCAGCAGCCTCACCATCTTTGCTATGAACTAAGAACTTAATGCATATCTATATGTTTGTATACTGCTCTTTTAACCATAGCAACACTTGTTTTCTTTTGATTAATAAATCTTAGATTTAGTCAATAAGCATAGCTTGTAATCCTATAATTGGGTAATATTTGAAATATTTATTGACTTGGTAATGTATCTGATCTTTTGGGATTGGTAGAACTTTATATATAGTGAATGAGGATTTTAGGAACCTTCATTGTATTGCACTTGTGTTTCTGGATGGGAACTAAAGTCTGGTTTGCTGAAAGGGGACTGTGTCTTTTCGGTGATCAATGAGGTATTAGAGAAGCTATTTGGTTCCTGGCTTTGGTGATATCTAATTATAGAATAAGCCATCATTTTGAGGGATCATCTGTCCTATTCCTTGCAGTTTTCCCTGAAACAGAATTCTGAGAAAAGCCCCTCCAGATGCCACAGTCACAGACGGAGTTGGAGGGAGCCACGTCTTATGTTTTTACTTTTGGACAAAAAGTTTTGGAAGACTCAAGTGGATTAGTCTAAAAAAAGATGTTGGAGCATAATTCTAGATCCTAAGGTAAATTCATTACTACCTTCCTTTTACATGTCAAAAGGTCTCAGAAAACACCAGTTTCACATCTTAAAAAGGGGACTCCTACTAAATAAAACCATTAGTGGAGAGAGTTATTGATATTGAAAATAGTTACCAATTATAGATCAGTTTCTTTTGCCCTTGGAGCTGATTTCTGAAATGATGCTCAATTTTAGAAAAGACTGTACTTCTTTCACAGTTATATATAAGTATTAAAAATGCTTCTTTTTATGATTAAAAAAATCAAGTTTGTGAGGCCAAATGTTTCAAAATTCATTTAAACTCAAAGTTTTATCTCCTTCTCTCGTGAATCAATGATTCACTTCTTTCATTTGGTTCCTTAATCTTGTGTCACAAATTATAATTTTGCTTCACTATCATCTGAGCATATGAAAGCAGATTGCAAACATAATAGAATCTGGCCTTTTTTCTAATCATTTACACTGATGGCAGATCTTCCAAAGAAGTATCCCTCTACTCTTCAGATAACTGCTTGCTTTGACTGTCAAAACATCTTCATCTTCCTATGTAAGTAATGGGAAGAGTGGAGGACAGATGTGGAAACTTATCAAGAAAGTTTGACAAATTCCAGCATTTTCCCCATTATCTGTCCAGTTGTAAAATCCAGAGTTTCAGGATAATCGATGGCTCTACAGGAACACTTGATTTATTTGCTCACTGTTGAGGATAGAAAAGAATGGAGCTTGTGTATTGTTTTCTCTATCTAAGAACTTTTTGATTGGAATCTACATTTATTATGTTCCTTAGTCTGGAGAGTTCTTATATCAGAAATATAACTATATTCTAGTACTTACCTTTGAATATACCAGGAAAAATAATTTACTGTGATAGTGTTGCCAACTGCAAGTAGTCAAACTCATGCGTCACGTGTTCAGGAGTCATGGGATAGTTTTAAAAGTTCTAAGGCGATTTTAAAAAAATATTTATGTGAGGATTCTTTTATTTGTTTTTTGAGATTTTAGGTTTTAATTAGGTAACATGTTTCAGCTGTTCTGACACCATGGAACAAACTTGCTTTTTAAGAAATGAAAACAGATTGTCACAACTCCAGGAGTTCGGTGTTTAAGAAAGAGTCTAAACACTGGAAGATTTGGATACAATTGCAAAAGATGAAATCCTTGCTCTTGTTCTTTTAATTGCTCAACCAGATTTTAAATTTTAAGTGATATGTGTTTAATTTTAATTTTAAGTGATGTGCGTTTAAAATGTTTAAGAAAACATTTTCTGTTTAGCATAGATGGATCACATTAGATTATAGAAAATCAATTAAATATAATACTATGAGAACACATTTTGGTTTATAGGAGGGTTTAGGGATTACAGGAAGTGACTGTAGACTTCTATCAAAACTCTATCCTGAATTGATGCAAGGTAAAAACAATAGTCTAAGTGAAGTATTTGACCCCTGATATAAAATAATTGTTCATCTGAGAATGTGTAGCTGGTACTTGCATTGATTTCTATTGTAGCACCAAACATACAACTAATATTCCATTTAACCCCCTGAATCTGAAAATTCTGGTATGTTCTGCTGAAGTATTTGTTTGTAGTCAGGTTGGTGGTATATCATAGATGGAGCTTTAACCAATGAGATTCTGAAACACACAACGGTTCCTATTTGGCAATTTATTTTCTATTTTTATCTATCTGCATCTCAATTACACAGAACGCTGTAGGTTTTTTTAAAAAAATGTTTGTTATTAAGATCTAAATCTACTTATTTTAGTCATGTAGTGCATGCCAGTAGAATGCAATACAAGAAGATTACAAGCTGATGGTTAGATGTTAATAACAGTAACACAAAACATTAAGGCGAGTGACATTTACATAAGTATCTTGATCTTAATACATGTAATTTACATATGAAAATTTAATCACCATAGAGATAAACAGCTGCAGTGTTTAATTAAACTCTCCACACAAAATCAGCCTGCAAGAAGTAGTTTGTCATTGCTAATTTATCACAATTCTCATAAGTATTCTTTAAAATAAAAATGCAAAATAAATGACTCTTATTGATAATTTAACTTCTGGTTACTTTATCGTATTCTCAACAGGCTTTGATGATACAATTAAAATACAAAGATTCTAGGCTCATTTTCTCACAGTTTAGAAGACAAACTATAAATATATAGAGAACAAATGTATTTGTTTACACACTTGCAGGTCAGCAGTATGGCAGCACTAGAGGACAATTTAAGCAAATTTAATGCCACGATAAGTTATGTGTAATGAAGGGATGTGAGAGTGTCTCTCCATGGGGCTGTTTAAGCAGGAAACAATTATAAGTGAAAATCAATGCCGCATTACCATAGACTTGGAGAAACTACTGACTCACAATATCACTGACTAACACTCACATTTTAGACTCTCGTATCTTGAGTTCAATGTGAAATTGGAGATCCACTGGCATCCAGAAGTGTTTGAAGCTTGGACTTTGCTTCTGCTGATAATTTTTTTAAGCACACAACTCCGAGCATAGTTTTCTGACAGAAACAGTTTTGTATGTTTGAATATAATATCAAAAAAATAAAAATTACAGGGTAGATAACATGAAAAATCCTATAAAACTGAGACCAGGATCTTCTACAATTTGAGTATGCAGCAGCAGTTCTTGGAGATAAACTAGGGAAAAACCAGAAATAGGTGAGAAGATAATTTTCAAGTTTTCTACGAGCATCATCCATTCTATGGGAGTGTAGCCGGTTTGCCTGTCCGGAGGGGTTCCTCTTCCTCCGGCTCAGTGGGCGGCCAGTCCGTCCCACTGCGCTGCCCCTTTAAGGCCGGCCCTGTTAGTTCACCGGGCGCAGTCCAGCCCTTAGTTCAGGGGGTGACACCCACAAACCACCACTGTCAGTTTATAACCAGTGGCCAGGCCCTCAGTTCAGGGCGTGGCAGCAAACACTCAGTTTGTAGGGAATGGCCAGGCCCTCAGTTCAGGGCGTGGCAGCAAACACAGGCAGGTAGCTCCTTGTTCAGGAGGGGTGCAGGCGGATCGCCTGTGGCAGTGGTGAAGGGGGAGGCTGCCACCCAATCCGTGAGTGGCAGGGGGGGCGCAGGCCCACCCACTCCACTTCACCCCGGCCCAGGGCCCTAGGGCAGCAGTGCAGGCTGCTTTGGCTCAGCGGGGCTCTAGCCCGAAACGCGCCGGCCTAGGGGCCTTTAACAACCCCCACTATCTCTGGGCCACCTCCGTTCTCCCTCTCGGGTGGTACCTGGGTGTCCAGCGGTGGAGGCAGGGAGTCCAGGAGAGTCTCGTCCCACCGGGTGGTCTGGTCCAGTCTGTGGCTGCTTGCAGGTCACTGGGACTCAGCTGGGCTCCAGGTACGGCTAGGGTCGGGCAGTTGAGGCAGGCCTCTGGCTCAGGGTCCGTGGAAATCCCCGGCGGCGCCTCCGGTCGAGGTAGCCGAGGCCGTGGCTGGGGCCGCTTCTCCCGGTCCCGGGGCAGGCGCTGGGGCACAGGTTCGGGCTGACCCTGCGGCTCTGCCGTTGCGTCCGGGCGAGTCGGCTGGCTGTGCGGGGCCTCTGCTTCCCTGGCAGAGAGCCAGTAGTCTGCCTCTGGGCCCTGGCAGGTAGGAGGCCCAGGCCAGGCCTCAGTCCCCACCTCCTTCCCTGCTATGCCGGGCAGCCCAGCTTCCTGTGTGCCGGATTCCTGGCCCCATGGGACAGCACTACTTCAGTGCACCAAGCTCCTGGCCCCGTACTTTAAATGGATGACACAATCTCTCTTCTTGAAAAGTTTCAGGGGGTAGCCATGTTAGTCTGTAGCTGAAAAAACTTAAAACATACCAAATAGTCTAGCAACACCTTAGAGACTAACAAAATTTGTAGATGGTATCATGAGCTTTCATGGGCACAACCCACTTCTTCACATAAATGGAGTTAAGGAGTCCATGTTCCAAATAAATAGCAGAGAAAGAGAGGGGATGGGGGAGGAGAGAAGGAAAAAAGAGAAAAAATTGCCAATTTTGTGACAAAAATAACTTCAGTGTACATGCTATCAGTTTCATTTACTATGGACGCTCTAATTGACAGTTTTCCTCCTCTTCGTCTTCCTTCTTTTCCCCCCATCCATTTAAATTAGGTACGTTTTTGCTCCATGTTGATGACTTGGGCCTTAACTAGCAAGGGCTTTCGAGTCAGGTTTTACTGTAATATTACATAACTATTAGGACTCTACAAAGAAATTACAACATCTGACTTCATAATCATTTCATTATTATATTTTAAATGTTTACACATTATGAGGAACAGTTTCAGAAGAGCTCTTAGGAGCTGTGCTTTCTTTGCAAGTTAATTTGACTTTGGCTTCTAAGGGTACGTCTACACTACAGCGCTAGTTCGAACTAACTTAGTTCGAATTAGTTAATTCGAACTAAGCTAGTTCGAACTAACGCATCTAGAACTAAAAACTAGTTCGAACTAGCGTTTTGCTAGTTCGAACTAGTAAGTCCACATTGAGTGGACTCTGAACAGGGCTTAATGATGGCCGGAAGCAGTGCCGGCAGGGCATAAAAGGAGGACTTAGAGCATGGAGATACTGTCTCAGGCTAGCCGAGGGCTGCGCTTAAAGGGTCCCGACCCCCACCCCGGACACACAGTTCTAAGGGGTGCCCCGCTTGCAAAGAAGTTCTGGCTTGGAGTGCCCTGAGTGCCCACACTGGGCACATCACACCACTCGGCCATCAGCCCGGCTGCACTTGCCGCAGGCTGCCATCTGGGGAGAGGGAGTAATTGGGGGGCTGCAGGAGAGCTTCCACCCCCAGAAGCCCGCAGAGCCAGCCCAGTCCTCCCCATCGGGGGCTCGTACCCCATTCCTCCCTCACCTCCTTCCACTTACCCTTCCTTAGCCCCCCTTCTTATTGATGTACAAAATAAAGATAACGTTCCTTCCAACATTGACTCTGTCTTTATTGAAAAAAACTGGGGGAGACTGGGAAAAGGAGGTGGGAGAGGGGAAGAGAAAGGCTGGGAGAGGGGAGGGCAACTAACATGATCAGGGGTTGGGAACAGGTCCCAGATGAAGAAAGGCTACAGAGACTGGGACTGTTCAGCTTAGAAAAGAGGAGACGGAGGGGGGACAGGATAGAGGTCTCTAAAAGCAGGGGTTGGGTGGAGAGGGTGCATTCATAAAAGTTCTTCCTGAGTTCCCATCAAGAAGGACTAGAGGACACCAAAGGAAAGGAATGGGTAGCAGGCTTGAAACTAGTAAGAGAAAGTTGTTGTTCTTGACAAAGCAAATAGTTAACCTGTGGAACTCCTTGCTGCAGGAGGCTGTGAAGGCTAGAACTAGAACAGAGTTTAAAGGGAAGTGAGATAAAGTGATGGAGGTTGGGTCCATGGAGTCCTATTAGCCAGAGGGTAGGAGTGGTGTCCCTGCCCAAAGTTTGTGGAAGGCTGGAGAGGGATGGCACGAGACAAATGGCTTGGTCATTGTCTTCGGTCCATCCCCTCCAGGGTCCCTAGGGTTGGCCACTGTCAGCAGACAGGCTACTGGGCTAGATGGACCTTTGGTCTGACCCAGGACGGCCATTGTGGGCTCAGGGTCGGGGGTCTCAGTGGACCCCCGTGATTTTCATGCACACCTGGTCCTGGGTGGCCAGGCTGGCAGCTCTCCTGCCCTAGACGGCCACTTTCCTGTGCCTAGTGCGGAGATCGTGGACGAGGTCCACGATGTCCGCACTAGCCCAGGAAGGTGCCCGCCTCTTGCGGTCCAGGGCAAGCTCCCGGGAGCCGCCAGCCTGGTCCCGGCAAGAGGGGGTGGGCTGGGGGGCATCGGGTGGGTGGCTCTGTGCCGTGCCAGGTGCAGGGTCTGCTAGCTGGGTGCTGGCAGGCTTGCACCCGGCACGGGCACTGTAGCCAGCCCGTGCCCCTTTAAGGGGTCCGGGGCCGGGAGGGGGGCATAGAGTTTCCCTGGTGTTGGCCAGAGTGGCCACCAGGGAAACCTGGGGAGGGCTAGCCTCCCACTAGTTCGAACTAAAGGGCTACACAGCCCTTAGTTCGAACTAGCTAGTTCGAACTAGGCGTTAGTCCTCGTAAAATGAGGTTTACCTAGTTCGAACTAAGCGCTCCGCTAGTTCGATTCAAATTCGAACTAGCGGAGCGCTAGTGTAGCGCATAGGAAAGTTAGTTCGAACTAACGTCCGTTAGTTCGAACTAACTTTCTAGTGTAGACATACCCTAAGTCTCTTTTGAAAATGGGATGTGGACTCTTAAGTCATGTAGGTGCTTGGGAAAATCTGACTCCTTTGGAGTACTATTGATTCTGACATTCTGCTAATAAGTATTTGTAGCTCTTGAATTTGACTACCATACTAAATGAATGTGTTATCTATGATGATGAATGGAGAGGACCGGCTTTTCTGAATTTAACACGGTTGTTCTCCCTTTTTCCTAATCTTTTCTAAGTCATAGACATTTAAGAGGATGTTTGCTTATTTTACAGCCAGCTCCATCTAATCCCAAACTCAGCCATAACAAATGCTGTTCTAGATGGTAAATTGAATTTCTCTGAACTGACTCCCCACACACACCATTTTTCCATAGAAAATACTGTGGCTGAAGGCTGCTTCCCTTATCTCTCTATTTAAGATGTAACAATAATATGCTAATTGTGGGTCAATCAAGTTGCTCAGTTCTTTCACCACTGAAAATGGAGAAGCATTGGGTATCAAGGAATTGCTACAATTATTTACAATTAAAATGATTCAAAATGAAAATAGGAACAATATAATATACCTAATTACATCAATTTAAAAATATTCATAGGAAGGCAAAAGAAAAAAAATCAAAATGTGTCTTGCTCTATATTAATGCTTAGTGGTCCCTAACAAAATTTCTACTGTTAGAAGAATTATGGGTTTCAACATTTTAATTAGAGTTTTCCCTGCCATTCTAAGAATTTCCTCCCCTTGTTTAATTCAATGATTTGGGGGCATCCTTAGTGCAACTCCTGCCTCATGGTGGTTGATGTAAACTCATGGTTTTAGCCTCCTTTCCTCAGGCTTACTAGGCCATTTCAGATCTGTCCTCACAAATCTTATATAAATTCTCTGAACCTTTCCTTTTTTCAAAGTAACTAGATAATCTGCTCATTACAAGGTCTAGTTCCAAATGCAGTGGATGAACTTGTTTAATTCTCAGATAAGCAGAAAAACGGAATTTTGATATTTCCCTCTGATTAAAAATATTAATCTGAAACTAGCCTTTCTACTGCCCAAGAAAGAGATATCTGGGGATGACTTTTCTCAAAGTTTTCCTGCACATAGAGGGTGAATCAGTTTCTATTTTAACAGGCAAAATTGGATATTTTGAAATTCTATGCGGGGGGAGGGTATGTTGTTCAGTAGAGTTCAGTGAATTTTTTTGGTGAAAAGTTCATTCATACAAAAATGCTGAAAAACTATTCATGAATGTGGGTCAAATTGCTGAATGTTTTGACCAAATAAAAATAGGGATAAAAATTCCTAAATAGTTGAAAAATTTCCTTTTAACATTTTTCTAAACTACAAGTCTTGCCTTTTTTTTCATAATGTTTTGTTTTTTAAAAATTTACCAAGATGTAACTAAAAGTAAGTAAAAACCCATGCCAAAACAAAACACTTTGATCCAAACCAACTTTTTGTTGTTGTTGTTCACTTCAGAAAGAAAAAAACACAAGCAAAAGTTGTTGTTTTGAGGTCAACCAAAAATGTTTTTCTGATTTCTAGCCTGCCCTAGTGTGAAGAGGTGTAGTGTATTCACGGGTTTCCACATTTTGAATGTGGCCATCATATTGATTGTATTTTGTATTAACTGACAAATTCAATAATTTTCAGTGTATCAGGAGTATTAAAAATGTTTTCATTGAAATTGCTGATGGTGATAATTTAATGATGCATAATGCAGCTATTTCCTTATTTCTTTATGTGTAACTTTGTGATGTCCAAAGCATTAAAAAGAACTGGACATGTTTTATGTCATTTATGATAGCATCTTTGATAAAGAATTTGAAAGTGAAAGGTAGCTTGGGTGAAAGTGATCATGAAATCATAGAGTTAATGATTCTAAGTGTAACCCTTCTGCCAGGTAGTGCTGGCAGCAGCCAGGGCTAGGTTCAATATCTAGGGGTCCCTTTTCAATCATCTAACATACAGTCGGCTTGAGCCCCCACCCAGTAGCCTGGGAAATTCTTACACTCCTGGGCGTTTCTGAGGGGCAATGCTTCCCCACTCACAAGCACAGAGTCTGAGCATAGAAAAGACATTTTCTTTTCTAATTAAACTCTCCACACAAAATCAGTCTGCAAGAAGGGAGAGAGAAGTCACATGGAATTAGCTTGGAAAAATACCATAACCAGAGTTCGCAACCATCCCAGCTCAAATGAATTGACCAATGTCCTTTGCCTCTCAGGCTCACTAGTCCAACAATGTAGGGGTCCCATTCACCTACCCAAACTTTCTCCATATCCCATCTCAAATGCCCCACTTACAGCTCTGTCCAGTCAGTGTGGATCCAGACTCATCATCCTGAGGACTCCACTCATTGAGCCTGAGGCCATGCCATCTTTGTGATGCTTCTGTGTTCTGCTTGCTCCGCCAGCCACCCTGCTGGCTGCCTGCTGTTCTTCTCCCTCCACCTGCTGATCACTCCCACCAGCTGCCCTGCTGGCCCCCTGCAGCTGCTCCTACCAGCTGCCCACCAGTCGCTCTCAGCAGCTGTTCTGCTGGCCGCAATGCGTCTGGCTCCAGACCAAACCAGTGACTTCAGCTCTTAGTGATTTCAACTCTTTAGCCACCAAATAGCATGGCAAAAAGATTCCAGCTTTCACTGGAATAACAAAAAGACTCCTGATGGAGTCTGCTTTAGGTCTATCCTTAGGACGGGGCGGGGGAGAAGGGACAGGTTGAACCAGTCTTACAGCTCACACCTGGCAGGCATGGAGCAGGCTGGCTCAAGCCCTTTCCCCTCAACTCAATTCACTCAACTTGTTTATCTGAGACCCCTTACGATGATGGTGTCTCTCCTGCAAGCACTGGTGTTATATTTTACAGTTCCTACATTTAGGGGTAGCATGGTTTGTGACCCCACAACAGCCAAATTAGTTACAATACCCCACAGTCCATTCTAACAACCAATCCTCCGTCAGCCCTGGCTGAATTGGATTTACATAACCACACCCCGGATTCCTTCCCCATCCCAGCCTGAGCTGTATTTACATATCAACAGTTAATTATCTTGCAGGGCTAAACAATTTGAGTGAGCATACCCACCCCCAGAGCTGCTCTCTCCTTTTAGCTGGCTGATTGCAAGCAGTCCCTCAGGCCCTGCTTACATAAGGAATGGTAGAAGGGAGAACAGTAAAATAGAGACAATGGATTTCAGGAAAGCAGATTTTAGTAAACTCAGAGAGTTGGTAGTTAAGATCCCACAGGAAGCAAGACTAGTAGGAAAAACAACTGAAGAGAGTTGACAATTTTTCAATGGGACATTCTTAAGGACTCAAAAGCAAATTACTCTACTGCATAGGAAAGACAGAAAATATGGCAAAAGACTGCCTTGGCTTAACCAGGAGATTTTGCATGATCTAAAAATCAAAAAGGAGTCCTATAAAAAGTGAAAACTATGTCAAATTACAAAGTATGAATATAACTAACCAATACAGATATACAGGGGCAAGATTAGAAAGGCAAAAGGTACAAAACAAGCTCAAACTAGCTGGAGACATAAATGGGAACAAGAAGACAATCTATAAATATATTAGAAGTAAGAGGAAGATCAGGGACAGGGTAGGCCCATTGCTCAGTGAAGGAGAAGCAATAACAGGAAACTTGGAAAAGGCAGAGGTGCTTAATGACTTCTTTGTTTTGGTCTTCACCAAGAAGTCTGATGATGAAGGAATGCCTAACCTAGCGAATGCTAGTGGAAATGGGGTAGGTTTAGAAGATAAAATTTTTTAAAAAGGTAAAGTTACTTAGAAAAGTTAGATGTCTTCATGTTACCAGGCCTGATGAATTGCATCCTAGAATACTCAAGAATCTGGTAGAGAAGGTATTTGATCCATTAGCGATCATCTTTGAAATATCATGAAAGTTGGGAGAGATTCCTGAAGACTGAAAAAGGGCAAATAGAGTGCCCATCTATAAAAAGGGAAATAAGAACAACCCAGGAAACTACAAACCTGTCAGTTCAACTTCTGTGCCAGGAAAGATAATGGAGCAAGTAATTAAGGAATTTATCTACAAACATCTGGAAGATAATCAGGTGATAGGTAACAGCCAGCATGGATTTGCAAAGAACAAATCATGTCAAACAATCCGGATAGCTTTCTGTGATAGGATTACGAGTCTTGTGAATGAGGGAGAAGTAGTCATTGTGGTATATCTGGACTTTAGTAAGGCATTTGATACTGTCTCACATGATCTTCTCAACAAACTAGGCAAATACAACTTAGATGGGGCTATTATAAGATGGGTACATAACTGGCTGGATAACCATTTTCAGAGAGTAGTTATCAAAGGTTCAGAATCATGCTGGAAGGGCATAACAAGTGGAGTTTCGCAAGGATCAGTTTTGGGACCGTTTCTGTTCAATATCTTCATCAATGATTTAGCTATTGGCATAGAGAGTACGCTTATTAAGTTTGCAGATGATGCCAAGCTGGGAGGGGTTGCAAGTGCTTTGGAAGATAGTTATAATTCAAAATAATCTGTACAAACTGAAGAAATGATATCCGGTAAATAGGATGAAGTTTAATAAGGACAAATTCAAAGTACTCCACTTAGGAAAGAATGATCAGTTTCACATATACAGAATGGGAAGCGACTGTCTAGGAAGGAGTACTGCAGAAAGAGATCTACAGGTTACAGTGGACCACAAGCTAAATATGAGCCAACAGCATGACACTGTTGTAAAAAAAGCCAACCTGATTCTGGGATGCATTGATAGGAGTGTTGTGAGCAAAACATGAGAAGTCATTCTTCTGTTCTACTCTGCACTGATTAGGCCTCAATTAGAATATTCTGGGCAACACATTTCAAGAAAGATGTGGAGAAATTGGAGAAGGTCCAGAGAAGAGCAACAAGAATGATTAAAGGTCTAGCGAACATGAGCTATAAGGGAAGACTGAAAGAATTGGGCTTGTTTAGTTTGGAAAGAAAAAGTGTGGGAGGAGACATGATAGCAGTTTTCAAGTATCTAAAAGGGTGTCACAAGGAAGAGGAAGAAATAAGGACAAGAAACCTAAAATGTAGCAAGGCAGGTTTAGGTTGGACATTAGGAAAAACGTCCTTCCTGTTAATTTCCTAGGGAGATTGTGGAATCTCCATCTCTAGAGATATTTCAGAGCAGGTTAGATAGATATCTATGAGGGATGGTCCTGCCGTGAGGACAGGGGACTGGACTCGAGGTCCCTTCCAGTCCTAGTATTCTCTTAAAGGAGTTTCACATTATTTCTCTCTGCTTTTGTGTACATATGCATAAAGCATCACATAGCTTAAATATATATGCAAAATTCATAAGACGTGGGAAGATACATTCTGCAAAATCCAGCCCATACAGAGATAATACATCAGCTCTTTGGATAATGATACAGTACTTTTTATTTCTCTTTGTTAGCATGATTGCTTCATGAATGAGTAACAGTCCCAAATCAGTTTTGAGGACACTATAACAAGTGAAAATAAAATGTTTATAGTATCACAAAAAGGTGTTATATATAATTAGCACAGTTGGAGAGGTTATTTCATTTTGTCTTTCCAAATAAGCAGAGTTGTTGTTAAATGAATACAGTTACCATATACTTCAGAAAGAGTGCAAAAATAAGTTGACTAATAAAATATATTTCTATTAGAAATTTATATAAAATATCTCCCTTTACTTTCCATTATAGGCTGTAAAAAGGTATGGTAACCCTCATCCATGGCGTTCTTTCCCTGTGCCTTCTATCACTAATGAGGAGTCCCATAGCTAACTCCTTACACACCATATGCTGGAAATATCCCTGCAGCTATAACACTCTGGGCTGTGATCTCTTTACATTACATGTCAGACTGGGTTCAGGATAGTACAGGTATTAGTGGTATTAATTCAGCAGGTGGCAGTCTTCCTTCCAAATGGAAACCCCAGCAAGGTGTTGAGAGCACAGTGCTTGGAAGTGATTATCTCATTCTTGAATCACAAATCCCACATCTGAACACTTCTTGCCCCTAAATAGCTTTTTCAAAATGAGGCATGTGTACCTGACTATCCTGGCCAAATTCTTGCCTCTGGAATTATGCTCTGCTTATATGTAATTTTACATGGATAGTGTATTCTTCATCCTATCCCATTTGACATAATGGTGCATTGTTAAAGCAGCTGCTATATTCCTCCCAGGAATACATCATTTCTGGCTAATAAGACTGATATTGTTTGTAAAACATTCTGGGATCTTTGGGGAAAAAGGTGCTAAAGGAAATGTAATGCTGCAGTACCAATATTTAAATGCCCATTTTCTCTTGTAATTGGAACTAGTGAGAGTTAGAAATAACCCTGTAATTAAAATTAGCTGGAGGAAGATTGTAACTTTGTTTTTCTGAGTTAGTGACCAAACCTCATAGCTGGTCAAGTTCAGAAAATTCTACATGAGGGGACTAATAAGGACTGACTGTCCTTTTGACTAATAATACAGTCATATATCTGTCATTTAAAAACATTTTTACTGGTAAAATAAATCATTCACTTCAACAGTAAAAACATGTATTTCAAGACTATTTTTTTTTCAAAAAGGCAACAATTCGTCACTTATTTGCAGAATAGAAGTAACCTCCTGGTGGTATAAATATATATTTCATCCTGTAAGCAAAGATTAGTCCCACAGGAGATCTCTTCTCCTCATCCATTGATGATGTCAGTGAGTCCTTGATTAGCTTCTGACATTTGAAATTATGGTGGGTCAGCAAGGTTAATGAAAGGCTTCTTTATATAGCTGTACCCATCCATTGTCTCCCCTCTATCCTTTTCCGTTTTGGGCTGCACAGTGACCTCAGAGACAAAGTCAAGAGAGAAAATATATGGTATGATATTAGTACGTTCTAATCAGCAGCTCTCTGTTAATATCTAATTAGTTAATAAAAAGGGGTAATGAATTATTTACAACACAGAATTTTGTATCAACCTGGAATGATCTCTGTGGAAGTGCCTGTTCAACAATCTCAACAGCAGTGTCATTGATTGATTAGTTCATTCATGTTCCTTACACCTTTGGGGAGTGTGTCTTGCATAAGAAATTCTGTATTCAGCCAAAAAACTACCTGGAGCCTATTACGGCTCTGAAGGAGAACACGGCTTTATTTGTAGGGGACAAAGGTAGTTATAAAACTGATACAGGTTGAGTCTTCCAAATGATGTTGGCTGGAACCTCACACTCAGAAAATGTATCTCTGAAACTGTATTACCAATCTGAAATCAGGATATTGTATTGTATGATGAAAACTTTCTTTCTGTAATTAGCCCCCTTGTGTTCCTGCCATGTACACTGATACAAGAGTCATATTTTTAGAGAATTTGATGGTTTCTCAGTTGATTGTTTTTTCAATCTGCCTTAGCCCCTTTCTTGCTCTCCTGCCATAGTTCTTATGCCTCTAAATCACTTCAATGCCTTGGAAAATTCCATCTAGTTACCCTTTTCAATAATATGGAATCCACATAGCTAAAAGTTCTTTGGATCTTTTATTTTACATTATCAATCTTTAGCCCAAGGTTGCTGACGGGCAGGGGGTGTGGGGGAAGGGCAAAGGGGACAGCTGCCCCGGGGCCCAGAGATTTAAAAGTGCTTTGGGCTCCTGGCCACTACCACTACTTCTCTAGCATCAGTTGCTGGAGCACAGGGCCCTTTAAATTGCCATTTGAACCGGGGTTAGAGTGTGCTGAAGGGCCCCATCTTTCCCAGGGGCCCAACAAAGTCTATGGCAGCCTTGCTTTAGCCACTCAGTTTAGAAAAGTCATGCACAACTGGAATGGCATACAGCTTATCACTGCTTTCTCAAGTTAAATATCAGTAAGATGAACCTTCTTCCCCATATGAATTGCTTTTACAAAATCCTTCCTGCCCCACATCACTTGCCACCCAAGAGTAGATAAAAATTCATCAGTATCCTTTTTCCCCATCTTCGTTATCTGAAAAGGGAAACAAACTCTGTTTTGAGATATCTATTTCAATGGCAAACATGCAATCAAACTAGTTGGGAATTCTGGTTTTACTAGATTTACCTTCCCTATTGTTTAAAATAGATTATGTTCCTTCAGTAACTAGATGACAAAATATCATTACAAATCAATACAGGCTGAGCCTTTTAAATCCAGGACTTTCTGGTCCAGCAACATCCATGGTCTGGCAGTATCACAGATGTTGCTGGACCATAGAGCCCTGGCACCCAGGAATGCGAGCCGTCAGTCACAAAGCCTAATCCCCAGGAAGCTGCAGGCAGGACAGAAGCGGGGCAGTTGCAGAGCCCTGTCCGAAAAGCCTCAGCCAGGTGGGGCAGAAGCAAGGTTGCAATGGCTGATGACCTCCATCCCTGGAGAGCCCCAGCTGGCTGGCGTCAGTGTGCTGAGCCCACGCCCTATAGCTGCAGGACTGGAGTGGAGCCAGCCAGATGGAGAGGTGGGCAGTATTCTGGTGGCAGGGGACCTCCCTTGATCCAGGAAATTTCCTCATTCTGGAATGGTCAGGTCCCAAGGGTGCTGGGTCAGTGAGGTCCAACCAGTACTGTTATTTTAATGGGTCCAAACTCTTGCATTTCATAGAATAATATAGTAAGCATTGACTTTAATTGAAGCCCATATGTAGTCCCACTGAAGTCCATGAAGGGAATGACTATGCAGCTAATTCACAATGTCTCTTGAGGAGGAGAAGAAGAATGAATTGGCTGCAGCATTAATGTCAGGTGACTTGCCAGTTACTGGGTATAAAGGGTCTGAAAGACATTGCATGTTAGTGAAGGAAAATGGAGAGAAGTTAGTTCTGAAAAGGTAAGCATCAAAAGAGAACAGGAAAACAGATAATTTGGGGAGATAACGTACAATCTTTTGAAACTTTTGGGAGTGTTTGCCAAATATCTATCAGTGAATGAAATAGGAAAAAACACAAAGAAGAAATGTGAAGATGCCAAAAATGAGAGTTGGGGTTTCAGAGGAGTCTAAATAAGAGTCAGGCACCCAACCCTATTGAAGGTCCATAGGAGTTAGCTGCTAAAATCCTTTTGGCCAGGGATGGGGAATCTTTTTTGGGTTGTGAGCTGCTGACTCACAGAAAAAGCAATTGTGGATGGCACAAAAGTTAGAAGCCTGACCCCCCCAAAAAAACCAGAAAAAAACCCACCACCTGCTTCACTGACATGGCCCCTGACCAAGGAGCAGAAAGACACTCCCCACATTCTCCTTGCACAGCAGAGTCTAGCAGGGCACTGAGCGAATAGATTTTGTGTGGGAAAAGCCTCTAGGCAGCACTTTACCACACCAGCCAAGGGGAGGGGAAGTGGCAGTGCATGGAGCCACTTTCTCCCCCACTAGGTAGAACCCAAGGTTTGGATCCTATCCTGGCTTGCCTTACTCCAGCACTCAAGACTTGGGGCTCCTCTCCTCACAGCAGGGAGCAGGCACTGCACTCCAGCCCTGCAGGAAGGGTGTTGGACTGGAGTGCCAGCGTGGGCTTCCCAAGCCTGGGGGGTGAACCTTGAAGGCCAGATTCAGGCAAGCTGGGTTTCCTAAATTTGGTTCTCAATGTGACTTTTCTCAGGATTGAGGGTGCTTAGATCAAAGGGTTTGCTTTGGTTTCTTTAAAATGTTTAAAGAACAAGGCAAGGAATGTGCAGGTGGAGGTGTGTGTGTGTGTGTGTGTGTGTGTGTGTGTGTGTGTGTGTGTGTAGACTAAATACATTTCCCAGAATGTTTACGTGTCTTTCTGCTTTATATTTTGGAGAATGAGATTGAATGGGCAGCCAATTAAGTTCTGACATTTGCATAGTTGATCAATAAATTGCATGTCTTCTTTCCTTCTGAATAACATATATAAGTCCTATGGTGGCAAGCAAACTGGTATTCAGCCTTCTGAGTCAGTATCAGCATGGGAAGGGACACTTCCCTTCTGGAAGTGTTGAGACAGCTGGTACTTTGAAAATATGAATAACATTAATAGGTGCATTGACTGCCCTCCACTTTTCTATTCCAGTGATCTGCTGATATAACAACCTTTTTGTATGGCTTCCCAACAGACTAATGTACTTTCTTTTCCACAGCTTGGGATGTGCTGTTGTCACAAGTTTTATGTTACAGATACAGATATGGAATAAGAATACCAACAGAACAGAATAGAATGATAGAATGCAATTTCTAAATCCTGATTCAGGACATAAGTTTTTATGGTTCTAAGTCTCCTCAGTGCTTATTTATGTGGAACAGCATGATACGGCCCTGTGTTAATACTGCATTTTCAGTAGCTTGAATTAAATACATAAGGTGACTTACGCTAGAAGCTAATAGAAATGATATAATTGTTCTTTTATGATAATAATAATTTCAACATAACATTAACTTCTGCTTCTGTAAATGAGTTTTTTTAATCATAAAAGATATGCAATAACTCTCTTACAACACTGGCAAATGGCATAATAAAAAGCACAAAGCATCTCATTCTATAGACTGCTAACTGTTCATGTTCTTTTGAATAAATATATATCTGAATTTCAATACAGAATGTTATTTGTAATATCTCTAAAATTAGATGGGGAAAATATCTACTGGTTATTTATTCAACCAAATAGGAGACCCCATTTGTGTGTGCAAAAATACACATGTAATTTCATGTTTGCCTTTACCCAAGCAGTTAACCACAATTGTGGTCCAAAACAAATGTTAGGGCATGCTCAAGGCAGTCAAGCATCTGCATGGCCATTTGTGCATATAGATAACCAAATAATGCTACAGAAAAATCTTATTAACTATCATGTATTTAGTACCTGTGATTTCTGGTGTGCATTGAAGTAATTGCACATGAGGACTAGTTACGAAATTCATGTTTTTATAAAAATTATCTCCGAGTAGAACATAATGATTAAAATCCCTAACATCTAAAGTTAGTAATAATATTTCAAATTTTGTAATGA
The DNA here is from genome assembly GCF_052426305.1 of Pelodiscus sinensis. Taxonomy (NCBI): domain Eukaryota; kingdom Metazoa; phylum Chordata; order Testudines; family Trionychidae; genus Pelodiscus; species Pelodiscus sinensis. Next base: position 26,638,632 of record NC_143058.1, on the reverse strand, counting down.
AATGCTGTATTGCAGTTCTCCCTCCACCTGTTATTTAGCTCTTTTTGATACTTAACAAAAATGCAGCTAAAGTGGCAGTCCACAGGATCCTAAAGAGATTCTTATACAGGCTCAGTTACATGATTAGATATACAGGAAACCCTCACTATTCACGGTTTTGGTATCTGTGCTTTCACATATTCATGGTGCTCTGCACCACACCAGCCCAAGCACAGGATGCAGTGTGATGATGCTTTTTCAGTGTGCTCTAGTAATAAAGTTGTATATTACCAGAAAATGCCACGGGTACTATGACACTGTGACACATAATCATAGATATAAATATGAGAATCACAATTCATCGCTATTGTATGGGGTCAATGCCAGAAACTAGAAGTAGGTAGAAAAAAGGGGTTGTTTTGTGTTGGGAACACCTCCTGTCCCCAATATTCACAGATTTCTCCATTCATGGTGATCTTAAGAACATATCCCCTGCGAATGGTAAGGGCTTCTTGTACCAGAAAAAAATGATCGTATAATCTAAAGATTTCTCCAGAGAATACCCTGGTAGGTATCATATCACTGAGAACAATGAAATATTTTTCTTCCTCTAAGTAGCACAGCTGGTAGTAACTTCGGTGGCTCTGACAGGATTTAAAAAATGAAGTACAGAATCTCAAATTGCCCAAATATGTGATGCAAGTAAAGTACAATTCTAGTTTTAATCATGTAGGTTTTAATTCATAAGTTTAACAAAACAATACAAAATACTATTTAGCATTTAAATGTTTTATGCCATTTAAAGACCACTTCTGTGTGTTTATAAGTAGTGGAAGAAAAGGACTTGAACATGTATTCAAAAAATAAAAATCCTCCTTTGGTTGATTGGCTACTTGCTATGTCCTGAACTCTGGCTGATTTTTTAAAAAATAGGGCCCAATATTGCACAGATTTTGTGCCCCAATTAGCACTGCTAATTGGGGCACACAAGTAAATTGCTCTTCACCCTGTGGAAATTTTCAGTCAGTCAACCAAATCAGTGAGTCCCCAAGAGCATGACTCTAATCCTTGGTTACTATTTAATCAGGTGCAAAATCAAAGGTCCCTCCAGGAAGGACACAGTACATTCTACTGGGTATCAATGAGAGAAGCTGCTCGGGGCTCTTCCTCTGCCTTTTTGTCCCCTAAAAAGAGGCCAGAGTTTCAAATAAAACCATTAATATTAACAAAAGACACTTTGCTAGTAACTCAGAAACCCGTGCTAGGAAAGGTTCTGGATTTGAGAGTGTGGAGTTTCAATGATGTAGCCGTAGATGATATTTCCCCCCAAACAATTGATGAGGAGGGTGGGAATAGTGAGAAGATTGCTATATCTCAGTATTGCTTTTTAGTCACTAGTGGAACTAGCTTTACTGCTTAAAGAAATGGTATTTGTGAAGTTTTGTTAGTTACCGTAAATTTACTGAGAGATTGACAAAGGTGAAAGTAGGAGCTAGAGATTGCTGGTACACAGCCTGGGATGGTCAGACTTCTGGGCAAGGCATGGGGTTGCCTCTGGGTCTTCAGAAGGAGCAGAGTCACTATCAGAAGCGGTGGGGCTGTGGACCAGACCCCCAGGCAGATCTCCATGGCTGCCATGGTTAGGAGCTCTGGATCTGGGGTGGCTGCAGCTGGAAACTCCAGGGCTTCGGTGATTATTTGAAGCTGCCCCCTTTGCTCCTTTTGTATTGGAGGACATGCTGGTCGGCTCTAGCAGGGCTGCCAACTGGGGGCAGCAAAAGCCAGTCGCTGTGCTGGCCAACTTTTGCCTCTGAGCTCATATGTCTAAAAAGAAATCGCCACTATCTTGGTGCACACATAAGTTCTTTCATTTGAGTGTATCAAAATGCTTTTACATCAGTTGGTCATTAGTTGGTGTACATTGGGATATATTTTAATCATTGCAGTTATACCAATTTATACCAGCAAATAATCTGACACATTGATTATACACTTCATACATTGTGGATAAATACTATACCTGTTTCATGGATGAGAAATAGAAGCACAGAGAGATTGTGACTTCTCAAGGTTGCAGAGTAAGTTAATAACTGAGTATTACAACCCAGGAACTGTATGCCAGTCCCACGCCACTCTCTATGTTTGTCCATTTGGAAGAGAGAGGAATACAAAATGAGGATCAAAATATTGTTGATGTAACTTGGGCATAGTTTATGAAAATGAACTTAAGTTCCATAAGATTATTTAGGAACATCCTTAAACTACCTCCCCTCCCCAAATTGTATAATACAATTTAAAGCCATTAGAATCTTTGTGAAGGCAAGTGAATGGACACACATGATCCCTTAGGACTCTACTCAGCAGAAATGGCTGACAGCTGACCATGATGCATAGTGGTAGTAGAAGATATAGACAAATGTTGCTTCCACAACAAATTCAAATTGTTCCCCAAAAAATTGGTTGGGGCAAGAAACAGTTGTAGAAAAAAATAAAACCAGGACTTTGGTGGGCCACAGAGTGTGCTTCCATAGCAAAATCCAACATGCAAGAAGTGAAGATATTGAAAAATGTTGAGTGGCTTGCTCTTTAAATCTGCAAATCTAAGGATTACAAATGATATTCTGAAAGACATTTGCACACAAGACCTAGGCCTGCCTACCTGACTCTTCTGGGAGCAAGACTCCCATCCAACGTCAGTCACTTATTTACTGCTGCTGTGTGGTTCAAGTGGTAGACAAGAGTTTGCAGAAATTACTGCTATTTTTAAACTGTTTCCAATCAGAAATCTATGGAGAGAGACCTCCCAAATAGAGAAGTTGGCCTATGGTTGGGTCCTCTTCCCTCCACATGACTTTGCAGGTAGTATGCAAAGATTTCTTGAGTGTTTGGGGAAAAAAGGAATGTGCCATATTGGTTTGACTGCTAATGATGATTGAGGACACTTTTCTCTCCAAATTCCCCGCTTATTTGCTCTCTCTGTGGTAACAATTGGAAGAATGCATAGAGCCTACAGGGAACATTTGAGTATCATAGAAGATTTCATGTTAATTTATTCCTATCTCTGCCAGGTTCAGAAAAGAAAAAAAATGGCCTTCTGTAGTTGCAGAACATGGTTTCATATTTTAAAAATCTGATCAAATTAATCTAGCTTTCTCTACAACTGGAAGCTCTGCACTTTCTCTATCCCTGTGATAGATACTTATCCTCCCAGAGCTATAAATTAGATTCATTAATGAATCAAGCCTCACAGCAACCCTATGAGGTAAGGAGGTATCTCCCCATTCTTTGTTTCTGTTCTTTGATATAATTTCACCTTGCTTTAACTACTGAGATCCACTAGATGGTACTAAAGACCATAGACTACACTTTGTTATATTACCCCCCCCCCACCTAAAGTTAATTCTACAAAAAGTAATCTTTACTTTAACCAAGATAAATATAAAACACAAAACTAGGTATGTTTACATTAAAACCAAATATAAGAATAAAAAGACGAGCGATGCCTTTAGCACAGCATTACTTTACTCTGAACAGCTCTCAAAATTAAGTTGTTTTGTCAGGATAAATATCAAGTAAAATGATTATGAATCATTGTGGCAAGTTTTAATACAGATCTGAAAGTAAATTAATCCAGCTCTCTGACTCATCGTGCCTCTTTTTCTTCAGATACAAATGAATAGTAAACAACATTTTGGCAATTTTTAGGTTAATCATGTAGAACTGATTACTCAAGAGGAATGCTATTAACATTTAGTCAATTTATACCCTACAATGTGACAAATTAAAATTAATGTTGCTGTTTTTAAGATATCAAATGGGTCATGATTTTAAGAAAAATGATTACCCTTATAGATAACTGATAATGATAGCTGTAGGCTGGGAGCATTAGGCAAATTTGTAGCAATGAGCATAGTTCTGCAAACAAATAATGCAGCAGAGTAAATAGGACTCAGTGTACGTTTGAATATGTTGGGTCCTTTATTTAGAGAGGCACTGCTCTTTTTTTTTTTTTTTTTTTTTTTGTAACAGTCCCAGTGTATGTTAATAATTTGTCATCCTTTCCTCTGGAAAAGCCATGGTTAAAGCTAACCAACAGCTTAATAACAACAAAAGGCAGATTTCCTATGTAGATTCGGTATATACTCCTGATACAAGTCTATTCGATATTTTTAATTTTCAGAGTCAGTTTGGTAATGAGTTAATTACTTTTTCATTTCATTGCTTGATGATGTGCTTTGATAAAAAAAAACCAGTTAAACTATGTCCAGTGCAACTGATGCAATTGTAACACGCTACCAGTATTTGCAACAGGTGAAGAACAAGAGAGACGTTCTAAACAAACAACCTTTTAAGGAATATAAACTTTTGTTCACTGTTGGCTCTGGGGTGATCATTTTATTTGTTATCAAATTTCCATGAAATGAGTATGTATACAACAGGGACTTCAAACAGACTGCATATGATATTTCTAAACTACGCATAACTAAATTAAGAAGGCATTATTACTATTTAATCTCTGTGCAATAGCTGAGGCACTGCAGAACTTCAGGAAATGTGACTTAGTATGTGCATGTATTGGGGAATTGCTGCTGTTCTCTCTTCGGAAAGCAATGCCAAAGATTTTTGTAAAAGCAAATTAAAGGACTAATATCCCTTTATAGAAATATGTATATGTATAGAGTTTAATATATGGTACTCTTGCACTACATGGATATGCATTTTAGGGTGCCTTTTTATACAGATGAGAAACAGAGGAATAAGGGACTCAGGAGACGATGTCTGTGGTTAAGTCATGGCACTGATATATGCATAAATGATTATTATATGTGTTACAAAAAGATCCTCCAGGTGAGACTGGGAGCTCATATACTAGACATGATACAAACTCACAGTAACATAGTTCCTGCACCAAAGAGCTTAGTCTCAGTAAAAAATATAGACGAAGGATAGCAGGAGAAACAGAGCCAAAGAAATGTGCAGTGACTCTGGTAAATGGTATAAACAGTGATGTATCAATATTTGAAATATATTTCAAATATAATTTACCCAAAATTTAAATGTATCTTGTTGCAAAACACAGCAAATGCAGTATTATGTGACTTTGAAATATGTTCTGGGCGTTTAAGTATTATAAGGAAAACATATGTTTTCAAGCGTATTTGGCATCTCTAGAAAATGTAATGAAATTTCCCTTTGCAAAGTATCCCCACTGACAGCCAATCAAAGTTACCAGTTTGCCAAAAGCAAAATGTGGAAATGTTTATTTATATCCATGAAACTTCCTTTAGAGAAGAAAAAAAGGAGAAAAAATTAATAGGGTGAAAGAGTCTTTTTTTACAGCAGAGTACTGTACGTTGACATTGTTTAGCTATTACTTTTCATTTCTATTTTTCAAAATAAAAGAAAAAAACATAAAGCTCAAAATCTGAATCAACATTTCAATTTTATCAAAGCAGAATATTTTCCAATCAATCTGATATACATTTTTGTTCAGACTTTTGATTTTGGGATTTTTTTTTGTTTTCATTCTGTTCTGAAATAGAAAGTAAGTTGATACTACAGAACTTCTCATGAAACAAAATGACTTCACACTCATGTGCAGGGTGAAGCCTTCCCTTAATTATATAGTGTTTCACCCTGAACCATCCCAAAGAGTTCCACAAACTCCATAGACATCATTTTACTAAATATCTCTGGAATATAGCAACAGTACTACAAAAGGACAGTTTTTTGAGGCCTTAACAAGTCTGTGGTTGTTGAAGGCCTTTGAAATCTGGTAATTTAAATATCCCATGACTAATTATACCTTTATATTAATCATTACCCTCCCCTCAACCCCAAGCAAACTATAATACTCTGACCTTTTCCTTACAGCGATAGCACTGAAAAACCATACATGTTGTTTGACAGGTCCTGAAACTCTGGATTGAACCTTACACTATGGATGACAATAACAATAATTGTTACCAGAGACACGACATATGGAACACGGGTATGGATATTGATAGGTCTGCTGTTGTTACCTGTGCAGCATGTGCCATGTTTGTTTTCCTCCTGGAAGAAAGAAGAGATTTCATGTGCACTAAGAGCAAATTGGTCACCATTTTGGAAGAAAAAATTAGAGGACTTGAGGCTCAAGTATCGACCCTACATCCCATCAGAGAAGATGAAGTCTTCCTTGATAGAAGGCAGCGTTTAATCCTGCAAGCACAGCAGGCTGAAGAGCCAGTCAGGGTAGTACCAGACAAGGAAGAAAAATGGCAGCATGTAACCTCTAGAAGAAGAAGAAGGCCAACTCAGGTATTCCCCATTCATGTAGAGGTAAGTAACTGTTTTCAGGCTCTCTCCACAGGCACTGTGGTAGAGAATGCTTTGTCAGGGACCTCTCAGGGAAGATATCAGAAGGGAACACCATCTTCCAGAAGGCATGGGATGCGTAGTCCTAGAGATGGGAGTTCCACGATCACCACCACCACCAGGTTCGCTGGTGGATGGTGACCAAAGCCCTGAGGTAAGTGAGGAAGTCAGATACCGGGAAGGAACACAAGGAGGAACAAGCAACAAAGGAGGACCTCTGACTCGAATGGAGAAGGCAGGGCAATCAAGTGGCTAGCTAAGGTGTTTGTACACAAATGCAAGAAGCCTGGGGACAAACAGGAAGAATTAGGAGCCCTGGCCCAGTCAAAGAACTATGATTTGATTGGAATAATGGAGACTTGGTGGGATGACTCGCATGACTGGAGCACTGTCATGGAAGGGTATAAACTATTCAAGAAGAACAGGCCGGGGAGAAAAGGAGGAGGAGTTGCATTGTATGTAAGAGAGTAGTATGATTGCTTGGAGCTCCAGTATTTAGAGGAAGAAAAGACTGTTGGGGGTCTATGGGTTAAATTTAGAGGTGGAAGCAACAGGGATGATGTTGTGGTTGGTGTCTGCTATAGACCGCTGGATCAGGTGGATGAGGTAGATGAGGCTTTCTTCGGACAACTGAGAGATGCTTCCAGAACGCAGGCTCTGGTTGTCATGGGTGACTTTAATCACCCTGATATCTGTTGGGAGACCAATACTGCAGTACAGAGACAATCCAGGAAGTCTTTGGAGAATGTTGGGGATAACTTCTTGATGCAAGTGCTGAGGAACTGAGCAGGGGCCATGCACTGCTTGACCTGCTGCTCACAAATAGGAAGGAACTAGTAGGGGAAATAAAGATGGGTGACAACCTGGAAAGCAGTGATCATGAGATGGTAAATTTCAGGATCCTGGCCAAAGGAAGAAAGGAGAATAGCAAAATACACACCCTGGACTTCAGGAAAGCAGACTTTGACTCCCTCAGAGTACTGATGGTCAGGGTTCCCTGGGATGCTTACATGAAGGGAAAAGGAGTCCAGGAGAGCTGGCAGTATTTTAAAGAAGCCTTATTAAAGGCACAGGAAGGAACCATTCTGATGAGCAGCAAGAAAAGTAAATATGGTAGGCGACCAGATTGGCTTACAGGAGACATCCTTGGTGAGCTTAAACACAAAAAGGAAGCCTACAAGAAGTGGAAACATTGACAGATGACTAGGGAGGTGTATAAATACATTGCTTGAGAATTCAGAGGAATTATCTAGAGGGCAAAAGCACAATTGGAATTGCAGCTAGCAAGGATGTGAAGGATAAAAAGAAAGGTTTTTACAGGCATCTTAGCAACAAGAGGGTGAACAGAGACAGTGTGGGGCCCTTATTGGATGAGGGAGGTAACCTAGTGACAGATGGTGTGAGAAAAGCTGAAGTACTCAATGTTTTCTTTGCCTCTGTCTTCACAGATAAGGTCCCAGACAAATGCACTAAGCAATGCAGTATGGGAAGGAGGTGGACAGCTCTTGAGGTATGTCTAGACTACATCCCTCTGTTGACAGAGGGATGTAAATTAGATATACCGAAATTGCTAATGAAGCGGGGATTTAAATAGCCCATGCTTCATTAGAATAAAAATGTCTGCTGCTTTTTACCACCGTGGCAATTTGCTGGCAAAAAGCGGCAGTCTAGATGGGGATCAGTCAACAAGGAAATCCTTTTCCTACTGATCCCGTAAACCTCGTTGCACGAGGCATAAGGGATCGGTTGGAAAAGGCTTTCCTTGTTGACAGATCCCCGTCTAGATTGCCACTTTTTGCAGGCAAACTGCCACGTCGGCAAAAGGCGGTAGCCATTTTTATTCTAATGAAGCGCTGGATATTTAAATCCCAGCTTCATTAGTAATTTCGGTATGTCTAATTTACATCCCCCTGGCGACAGAGGGATGTAGTCTAGACATACCCTTGGTGGGGAAAGAACAAGTTAGGAGCTATTTAGAAACGCTAAACATACACAAATCCATTGGCCCGGATTTAATGCATCTGAGGGTATTGAAGGAGTTGGCAAATATCATTGCAGAGCCTTTGGCCATTATCTTGAAAACTCCTGGAGATCGGAAGAGATCCCGGATGACTGGAAAAAGGCAAATGTAGTGCCCATCTTTAAAAAAGGGAAGAAGGACAATCCAGGGAATTATAGACTAGTCAGCCTTACCTCTATCCCCGGAAAAATCATAGAGGGGATCCTCAAGGAATCCATTCTGAAGCACTTGGAAGAGGGGAAAGTGATCAGGAATAGTCAATATGGATTCACGAAGAGCAAGTCGTGTCCGATCAATCTGATTAGCTTCTATGATGAGGCTCTGTGGATATGAGAGAGTCAGTCGATGTGATGTACCTTGACTTTAGCAAAGCTTTTGATACGGTCTCCCATAATATTCTTGCCAGCAAGCTAAGGGAATATGGATTGGATAAATGGACTGTAAGATCGATAGAAAGCTGGCTAGACTGTCGGGTCCAATGGCTTGATGTCAGGTTGGCAGTTGGTTTCTAGCAGAGTGCCCCAAGGATCTGTTCTAGGACCGGTTTTGTTCGACATCTTTATTAATGACCTGGATGAGGGAATGGATTGCACCTTCCGCAAGTTCGCAGATGACACTAAGGTAGGGGGAGAGATAGATACGCTGGAGGGCAGGAATAGGGTCCAGCATGACCTGGACAGATTAGATGATTGGGCCAAAATAAATCTGATGAGGTTCAACAAGGACAAGTGTAGAGTCCTGCACTTGAGATGGATGTATCCCAAGCATTGTTATAGGCTGGGGACCGAATGGCTAAGTAGCAGTTCTGCAGTAAAGGACCTGGGGATTACAGTGGACGAGAAGCTTGATATGAGTCAAGAGTGTGCACTTGTAGTCAAGATGGTGAATTGCGTAGTAGGGTGCATTAGGAGGAGCATTGCCAGTAGATCCAGAGAGGTGATTACTCCCCTTTATTTGGCTCTGGTGAGGCCACATCTGGAGTACTGTGTCCATTTCTGGGCCCCACACTATAGAAAGGATGTGGATGCATTGGGGAGGATCCAGCGGAGGGCAACCAAAATGATTACGGGGATGAAGCGCATGACCTATGAGGAGAGACTGAGGGATTTGGGTTTATTTAGTCTACCGAAGAAAAGAGTGAGGGGGGATTTGATAGCAGCCTTCAACTTCCTGAAGGAAGGTTCCAAAGAGAATGGAGAAAGGCTGTTCACAATAGTGACAGATGGCAGAACAAGGAGCAATGGTCTGAAGTTACAGTGGGAAAGGTCTAGGTTGGATATTAGGAAAAACTATTTCACTAGGGGGGTGGTGAAGCACTGGAATGGATTATCAAGGGAGGTGGTGGAATCTCCATCCCTACAGGTATTTAAGTATTGGCTTGACAAAGCCCTGGCTGGGTTGATTTAGTTGGGATTGGTCCTGCCTTGGGCAGGGGGCTGGAGTTGATGACCTTCTAAGGTCTCTCCCAGCTCTATGATTCTATGACATCCTTTTCCAGCATACTTGGAGTGAGGTTTGTGGATAGAATGGACTAGAAGTTCTTATTAAGACCAAAAGGAAGTCTTCGGCATGGCATGATGAAGATAAGCATGAATAGCATGAGTGGTGAGCTAGGGCTTGTGGCAGTCAGAAATAACCAGAGTGGTATCCTGACAGTAACTATTTGGCTGCATGCATGTGCTCCTTCTATATGTTGCCGTGGCTTTGCATGAGTAGCCAGCACAGCAGATTCCAAGACAGTCTCCAAAAATATAGTCAGATAAGGTCTGAAGTCAGGTTTATTGTCAAACGATGTACAGTGATAATTGTCAGCAGATTTTCCTGAACCACTATGAACTCCTGTGCTTCCTGACAGTGGACCAGTCAGTGGGATGTCCCATTGTCCCCTCGTCTGGACAAAGAGTTAAATTGAGTTGCCCCAACATTCCTAGACTGAGACAAACAATCTGGGATACGTACATTATGTGTTATCTTACGCATTTCCTGACCTGTTTGTTACCTCTCCTTGTACTTTCCTCCAAAGCACCTGTTACTGTGATTTCACTCACTTTTGTTAAAGTATTTTATCCTGTGCTAGATCGTGGTGTCCTTGTGTTGACTTAGTGGAATGCATTTTCATGTTCTATGTATTATAGCAGTTCTAGTGCCAAGTTCATCTCCTGGACACTGTCTTGCAGGCAAACATCTGCTTTTGACAGGAGTGCCTGTTATTCATAGTATAACTCTTGCTCACATTGGTTCAGGCCTTAGGCATTACATCAGGCCTTTGCTTCAGGCTCTCTTTTTTTGCTACAGAGCTGTTCAATCCTCCTGTGGCAGGGAAAAGCATGATTTAAAGACAAATTTTTAATTTAAGTTTTGAGCTTAAGTATGAGAGTGGAGACAGAAGCAGAATAGTGCCGGGTCTCTGATTCACTACCATACCCCACAAATTGAGTCTTTGTACTGCTGTTGAATCCTGGTGAGATCCTGGTGAACTTAATATTAAGTGAGATTTTGGTGGCTGTTTACAGAAACTCTATTATCCCATGCAGTGATATGAAATTGAATGATTTTAAAGTTCTATCGAAGAGCTATGATTCAATAGAAAAACTCTGGCAAATGGAGTCACGGTGGCATGAAGATTCCAGTTTCATTGGAGAGTTGTCCCCTGTAACCTTTACAAAATACAGTTGTTCATTAGTATAGCACTGTCAACTGGTCCCTGGTTGTCCTGCAGTGGCTCAGTCATTTCCAGCCTTGCAGAAAACCGTATCCAGAATAGCATAGCTCTGACCCAGTGCCAACTACCAAGAACCAGCTGAGACCCTACAGCACTCTAGACCCGGAAGCTAGGAGGTCACAAATGAAGATACAGAACGGGGACCCCTTTTTGTTTGTTTTTGTTTAAACCAGCCACTGAGCACAGATTGCATACTAAGGATGAATACTATGAAAGTGCAAATGAAACGGGCATTTAAATATTCCATGCTTCATTTGCATAATCATGTAATGGAGCTCCTTCGAAAAAGCACTATTTCAAAATTGAAACCGCCGTCTAGACTAAAATGATGTTTACAGGATCTTTTGAAAAAGCACCCCATTTTCGAAAGAACCGCGTCTAGACGGCAGTTTCAATTTCGAAATAATGCTTTTTTGAAAGAGTGCCATTACGTGATTATGAAAATGAAGCGCAGGATATTTAAATCCCCACTTCATTTGCACTTTCGAAGTGCTTCATTTACATCCCTCTGCCGACAGAGGGATGTAGTCTAGATATAGCCTGATTGTCCTGCAGTGTGAAGCTGTTGGTGACATAAAGGATCTCTGCAACTCCACACACAAACACCTCATCCTACATCAATAATTTACGTTTATAAAAATCTCCATAAAATCTCCAGATTAGCTTGGTATGCATCACAGTGGCATTGTTTGAGTGGCTGTGCTCTTTTCAGGTAAAGAGGATCCAACTGGCAATTACACACAATTGTTCCTCATGAGTAAGGGCTCTCTTGTGTCAAGTGTCACTGATTCCTTCTTGTCCCCTCCCCACCCCCTGTTTCACATGTATGTGAGGGTTTAGGGTGATTGACCAGGGCGAAATGTTATCAGTATGTGGATCATATTCAGTACCTCTCTCTGCTAGAAACTGAAGCATAAATTAGGATGATCTGACTGAATTTCAACACAGAGACAGTATCATTAAATGGGAGAAGTGGGAGTTGGCAAGTGTTTCATATTAGCACCTAGTCACCTTTCACTGAAGGAGCACATCTGTATTTGCAACTGAAGAGTTGGTTAGACCCAAGCCCTCCTACTGGATACTCAAATAAGGAACCTAGCCAGAAAGTCATTTTTTAAAATTTGGAGTAATGTGGTTAGTTTCAAATACTTTTTTTCAGTGTGACCTTTGCTACAAGTATCTTTGACTTAAAACTGAGCTATTGTTGTATTTGCCTTGCTATGACAGAGTGCAGTAGCCCACTTGCACTTGAACTAAGAGTTATACGGCCCATATCACAGTCCTCTGGAAGTTATGCTATTCACAGGAAACATTTTGAGTGAAATTCAAGATACTGAATTTATCTTTCAAAGCTCTGAGTAATTTGGAACCAAGTGATAGAAGGACCCATTTTTCTCCTGATGTCGCTCTGCCCTAGTTGTGATCAGAAGAAGCAAGCAAATTAAAACTCACTTGCAATAAATGGAAAGAAGGTTGTTGATGGAATTTTTCAAGAAGACTCCTTGCCTACGGACCTCACTTGTTTCTTTGTTCTGCGAGAGCCCATGCATGCTGGCCATGTTGCTAGGGGTGATTTTTATTTACTGTTGAAACACTGAGCAATTAGCATTTACTTTTATGGAGCAGTAATTTTGAAATTGTTGATCTTAAATTTTTGTCAGGGTGCCAGATCATGGGATGAATGCCTGTTAATTGTAATAATATTTATAAATTTAAATAATAAATACAAATGATTAATTGAATGTCTGTGACTCTTAGTTATCACTGCTGTATAAATGGCAATACAAAGACTGGATGCATCCCTCAACAAATTGCCAACGGCTCAAGAACATGGTCTCACAAATTTTATGGCAAATTTGGTATTTATTAGGGGAGAGAAGGGACTGATTGTAGCTTTGCATGCAGCTCCATTTATGGATGCCTTTAAGTGTTTGTTTTTCATGCCATTTTTTTAAACTGTGACATACATAGGGCTTGATTCACAGCCAAACCTGGATGATAATCCAATCTGAACATGTAGCCCCAGTTGTCTATATTATTAACATGAAGGGACTGATTATCAGCTCTTCCATTTCTGCACTTCGGACAGGAATTGCAGAGCAGGGAATAAAGATGGCTTTCAACCACCTTTTATGCTCTCTGTAGTCTAAAGCAGTCAGGAATCTAATTTGTATTCTGAGTGTCATGTGGTACAGAAACCAAGTATCGCATAGAGTACTCTGGGCATAGTTCCTTGATCCTGCTCCTTTACTTGCCACCCTGTGATGCCCCTGTCTACCTCTTTCCTTTATGAAAATTAACCGTTTATGCTTGCCCTTTGTTTCCTGTTGTTTACCATGTTTTTGATACATAGAATCATAGAATACTAGGACTGGAAGGGACCTCGAGAGGTCATTGAGTCCAGTCCGCTGCCCTCACGGCAGGACCAAATACTGTCTAGACATCCCTGATAGACATTTATCTAACCTACTCTTAAATATCTTCAGAGACGGAGATTCCACAACCTCCCTGGGCAATTTATTCCAGTGTTTGACTACCCTGACAGGAACTTTTTCCTAATGTTCAACCTAAACCTCCCTTGCTGCACTTTAAGCCCATTGCTTCTTGTTCTATCCCCAGAGGCCAAGATGAACAAGTTTTCTCCCTCCTCCTTTTATATATCTGAAAACTACTATCATGTCCCCTCTCAATCTTCTCTTTTCTAAACTAAACAAACCTAATTCCTTCAGCCTTCCCTCATAGGTCATGTTCTCTAGACCTTTAATCATTCTCGTTGCTCTTCTCTGGACCCTCTCCAATTTCTCCACATCCTTCTTGAAATGTGATGCCCAGAACTGTACGTAACACTCCAATTGAGGCCTAACCAGCGCAGAGTAGAGCGGAAGAATGACTTCTTGTGTCTTGCTCACAACACACCTGTTAATGTATCCCAGAATCACGTTTGCTTTCTTTGCAACGGCATCACACTGCTGACTCATATTCAACTTATGGTCCACTATTACCCCTAGATCCCTTTCTGCTGTACTCCTTCCCAGACAGTCACTTCCCATTCTGTATGTATGAAACTGATTGTTCCTTCCTAAGTGGAGCACTTTGCATTTGTCTTTATTAAACTTCATCCTATTTACCTCTGACCATTTCTCCAATTTGTCCAGGTAATTTTGAATTATGACCCTATCTGCAGATTAGTCGCAACCCCTCCCAGATTGGTATCATCTGCAAACTTAATAAGCGTACTTTCTATACCAATATCTAAATCGTTGATGAAGATATTGAACAGAGCCGGTCCCAAAACAGACCCCTGAGGAACCCCACTTATTATGCCTTTCCAACATGATAATAACTTCCCTCTTATTCCGTGACTATCAACTTTGCTTAAGAACCTTTCATGAGGAACCAGGTCAAAGGCTTTTTGAAAGTCCAAGTGATATGCTTGTTTACATCATGAAAGACTTCTCCGTTTGGTAAGGCCATGATTTCTCTTTACAAAAGCTCTGTTGTCTCTTCCCCAACATATTGAGTTTATTTGTGTTTCTCCTTATGCTGATTTTTCCTATAGGTCCAATCAATTTGCCTGGTATGGAAATTAGTTGGGTCAAAAAAATTGACAGGGAACTAGGGGGTCACCAGCAAACAGAAACAAGTATAAGAGTAAAAATCATCAAAGACAGTTGGCAGTTTTTTAAAGAGATTATATTAAGGATGCAAGAGCAAACAATTTAACTATATAGGAAAGATAGGGTAAACTATGTTAATATGCACTGTGCACCATGGCTTAACCAGGAGAATGATATGAAAATCAGAAAAGAGTCTTACGAAAAGTGGAAACTAGGTCAAGTTACAAAGGAAGAATGCAAACAAATAACACAAGCATGTAGGGGGAAAAATTAGAAAGGCCAAGGCACAAAATGAGATCAAACTAACTAGAGACATAAAGGGTAACAAGAAAACATTCTACAAATATATTAGAAGCAAGAGGAATTCCAAGGACAGGATAAACCCATCAACGAAAGGGGAAAAATAAGAACAGAAAATGTGGAAAATGGCAGAGGTGCTTAATGACTTCTTCATTTTGGTATTGACCTAGAAGGTTGATGGTGATTGGATGCCTAATATATGAATGCCAGTGAAAATAAAGTAGGTTCAGAAGTTAAAATAGGAAAATAATAAGTTAAAAATTACTTAGGTAAGTTAGATGTCTTCACTAGGGGCTGATGAAATGCATCCTAGAATACTCAACGAGCTGATTGGGGAGGTATTTGAGCTATTAGCTATTATCTTTGAAATGTCATGGAAGACGGAAGAGATTTCAGAAGCCTGGAAAAGGGCAAACATAATGCCCATCTATAAAATGGGTAATAGGGACAACCAAGGAATTACAAACCAGTCAGCTTAACTTCTGTACCAGGAAAGGTAATGAAGCAAATAATTATGGAATCTATTTGCAAACATTCAGAAGACAATAAGCTGATATGTAACAATATAGATTTGTACAGAACAAATCATGTCAAACCGACCTGATAGGATAACGAAGCGGACAGGGGACTGCAGACAGGGGAGTTGAAAAGGGAGAGCAAAGCGACCCCACCGCCGAAGAGGCTACCCGGTGAGAGTACAAGCTGTGGTGTGAGTGTGTGCCTGTGCCTGACTGTTTGAATTTTACAGTTTGAAGTGTGAATTGAGAGTCTGATTCCAGGTGAGTGCTAGCAGTTTCAGCTTCTGTGGCAGTTGGGACTGAGAGCCTGCCATTGTTCCCTTGATTGCCTCTGATTAGCCTCAGGCTCAGCCTTCCCCTGTGTGAATCAGAAGGGGGCAGGCCTGACCTAGGCAAGCAGGCTTTAAAAAGCCAGAGCAGTGCGACCAGGGGAGCGAAGCGGACAGGGGACTGCAGACAGGGGAGTTGAAGAGGGAGTGACTGATGGTGATGAAGACCCGTAGCGCTTGTGCCAGAACTTCTCCTGTCTCCTCCACCTGTGCCTGTATCCAGACAGAGAACCTGATCATGGATGCCTCTACCCAGGTCCTGGTGTGGTGTTGCAGTATTTGTGGCTTGCAATTCCCACTGAGTGATCTCCAGGCTGGGGGAGACAACCATTGCGAAAGGTGCCTGCTGGTGGAATCTCTCAGGCAGCAGGTGGGAGAGCTACAGGAGGAGGTGACCAGGCTGAGGTGCATTCGAGGCCATGAGGAATTCCTGGACAGTATTCCTGTGGAGTCCACTGAGGTCACTGTCCTAGGATGTGGGACTGTTGACCAGCCACTTATGAAGGAGGCGGTGGTGCAGGGTGAGCACTGGCAGCTGGTTACTTCCGGCAGCAGGCAGTGTTCCACCCCTGCTCCTAACCCTCCCACTGTGTTGTTACATAACCGTTACACTTTACTTTCTGCAGGAGACAAGGAGTCACCCCCCACAGTGGAGGAGACCAGGTCTTACACCACCAAGGTTGAGCCGTCTCCTGCCACCACTGCGAGGAAGAAACGTAGGGTAGTGGTGGTTGGAGACTCTCTTCTGAGGGGAACGGAGGCACCCATCTGTCGCCCTGACAGTTCATCTCGAGAGGTATGCTGTCTGCCAGGGGCCCGTATCCGAGATGTTACGGAGGCATTGTCGAGGATTATCCGGCCCTCTGACTACTACCCCATGCTACTCATCCATGTGGGCACAAATGATACTGCCAGGTGTGACACTGAGCGGATCAAGTGTGACTACAGGGCTTTGGGAGTACGGGTGAAGGAGTTTGGCGCGCAGGTGGTATTCTCTTCGATCCTTCCTGTCAAAGGTAGGGGCCCGGGCAGAGAGAGGTGCATCCTGGAGGTGAATGCCTGGCTGCGAAGATGGTGTCACCAGGAGGGATTCGGCTTCCTTGATCACGGGGTGCTCTTCCAGGAAGGACTGCTTGGCGGAGATGGAGTTCACCTTTCCAGGAGCGGGAAGGCCTTGTTTGGACACAGACTGGATAACCTTGTGAGGAGGGCTTTAAACTAGGTTCGACAGGGACAGGTGAGCAAAGCCCACAGGTAAGTGCTGAATGTGCGGGACTGGGAGATGGGTTGGAAATGGGGGGGACTACGGCCTATTATGGCAAGGAGAAAGGAGGGTCAGGGCACAACAGGGAGGCAAGATCAAATCAGTATCTTAGATGCCTATATACAAATGCAAGAAGTATGGGTAATAAGCAGGAAGAACTGGAACTGCTAACCAATAAATACAACTATGATATCATTGGTATTACAGAAACCTGGTGGGATGGGACGCACGATTGGAATGTTGGTATGGAAGGGTACGGCTTGCTCAGGAAGGACAGACAGGGAAAAAAGGGAGGAGGGGTTGCCTTGTATATTAAAAATGTACACACTTGGACTGAAGTGGAGATGAACGTAGGAGATAGCTGTGTAGAGAGTCTCTGGGTTAAGCTAAAAGGGGTAAAAAACGAGGGTGATGTCATGCTAGGAGTCTACTACAGGCCACCTAGTCAGGTGGAAGAGGTGGATGAGGCCTTTTTTAAACAATTAACAAAACTATCCAAAGCCCAAGATTTGGTGGTGATGGGGGACTTCAACTATCCAGACATATGTTGGGAAACTAACACAGCGGGGCACAGGCTATCCAATAAGTTTCTGGACTGCATTGGAGACAACTTTCTGTTTCAGAAGGTTGAAAAAGCTACCAGAGGAGAACCTGTTCTGGATTTGGTTTTAACAAATAGGGAGGAACTAGTTGAGAACTTGAAAGTGGAAGACAGTATAGGGGACAGTGATCATGAAATAATAGAGTTCATGCTCTTAAGGAAAGGTAGAAGGGAGACCAGCACAATTGAGGTAATGGATTTCAGGAAGGCAGATTTTGATAAGCTCAGAGAACTTGTAGGTAAGGTCCCATGGGAAGCAAGACTGAAGGGAAAAACAACTGAGGAGAGTTGGAAGTATTTCAAAGGGACGTTGTTAAGGGCCCAAAAGCAAACAATTCCGCTGTGTAGGAAAGATAGAAAATATGGCAAAAGACCAGCTTGGCTTAACAAGGAGATCTTGCATAATCTCAAAATAAAAAAGGAGTCGTATAAAAAATGGAAACTAGGACAAATAACAAAGGATGAATATAGGCAAGCAACACGGGAATGCAGGGGCAAGATTAGAAAGGCAAAGGCACAAAATGAGATCAAACTAGCTACAGGCATAAAGGGAAACAAGAAGACCTTTTATAAATACATTAAAAGCAAGAGGAAGACCAAGGACAGGCTAGGCCCACTGCTTAATGAGGAGGGAGAAGCAGTAACAGGAAACTTGGAAATGGCAGAGATGCTCAATTACTTCTTTGTTTCGGTCTTCACCGAGAAGTCTGGAGGTGTGCCTAACGTAGTGAATACAAGCAGAGAGAGGGTAAGTTTAGAAGATCAAGTTAAAAATCACTTAGGAAAGTTAGATGTCAGCAAGTCACCAGGTCCTGATGAAATGCATCCCAGGATACTCAAGGAGCTGAGGAGGTATCTGAGCCTTTAGCTATGATTTTGAAAAATCATGGCAGACAGGGGAGATTCCAGAAGACTGGAAAAGGGCAAATATTATGCCCATCTATAAAAAGGGGAATAAGAACAACCCAGGAAACTACAGACCGGTCAGTTTAACGTCTGTCCCAGGGAAGATAATGGAGCAGGTAATTAAGGAAATAATATGCAAACACTTGGAAGGTAATAAAGTGATAGGAAATAGCCAGCATGGGTTTGTGAAGAACAAGTCATGCCAAACTAATCTGATAGCTTTCTTTGATAGGATAACGAGCCTTGTGGATAAGGGAGAAGCGGTGGATGTCATATACCTAGACTTTAGTAAGGCATTTGATACGGTCTCGCATGATATTCTTATTGATAAACTAGGCAAATATAACTTAGATAGGGCCACGATAAGGTGGGTGCATAATTGGTTGGATAACTGTAGTCAGAGAGTTGTTGTTAACGGTTCTAAATCCTGCTGGAAAGGGATAACAAGTGGAGTTCCTCAAGGGTCTGTTTTGGGACCCGTACTGTTCAATATCTTCATCAATGATGTAGATATTGGGATAGAGAGTACGCTTATTAAGTTTGCAGATGATACCAAACTGGGTGGGGTTGCAACTTCTTTGGAGGATAGGGACATAATTCAAAATGACCTTAGCAAGTTAGAGAAATGGTCAGAGGTAAACAGGATGAAGTTTAATAAAGAGAAATGCAAAGTGCTCCACTTAGGAAGGAACAATCAGTTCCATACATACAAGATGGGAAGCGACTGTCTAGGAAGGAGCATGGCGGAAAGGGATCTAGGGGTCATAGTGGACCACAAGTTGAATATGAGTCAACAGTGTGATGCTGTTGCAAAAAAAGCAAATATGATTCTAGGTTGTATCAACAGGTGTGTTGTAAGCAAAACTCGTGAAGTCATTCTGCCGCTCTACTCTGCACTAGTTAGGCCTCAGCAGGAGTACTGTGTCCAGTTCTGGGTGCCACATTTCAAGAAAGATGTGGAGAAATTGGAAAGGGTACAGAGAAGAGCGACAAGAATGATTAAAGGTTTAGAGAACATGACCTATGAAGCCAGGCTTCATGAACTGGGCTTGTTTAGTTTGGAAAAAAGAAGATTAAGGGGGGACATGATAGCGGTTTTCAAATATCTAAAAGGGTGTCACAAGGAGGAAGGAGAAAATGTGTTCCTCTTGGTTTCTGAGGACAGGACAAGGAGTAATGGGCTTAAAGTGCAGCAGGGGAGGTTTAGATTGGACATTAGGAAAAAATTCCTAACTGTCAGGGTGGTCAAATATTGGAATAAATTGCCAAGGGAGGTGGTGGAATCTCCCTCTCTGGAGATATTTAAGAACAGGTTAGATAGACATCTGTCAGGGATGGTATAGACGGAGCTTGGTCCTGCCTTGAGGGCGGGGGGCTGGACTCGATGACCTCTCGAGGTCCCTTCCAGTCCGATTATTCTATGATTCTATGATTCTATGATAACAAGCCTTGTGGAGAAGGGGATGTGGTAAACATTGTAAGGCATTTGACACAATCTTGCATGACCTTCTCATTAATGAACTAGGGAAATAGAATCTGGATGGAGGTATTATATGGTGAGTGATTGCATAACCATTCCCTGAAAGTAGTTATCAATGGTTCACTATCATGCTGGAAGGCATAACAAGTGGGAAGCAACAGGGATCAGTTTGGGGACCAATTCTGTATAATATCTTAATGAATGATTTAGATAATAGCATATAGAGTATGCTTATAAAGTTTGCAGATGATACCAAACTGGGAGGGGTTGCAAGTACTTTTCAGGAAAGGATTATAATTCAAAATGATCTGGACAAACTGGAGAAATGGTCTGAGATAAAGAGGATGAAATTCAACAAAAACAAATGCAAAGTACTCCACTTAGGAAGGAACAATCAGTTGTACTTATACAAAATGGGAAATTACTGTCTAGGAAGCAGCACTGCAGAAAGGGATCAAGAGGTCATAATGGACCACAAGCTACATATGAGTCAACAGTGTGATGCTGTTGCAAAAAAAAGTAAATATCATTCTGGGATGTAATAAGACATGGGAAGTAATTCTTCCACTCTATTCTGCATTCGTTAGGCCTCAACTAGAGTACAGTGTCTACTTCTGGGCACTACATTTCAGGGAAAATGTGAACAAGCTGGAGAGGGTCCAGAGAAGAGCAATAAAAAAAATGAAAGGTTCAGAAAATAAGACCTATGAGGGAAGATTGAAAGAACTGGGTTTGTTTAGTATGCAAAAGAAGAGTCTGAGAGGTGTACATAACATCTTTCAAGTATCAAAGAGGGTGTTACAAGGAAAAGGGAGAAAATTATTCTCCTTAAGCTTTGAACATAGGACAAGAAGCTATGTGGTTAAATTTCAGCAAGGAAGGTTTAGGTTCCTTCCAATGAAGGCCAAGATTATAATAGGGTTAAAAAAAGAACAAGATAAAAATTAGACGGAGGATAGGTCCATCAATCACTGTTAGCCAGGATAGGCAGGGATGGTGTTCCTAGCTGCTGATTGTAAGTGCCAGAAATGGGCAACAGGGGATGGATCACTTGCTGATTATGTGCTCTGTTCATTCCCTTTAAGGCAAGTGGTACTGGCTGTTGTGAGAAGATAGGATATTGATAGATGGACTTTTGGTCTGACCCAGGATGTCCGTTCTTACATTCTTAAGTGAAAGGTGGAAATAGTTAAAGGTATTTAGTTTTCAAAGACTACAAAAACGGAGTCCTTACTATTGGGGTACCCTTGCTGAGACACCATAAATCTGACAGATTTCCAAAAGAATGGCTACTCCAGAGCTTTCTGAAAATAAAGCTTCTTGAAGGTGTCTCACATTGGGAATTTAAAACATTAGAAATAATTGCTGAAAGTTTAGGTTGAACAAATCATCTAATAAAGTTTTGGTTGCACTAGAAAATGATTTGGGCAGTGTTTATGATCTGAATAAAATTTCAGCAGTTGAAGAATCAAGGTTGATTCAGAAGGATAAATCCTTAAAATATTTTAGGGATGGGGTAAGGCAGGCAGTACAGGGGGATAAGTTGTCTTAGTCAAGGGATATTTTGGAGGAAACACTAGGTCAAGGTTGATTTCCCAATTTTCTGATTTGGAGGATGAAACTGAGGTTTGAATTAACCATTACTTTGGAAGGTAGTAACTTCTTCTCCACTTGAAGTTTTAAGAAGAAGATTAATTTTTTAAAAAAATCTGTGCTCCAGCTCAACCAGAAGTTGTGTGCTTGATGATAGAATCACTTGTTGAAATTCCATTGTTTATGTAATATGGGAGGTTAGATTAGATGATCATAATAGTCACTTCTGACCTTTAAATTCTGTGACTCTTTTAGGGTAGTCAAATATGGAAAGAGTTTATAAAGATAAATTGGATGTCAGTCTCTGAACATTATTCAGAAATGGATATTGTTTACCCAGAAGCTGACAGTCAAGGGAGGCAGATAGATGGAAGACAGGAAACAGAGACCGCGTTGAAGGGAGATAGAATTGAGTATCATTCACAAAGAGGGAAGATTGACGGTAGCAATTAGATATCTCAAATATAAAATAAAAGAAGATGAGAGATGAAAGTTTGTAAGGATAAGGGTAAATATTGTCTCATAACATCTCAAGAGAAGCAACCAGGGAGTCAATTCTGATTTGGAACATGTGAATGCTAATGACAACAGCATCTTTTGGTGTGGCACTTCTGACAGAATAAATCACACTAAAGGTAAGCAAGATAAGGACAAGAATGGATTCACAATCAAAAGGAAAGTATAGGTCAGTTGTCACCTGTAAAAGGTCAATTGCACTGTTTTGAGGAGCCAAAAGTCAGACTGAAAATGGTCAGTTAACTCAGTAGCAAGATAACCCCTAGAAAGTAGAACTTGGGTGACTCATCTTCTAAAAGCATTTACAAATGAATTAGATGCAACCCCAGGTTGTCATCTAAGCCATAGTTTTCAACTTTTTATTAACTGAAAACTATGAGTAAGTAAATCCCAATAGCAAACTCACAATATGTTAAATCTTTCAAGTTTCTTAGGGTAAAATATGTTACTATACAATCTACAAAGTCCCATTTTCAAAACAGAAAAGCCATAGGCTCTTAGGAGCCTAAATCCCAAGTCACTTTTGTAAATGGGATTTAAGCATTTAAACCGCTGAGGAGTTCTTGAAGATTTCACCATGACCAGCCTATCAAGTCTAACTATTGAGGTACCCATCAGGTGTTGTTTTTCCTATCAGAGGCATTTCTTGTTCTTTTTTCAGCACGAAGCACACTAGTATAGATTTTAGTTAGCAGTGAACTAGTTAAAAGAAAAACAAAGTATTTTTTTACCAACTCTAACTCCACTCAGGCCTAAATTATTTTTTTCTTCAGAGCAGGCATTTTAATATGTCACTTTTCAGTTCCAGCTCAATAAACAACCATTTATTTACAATTTTAAAGCAATCTTCAGCCTAGTCAGGTAAGAATTATTTCAAAAGAATAAAAACATTTTCATTTCCCATCACTGCCAAAAATGAAAAGAACATGAGTTATGAGTCTTGCTATGTTGTCTTAAGTTGATTACTATGGAATGATTAAAAAACTAGCTGTGCTGTCATTGCAGAAGAGTACATTATAAGTGTAATAACAGCTTAGGGATACAATCCATCAATGCCGTAGTTGGAAGAAGAAAAAAAGTTGATCTATTTCTTTGGTCATCATTTTCAGCATATTAGATGACAAATAATTGTACATTCATCAATAACAATAGATTAAAGTTGAAATGATTTATTGCTATTACACTGCTGTTATGATGGAGCACTAGGTCACTCAAGCATTGACGGGGTCTGTATTTAATTTTCATGGGTCTTTTAGCAGAAATAATAGACAGAGAGGAAACCACCTGAAACAAGGTAGATCAAAGTTGCTGACAAGTGATTTGTAGATTTTTTTTTTTCTTCAAGTGATAAAGTAGAGGTAGAAGCAACTCTTCTGTTTGGCTCTGAGAAACTCTAAATGAAGCATATCCTTACACATTCTTGTTCAACTAGCCAGGCATCAAATGAAAAAGATGAATGCCATTCCAACTGTTAAGTCAGTTAATATTAGTAAATTTCTTTTTCTATATGCACTAAGTCATCTAAAAGTATATAATTTCAGAAACCCACTTTCATTTTTTCTGAAAAATCTCTCACATGGAGAAAAATGTGAATAGAGTTGTTAGCAGATGTTCAGATACAGCAACTACACTGTGAATTGGGTTGATCTTATCATTCTGCACAAAATTAACTGTTTCGTCAGTAAGTAAAGGAGATTGCTAATGCAAACTTTCAGAAACTTTGTGTAAAATATTCCTCATTTTCCCATTCTCTACATTTTTGAAGGAAACATACCCAGACCCTTAATTGTCTATGTATCTATGGCATTGCTACGTATAATAGAGGATACAAAATTGAGAATGATGATCTTCTCTCTTGACTGACTACTGCCAATAAATAATTTTTCTACTGGAATATGTAACTGGAGGGTTTCAGAGTACTTGAAAACATTAATTTACCCTTACAATACCTCAATTGAGATAGGAAAGGAATAGAAAAGATTACTTAACCCAATATTGAAATAATCACTTCTGAGAGAGAACACAGCAATGGCACAACATTGTATGCTAACACTACATAGCAATTTAGGAAATAAGGTATACTAACCAACTGAAATTATATGCATGATACAGTAATTACTCGTTTAATACGTGCCTGCTTAACATATTTTTGCAATAGCACGATTTTTTTTAATGAATGTTTTTCGAATAACACGACAGTCCTCGAAATAACACAAAAATAATCAAGTGGCGGACTACTTCACATGGCAGTATAAGTTGGTGAAAACAGTGGTAATACGCATGAGCGGATGAATACACATGGTCACAGCACTCCTCTGCTCACTCACATGTTTATCTTTGTGTTTTAACAAACCGTGGCGACTTGTGTTGCTAGATATCTAATGTTGATGTTGACGACCCAGCACCAAGAAAAAATTGTCTTTGCCACCACCAACTGAAACGCAACCCCCACCTTTTCCATTATTTTTTATAGGAAAATTGACCCTGCATAGCACATTTTCGCTTAGCATGATCATTTTCAGAAATGCATCTATAGTGTTAAATGAGGAATTACTGTATATGAAGTACAACGTACACTACTAACCCCAACTTGGAATTTTGGCAAAATATGAAAGTTGAAATATTTTATATAAACGATAGAATGTTTGACAAACTTTAAAAGTATGTATTTTAGCATATTTTGTATTGTCTTACATTCCACAATAAAGTTGTTAAGCAAAATACAGCATTGACTGGCTCAGAAACTGTTGTTTACTCTTAAGATAATATCATTATTTCCAAATTCTGGATTATTTTCCTCTTAGCTCTGAAAAATACATGTCTTCTGATGCTTATAATTTATAAAGTAACTGTAATACATGACCGCTTACTAGAAATCAGAGATTGTTAACCCTTTCACTTAAACTAGAAAATAAAGGCCTTAATCATTTGCAAGTTTGTTAAAAGCTAAAATTCTGTAGATATTAACATCAACTCTATATGGAAGATGTAAGTACTATATAATCAAAGTGCAAGGTAAGTCAGATATATTGTTGGTAAAGTATGACACTTAAATTAGAGGAATGGCTGAATATATTCTGCTTCCAAACACCGTACCTGTCAATAAGATACCAAAAATAAGTAACATGCATAGTAAAGAAGATTTAATTTTCTGTCCAGTCAAATCTTAGTGTATCACATTCAATTTTTCTCCCTCAGGAATCAAAATAATTTCCCACCTTGCTCATGATGAATGTCTTGCCAGTTCCCACTCAGTCCTTCCATTTTATACGACCTAATTAAAGAAAACATTCCATGATTGCCTATTTTTCCTCATGCATGACAACCTATTATTTTTTCTACCACCTGATTAGGGCTTTATTATCCTTGGATTTAGATTGATTTGCTAGGCACTTTAATAAAACACTACTTAGTTTGATTTAAAGGGCTACAGGTTTCAGTCATTCATACAATTACTCTTATAACCAACTCACATACTAAGTATTATATGGTCTCTATGGAAAGAGATTTTAGACTTCCACAGTATAAAGTTAAAAAAAATGAGAATCACAGGTGACATTCCTGTTGAATATGTTGTTGTTGTTTGTTGTTTCTATTGTGGGCAGCCATGAGAGGACATTTTGTAATATAATTTGTCAAGAATGATAAATCTGTTTCATCATTTCTGTCAAGAATGGCTCCTGTGTATTAAAAGTACTATAAATATTTGCTCATGATAAACCAAAACTTTCATATGATTAAACAATATACATTCGTGGTGACAAATTACATTTACTACATGTTATCTTCATTGTGAGACAAAATTGGATAGTTAAAATTCAAATGGATGATGATCAGTTGTGATTTCAAATGGAAGGAATTTTTATTAAATGAGGATTACAATATTTTGCTCCATAAAATTCTCTTGTAAACTTTTATATTTTGGTTAAAGTTGGATTGTTTCAGTACCACAGAATAAAGTGAACAAGTTGAGAATATGGCTCAATGTCATTATTTTAACATTAATGAATCAGGGTTACCTTGTGACCCAGAGTAGACTTTTATCTTCCAATTAAGTATTCTTGGGCAGACCTTTGTACCTGTGCAGTGTGCCACTGAAATGGTATAGTGACGACAGGGGTTTTTGCATACTGTCCTTCATTTAGAAGACTGATGACCATTTATCATTTTACATGAAGTACCTTTCTTGGTTATAAGTGAAAATTTCATGCTTAGTTAATTTTCTGTAGCTTTTACCTGAGCATACACGTTAAGAGGTATGCAAAATTAGCACAGCAATTCAGATGGTAATAAATTGGATTAATCTATCATGGTTTCTTTACTGAAATGCAACCACTTCAGCGTCCTCTTTTTTTATAGGTGCCCCAACATAGAACTCAGGCATGGGCCGCAATTACCAAACAAAGAATATCAGTTTATATCTGTTAGCCACATGGGCCCAAATTCTGCCCTCAGCTGCTCATGTACAGTTTTCATTTTACATTAGTAGGATTTGTATGAGTCTATATCAGTGTGTAATATTGTTCAGATCTTGGTACAACAAATCATTGGTGTGCCTAAAGTTAAGCATGTGCCTTAGCATATTAGAAGCTGAACCTGAAAAGTGCTGAGTACTCTGATCTAATCCAGCACAGCTCTTAAGTACAAGCTAAACTTGAAGCATGTGAATAATCCTGTTACCTCACCTCATGGCCTCATTATTGGTGGATTAGCCATGGCACAGCCATGCAGCGTTCCTAGAATAATGACTCTGGCACAAGCTGAGTTTAACAGTACATCTATTTATAACTGGATGAGGGTACAAAGAAAGCTCCACTCCTGCTGCTGCTACAGTTTCACTCTTTCCCTAAGAGAGGAAATATACACACTTCAATTTTCTCTGAGGTCTTTCCCATCTGGGAGGAGCAGTCTACAGAAATACCTTGCTCACAGAGCCAGCCAGCATAGTAACTCTGTTAACAGTCCTATTAAAACCAATAGGACTAGTCACATACTTAAAGTTAATCATGTGTTTTGAGTGCTTTCCTGGGTTGAGGCCACCATGCTCATTCTTGCAGGAAAGAGCCCTAGGGTAGGTGGTAGGTGTCCTTCTCCCTTAATATGTTACATGAGGCAGGATTAAACAGCTCCGTTCAGAGATGATCTTTATTGGCAACCCACTTATATCAACACATTTCAGGAAAGCAGGACTGACCTTTGTAACCATTCCCGGAGTGGTTCCTGTCTAAATTGCCAGCTGGCAAATCTCTCACTTTGTGGCCAATCTGGGAAAATGGAAAGGGGTAAGCTAAGAATCTGATGAAATATGCTAAAAATAACATTTTTGAAAAGCATGTGAAAAGTCTGAAAGCATGTGTAGCTAGAGGAGAAGCAGGAGATTTCTTAAAGAAGCAGCAAAGAATTTGTTTCTGATTTAATCACTTTGTATATTTGGGGACATACTTGAGAATTGGAGAGAAAAGGAGAGATTGGTCTTCATGATGGGATGCACCAAGGACAATTACAGTGTCAGAGTGCTTGCCACATGCTCCAGCCAATGCTAAAGTGTGGAAGGGTAGGGGAGCATGCTATGCTTTGGGCAGCATTGAGGGTTGCCCAGGGGCCAGCATGGGGTGCATTCGGGACAATGGCTGGCTGCCCTGGGTCCTGCCCCTTTTGTCCTCATCACTGCCCCTTCCAGGAGTGTGGCGCCTGTTCCCCCATATGCCTTCCCCATGGAAGCTGTTGCCTCACCTTCCACCCCCACATGCATACTATACACAAGTCTAATATCTTAGACAAGAAATCAACAATGAAGTAAGCCAAGCATCATCAGGCCAAACATAGACTACAAACCTGATAAAGGCTAATAAAAAATCACTGACGGACGCAGAAGACTGCATAACTGCAGGAAATAACGACAAGGAGTCTTGTGGCACCTTATAGACTAACAGATGTATTGGAGCATAAGCTTTCGTGGGCAAAGACCCACTTTGTCAGATGCATATAGTGTAAATTTCCAGAGGTAGGTATAAATATGCAGGTCAGAATAAGGCTAGAGATAATGAGGTTAGTTCAGTCAGGGAGGATGAGGCCAACTTCTAGCACCTGATGTGGAGGTGTGAACACCAAGAAAGGAGAAACTGCTTTTGTAGTTGGCTATCCATTCATAGTCTTTGTTTAATTCTAAAATGATGGTGTCAAATTTGCAGATGAAGTGTAGCTCAGCAGTTTCTCTTTGAAGTCTGGTCTTGAAGTTTTTTTGCTCCAGGATGGCTACCTTTAAATCTTCTACTATGTGTCCAGAGAGATTGTTCTCCTACAGGTTTTTGTATATTGCCCTTCCTAATATCTGATTTGTGTCCATTTACTCTTTTACGTAGGGACTGTCCAGTTTGGCCGATGTATATAGCAGAGGGGAATTTCTGGCACATGATGGCGTATATTACATTGGTAGATGTGCAGGTGAATGAACCAGTGATGGTGTGGCTGATCAGGTTAGGTCCTGTGATGGTGTCACTGGTGTAGAAACAGTGAGCAAGCATGACACAAAAGCCTTCTCCATGAAGGAGAAGAGATTACATTATAAGCCCAATGACTCAAACTCTCCGTTCAATTACAATACAAGTGCTTGGATTTTAAGAACAAATTACCTCAGCAAGACAAGGTTCAATTTCAGGCTCTCATTGATGAAGGCCAGAATTTTGCTACAGGCCGAGGCTGATGTAGCAGCCAGCGCATTAACATCAGTGGCAACCACCATTTTGATGCAGCAAGAATCATGGTACCACACTTTGGGTTA
Organism: Pelodiscus sinensis; assembly: GCF_052426305.1. Taxonomy (NCBI): domain Eukaryota; kingdom Metazoa; phylum Chordata; order Testudines; family Trionychidae; genus Pelodiscus; species Pelodiscus sinensis. Next base: position 26,609,649 of record NC_143058.1, on the reverse strand, counting down.
TCCAAAGGAAGTCCACAACACTATGAAGCATGAGCCCTACAATGAAACCAGCCTTTGTAACAAAAAGGTCGCTGAATCACTCCCTTAAAGACTCCATGGCAACCCTCTAGATGTTGGGTATATATACACCATCTACCAAGAGGAAATACCACAAACATCCTTACAGGCAGTGGAAAAGCCATGGTACCCAGCGCCATTCAACCCAATCTCACTCCTGCCAAAAGCTACTTTTGATGGGATGCTTTAGAGGTTTGAACCATTGTTGATACCATCTCCATGCAATTCTCACATACCCTTTGATGGCCGTCTAGCATTCTTTTTCTACACACTCATTGTCCCCAAATGTCTCCGACAATTCTGGTTTCTATATATCACCCCATTCATCAATTAGCCACCCTAACCATAAAGTGCCTCATTGCGTGGCTTTGTACTCAGATAGGCCTCAAGCCTAGAACATTCCTACTCTGAAGATGTACAACCATCCTTACAAATGACAAAAAAAAAAAAAAAACCCTCCAGAAACTGTGATTTGGGGCAATGGAAATGTTTCTCCATCTGATCCAGAAAATCATGCCTCCAGAGGCAGCAGAGATTTCCATTATTTTAGATTATCATCTGACTTTCCTGATAATGAGTCTTTATCTTAGCTTATTGTGGGTTTGCATGGTGACAGTCAGCACATCTTGCCATTGGTCAGTTACTCAGTTTTTACTCAACCAGTAAAAACCAGATTCTCAAAAGGTGTAATCAGAACCTTTGTACCAGTAAAGAAACCACTCTCTTACTGGGACCTTAACTTTTAGTATACACTAACTTGCTACTTGAATTTCTAGCTATACATTCCATGACTTCACTGTTGATGAAGATTGCCTTCCCTAGTTGCTATTACCTTGGCCAGAAGAGTTTTTAGAATTTGATGTAAATCAGCAAATTCACATAGCTAAGTTTTTTTCCCAAAGCGCTATGTCTTTGGTAATGAGAGGAGACTTCATTCTCTTGACGTAACGCTAGTATTGGCATTTTCCTTTTACAGAAGAGAAGAGAACAAAACAAATCAGAAAGGTACTTGGGCAGTTTGTTGCCATACCAGAATGAGTCCAACATCAAATTATATTCTCTTGAGTATCTCTAAGTGGATCTCTAACTCTATCCTACTTTGACATCAATTGGCATTTCTCCCCACAGGTCAGACAGAATGAGCCTCAGGGGCATCACTTTGAGAGATACCCCTATTTGACATTTGCAGGGCAGCTATGTTGAGTTCCTTCCAAACATTCATAAGACATTATACGTTGCTCCAAGACTTTTCCACTGATGAATCCTTTGGGGAAGTGATTCTACAGGGAATCATATCACCTATATCCTCATATTCTCCTACACTCAGAGCAGTATGTACATAGAGACCAACACCTGAAATAAAAAACGGAATTTATTTACCTTGCTGTAACTATTTAAGTCTTTCAATTAGTGCCCATCTGCATGCTCCATTTCAGGTGAGTCTGAGTCTTTGGCAATTTTTGATAGCAGTGTCAATTTGGTCCAGATGTGCTCCCCACAAATGCTTGTGCCCCATGTGGAGACTACATGGGTCTATACTTCCAAAAAGCTCTTATTCTCAGTAAGTGCAGGATCTGAATTTCCTTCATGAGTACATCCTCTGAAATAGAGAAATTAAATTTAAACTCTTACAGTCACTCAATCTTTACATCCAACTTTGGATTCAGGAGCAGAGGGACACCTCTGTTCTTAGGCTTCATAATATAGCTAATGCCCTGTCCACATTGAAATCTCATTCACTGGACACTGATCGATAGGCAATACTGCTGTACTGAATACCTCTATGAGACCAAAGTCCCAGATATATCTGCCCCAAAGAAGAACAGAGGTACCTTAATGAGTTTATCTCTTCAAAGTCAGAGTCACCTATGTTAATGAGTGTTAATGAGCTTTGTCATTGTCAACATTCTCTATAACCAACCTCCTCTATGTCATTCTGAGCACAACACTCACCATCGTCTACTCTACAAGCCAAACTGTTATCTCCTCCATAGACTATGGGGAGGGGACACAGATTTTCAAAGTTTTATTTAGGTTCTCTTACTTGTTCTAGGACACGTTATTCTCCCTCCTATACTATTGTATTACAAGAGAATAGACCTCACATGACATCTACATGGTAAGAATGCAGATAACTATCTTCACTACTTAGGCCCCCTCAGTGGACTTGATGGGATCCATGGACGTTCTGTTGCCAACAATTTACATTGAGGTCCTCCGAATTCCCTAGTAGTGGTGGCCATTAATGAAAGAGGAAGGCAATACAATTCAATGTCCAACAACTATTGTAAGGACCACAAGACACTCAATCCTTTTGGTTATAAATCCTGCACTTCAGCTACATTTTGGTTCAGGAAAGCAAGCCATCAGGTGCTCACGATCAAATTCAACTATTTGAAGTTGTAACAAATCAATTATTTTATTGAGCATCTGCCAGAAGAACATTAGGGCTTGTGTGTCTCTAATACAAGAAGGTCAGCTCCTAGAAAAAAGATCATCCCAGGCCTCCTTAGATGTGGTCGATATTACAACACTGTCCATGTAGTGATTTATGAGAACAACAACTTGGCTATGATAGTTTTGTTTTTCAGGAGAATTTGAACATTGTGAAAACCTCCCTTTGAAAGTCACAAGCTTTTTGTGGACTTGATGAATATATCTGTCTACACTTAAAAGGTCTCAAGAGCCATGCTGTAATGCTTAAAGATCCTGTAAATAAAAGGAGTTTTAATAGGCCTCAGACAGCACAGAACACACTTACACAATACTAACTGGCTACGTCTACACTGGCATGATTTTCCAGAAATGCTTAAAACGGAATACTATTCCGTTTTCAGTTTTTCCGGAAAAAGAGTGTCTACACTGGCCCCGGAGTTATCGTCGTAACGAAGCGCTTTTCCGGAAAAGCGCGTCTACATTGGCGGCGCGCTTTTCAGGAAAAGCAGAAGCCCGGAGCCATTTTAAAGAGGGCAAAGGCCACCAGACCTTTCCGGGGGCGGGGCCAGAGCGCCGTTCAGACACGTGGTTAAAGGGATCTCGCCGGGCAGCCGTTGGTCTCCTGCTCCCGTGCCTTGGGGCCTCTGCCAGGGACTGACACCCTTTGCAGGGTCTGTGGTTGCCCTCTGACTTTTGGGGACATCACCCTTTGGCCCCCAACTGCTTTTGCCTGCGGTTTTTTTTCTGCCCTGCTCTGTCTGCTATGGAGCCACGGGTGGCCATGTGCCTGGTCGGGCCCCTGTTGGGGCTGTTCAGGTGGCTGTAGCTCGTGCTGCAGGCCGGTGCCATGCTGTTCATGGACCAGGAGGCAGAGATCGCCTTGGACTCCCTCACCAGGGAGGCCGTGGCAACCGTGTGGCATCAGCACCTGACCGTAGACCAGCCCGTCTGGAGTTTGGACATCAGCACCAACTGGTGGGACCGGGTGGTCCTCGGACGATGGGACGACCACCAGTGGATCCGGAATTTCCACATGAGAAAGCGGACCTTCCTGCAGCTGTGCACCTGGCTCACCCCCGCGCTGCAGAGAGCCACCACCCGGCTGCGGGCACCCATCCCCGTGAAGAAGAGGGTCGCCATTGCACTCTGGAAGCTGGCCACACCGGACAGCTACCGCTCGGTGGCCCAGTAGTTCGGGGTGGGAAGATCAACCGTCGGAGTGATCGTCGTGGAGGTAAGTCCCAGGGGGAGTGGGATGGGGGGAGGGTGCTGCACTCCAGGCCCAGGGACAGCCAAGACTCCCAGCTGCGTCGCCCAGGGGTTTGGACCGCCCCTCCCTTGCACAGGCCCGGTGGGGGGGGCGTGCGGTGAGGGGGGCCCTGGGGTGTGTGTGTGTGAGGACAGAGGGAATCAAGGGGGGGCCCAAGGGAGTGCACACTCACCCCTGCCATATGTGATGTGTTCCCTTGTGTTTCTCTGCACCCTTCTGCAGATTGTCCATGCCATCAATGACGTCCTGCTCCCGCGAATCATCCGCCTGCGCGACGTGGATGATACTATGGCTGGCTTCGCTGCCCTCGGGTTCCCCAACTGCGGGGGAGCCCTGGACGCCACCCACATCCCCATCCGGGCTCCGGAGCATCGAGCGGGCCATTTCAGGAACCGCAAGGGGTACTGCTCCATCGTTCTGCAGGCTCTTGTGGACCACCGGGGCTGCTTCGTGGACATTTACGGGGGCTGGTCCTGCCGGGCACACAACGCCTGCTTACTCCGGAACTCTGGACTGTATCGCAGGTTGGAGGCGGGCACCTACTTCCCCCGGCAGGACTTGACTGTCGGGGATGTGCCTATGCCCATCTGCGTCATCGGGGACGCGGCCTACCCCCTGATGCCCTGGCTAATGCGGCCCTACACGGGGCAGCCAGACCAGAACTGGGCCCGGTTCAACGACCGCCTCAACCGGGCCCGAAACCCAGTGGAGCTGGCCTTTGGACGTTTAAAGGCCCGCTTCCGTCGCTTGCTCACCCGTCTCGAGATGGGTGAGCAGAATGCAACGGAGGTCCTGGCCGCGTGCTGCGTGCTCCACAACATTGTGGAGCGCAGTGAGGAGGCCTTCCTCCCTGCATGGATGGCAGCTGAGGCACAGACCTTGGAACAGCCCGACACAGCTGCCATCCGCCAGGTGCGCCAGGATGTGGTGCGCATCAGAGAGGCCCTGGTGGACATGTTTGCCCAAGCCCCATGGTAGGGTCGCCTGGGTCTCCCCAGACTACTCACTCCCATCCCCTCCCCTTCCCCATCCCCTCCCCTTACGTCCCCCCCCAATTGTAAAGCGTCGGGTCAAAGCACGTCGGCCGTCATCGAGTCTGTTCGTCGGGTGCGTCGGGTTTAGTTAGGGTTTTTCTTTTAAGTTAGGCTAGGGTTTAGGCCACCATTGCCGGTCCCGAAGAACAGCCATGAGGATGCGGGGTTCGTGCGGAAGGCTGAAGTCAGTGTACCTGATTCCAGTCATCTTCCGTCGAGGGATCTCCTGGCTGTTCCTCTCCTGAGGCTCGGAAGGACCAAAGGATTGAGGTGGCCAGCAACACCACAATCATCCTCCCTGCACCTAGACTATGTTTAATTATCTGTTGTGTGCATCTTGTAACCGTTCTTGCTAGTTTGTTATCTATGTAAATATAGTTTGTGGTTTACATGTTACTGAAAAGTGTCAGCATTTCTTTCTGCGCCACAAACCACTGACCACTTACGAAGGGCCCCCCCAGTGATAGAGTACAGATTTCGTTCTCCACAGTTTGCCACCATGTTAAATTTAAGTGGCTACTTGGCATCTCACATCATTTCGTACACTACCTAGAGTTACACGATACCCAACACAGGAATGAACAGCAAAATAGAGAACTGTTTATTTACAAGGCGGGGGAGACCTTCAACTGGGACAGGAAGGGGGGGGGGGGAGACCTTCAACTGGGACAGAAGAGTGGGGGGAGACCTTCAACTGGGACAGGAAGTGGGGGGAGACCTTCACCTGGGACAGGAGGGGGGGGACACCTTCAACTGGGACAGGAAGGGGGGGCAGTTACTGGGACAGGCGGCCCCTGCGAGCGCTCCTCCGGGGGCCAGCCTGCCCACGCTGGGCAGACCGCGTCGGGGCAGGCTGCACGCAGAGGTGGCCAGGGGCAGGGGCAGGGGCAGGGGCAGGGGCAGGGGCAGGAGCTGGGATAGGAGGAGGGGCAGGAACAGGGGCAGAAGCTGGTATGGGAGGGGGCATGAGCTGTGCTACGGGAGGGATGGTGGGGGCCTGGGCTCCGCCCATGCCATAGTGAATGGCATGCACAATATGTGCCGTCAGCGTGTCCATTGTGGTGCACATCCCTCGGCATTAGTCCAGGAAGGCAGCCCAGCCGTCCTGCCGCCACTGCAGGTCCCCCTGCACCCGCTCCGTGATGGAGGCCTGGATTGCCTCCACAGCGTTGACATGCCGGCGAAGCAGCTGGTCCCTCTGGCGGAGCCTGTGCCTCCGGGGTTGGCCTGCTGGGGGTGCCGCTGCTGCCGCAGTGGAGGGTCTGGTGCTGGGTCCCACTGCAGGGAACAGAAGAAAGGATGGGTCAGTCAGGCAGGCTGTCCACTGTCCCCACACCGCATGTCCTCCACACCTGAGCCCAGGTGACCCCACAGTTGTGTGGCTTGGGCCCACTCGGTTCCCCTCCTGCCCCCGTGTTGTATGTTTGCAAGGAAGACTGCCCTTGGAGCAGGGTCCCCCCTCCAGTACTGTAAGCACCAGTCTGTATCCTGGCCCCATGGAGGGCGGGAGGGTGCTTGTGCTGCATTCACTTGTGGAACTCTCTGCCAGTGGAGACTGTGAAAAGCTTTGGGCTAATCACTGGTGTTAGACAGGGAGCGAGATGCATCCCCATGCAGTGCCTGGGAGCACATCTGGCAGAGGCAGTCTGGGCTCTCAGGGTACGTCTACACTACAGCGCTAGTTCGAACTAACTTAGTTCGAATTAGTTAATTCGAACTAAGCTAGTTCGAACTAACGCGTCTAGAACTAAAAACTAGTTCGAACTAGCGTTTTGCTAGTTCGAACTAGTAAGTCCACATTGAGTGGACTCTGAACAGGGCTTAAGGATGGCCGAAGCAGTGCCGGCAGGGCATAAAAGGAGGACTTAGAGCATGGAGATGCTGTCTCAGGCTAGCCGAGGGCTGCGCTTAAAGGGTCCCGACCCCCACCCCGGACACACAGTTCTAAGGGGTGCCCCGCTTCCAAAGAAGTTCTGGCTTGGAGTGCCCTGAGTGCACTGGGCACATCACACCACTCGGCCATCAGCCCGGCTGCACTTGCAGGCTGCCATCTGGGGAGAGGGAGTAATTGGGGGGCTGCAGGAGAGCTTCCACCCCCAGAAGCCCGCAGAGCCAGCCCAGTCCTCCCCATCGGGGGCTCGTACCCCATTCCTCCCTCACCTCCTTCCACTTACCCTTCCCTAGCCCCTCTTCTTATTGATGTACAAAATAAAGATAACGTTTCTTCCAACATTGACTCTGTCTTTATTGAAAAAAACTGGGGGACACTGGGAAAAGGAGGTGGGAGAGGGGAAGAGAAAGGCTGGGAGAGGGGAGGGCAACTAACATGATCAGGGGTTGGGAACAGGTCCCAGATGAAGAAAGGCTACAGAGACTGGGACTGTTCAGCTTAGAAAAGAGGAGACGGAGTGGGGACAGGATAGAGGTCTCTAAAAGCAGGGGTTGGGTGGAGAGGGTGCATTCAGAAAAGTTCTTCCTGAGTTCCCATAAAGAAGGACTAGAGGACACCAAAGGAAAGGAATGGGTAGCAGGCTTGAAACTAGTAAGAGAAAGTTGTTGTTCTTGACAAAGCAAATAGTTAACCTGTGGAACTCCTTGCTGCAGGAGGCTGTGAAGGCTACAACTAGAACAGAGTTTAAAGGGAAGTGAGATAAAGTGATGGAGGTTGGGTCCATGGAGTCCTATTAGCCAGAGGGTAGGAGTGGTGTCCCTGCCCAAAGTTTGTGGAAGGCTGGAGAGGGATGGCACGAGACAAATGGCTTGGTCATTATCTTCGGTCCATCCCCTCCAGGGTCCCTAGGGTTGGCCGCTGTTGGCAGACAGGCTACTGGGCTAGATGGACCTTTGGTCTGACCCAGGACGGCCATTGTAAGCTCAGGGCTCAGTGTCGGGGGTCTCAGTGGACCCCCTTGATTTTCATGCACACCTGGTCCTGGGTGGCCAGGCTGGCAGCTCTCCTGCCCTAGACAGCCACTTTCCTGTGCCTAGTGCGGAGATCGTGGACGAGGTCCACGATGTCCGCACTAGCCCAGGAAGGTGCCCGCCTCTTGCGGTCCAGGGCAAGCTCCCGGGAGCCGCCAGCCTGGTCCCGGCAAGAGGGGGTGGGCTGGGGGGCATCGGGTGGGTGGCTCTGTGCCGTGCCAGATGCAGGGTCTGCTAGCTGGGTGCTGGCAGGCTTGCACCTGGCACGGGCACCGTAGCCAGCCCGTGCCCCTTTAAGGGGTCCGGGGCCGGGAGGGGGGCATAGAGTTTCCCTGGTGTTGGCCAGAGTGGCCACCAGGGAAACCTGGGGAGGGCTAGCCTCCCACTAGTTCGAACTAAAGGGCTACACAGCCCTTAGTTCGAACTAGCTAGTTCGAACTAGGCGTTAGTCCTCGTAAAATGAGGTTTACCTAGTTCGAACTAAGCGCTCCGCTAGTTCGATTCAAATTCGAACTAGCGGAGCGCTAGTGTAGCACCTATTAAAGTTAGTTCGAACTAACGTCCGTTAGTTCGAACTAACTTTGTAGTGTAGACATACCCTCAGATTCCCTCGCGTGGGATATCTCCTGGACGGAACCAGAAGAGTGACTGGGTGGGGGGATGTTCCATCCTTGCAGCAACACTCAGGGGCCCTTCCCCCTCCCACTATACCTCCCGCAAGCCCGGTAGCCCAGGGACATGTGTGGCCACAGTGGGGACTTCCCTCGGGGAGGCAGCCAAGGCACCGGGAGCAAGCGAGGGACTCGGTGGGGGTACACGGTCACAGGACCATGACGCTGCGGTGTACCCAATAGCAGCTGGCTGTGCCTCACAGCAAGGCATGGGACAGTGTTGCCGTTCTTCGTGCTGCACCCTTGGTGGAGCTGCGGGCTCTGGGCTGAGTTCCTGGGGCCTTGGCCGGTTCCAGCCAGCATCCACCCTTTCCCCTGGTCCCGCCGAATGTGTGTGAGCAGCACGGTCCTAGGTGTGCCCTGCAGCTGCCTGCCGTGGCCATGTGCCGCTCAGTCACCAGGCTGCACGTGGTTGCACGTGCTGCTTGCTGACTCATGCTACGCTGCGTGCTGCTCACGTGGCCTGAGTGACGTGCTCTCCCCCTCCTCCCTCCGGGCACCTGGCCCCCCCGCCCTCCGCCCCCACATGTTGGGAGTGCAAACTGCACAAACTCACCAGTGGGTTCCTCCCCGGCCTCGGCCTCGGCCTCGGCCTCGGCCTCGGAGGAGCTGCTGGAGGGGGCCTGCTGGGCGGTGGCAACACTGGCCTCCTCACCACCAGATGCTCTGGTGCTGTCTTCTCCCTCCCCTGGCTCGGTGGGACGGTTGATGTGGGGGCGCTGGCAGGTGTCCACAGGGACAGCTGGGGCTTCCGGAGCTGACTGGCCCAGAAATGCATGGAGCCAGTCATAATAGGGGCAGGCATCGGGTCCTGCCCCCCTTCCGTCGGTGGCCCGCACATACCCCAGCCACAGTTGCGGCCGGGGTTGCTCGCAGTTGCGGCCGGGGTGTCCCTGCTGCGCCAGGTTCTGCGCCAGCCGCTTGTACAAGTCTGCATTGCGGCGGTGGGACTGCAGGTCGTGGAGACCCTCCTCCTCCTGCCAGAGGTCCAGGAGGGTCTCCAGCTCCCTGGGGGTCCAGGATGGGGCCCGGCATTTCCGGCCCCTGGGGGCTTCCTCCTCTGCAGGTGCAGGTGGCTCACCACCCGGAGCTGCCATGCTGGGCTCAGAGGTGGCTGTTGGGCAGCACAGCGCCACGTGGCAGAGCTCAAGCTGCACGCTCTCCGGCAGGCTCCTGCCACGGGCACCTAGCAGCCTCCGAGCTCTTTAAGAGCTCGGGTTAGCAGGAAGTCCAGGGCTCCTACGGGGTCTCACGGCGTCCAAAGCGCTTTTTTCCGTGTCTTCTGCTTTTCCGGAAAAGCTGTCTACACTGGCCCTTTTCCGGAAAAGCTTTTCCGGAATAAGGACTTATGCCCGAGCGGGAACAGCGTAGGGTTTCCGGAATAGCGGCTGATTTTGTACAGTACAGCGTTGTTGCTCTTCCGGAAATTCAAGGGGCCAGTGTAGACAGCTCACAGCTTATTCCGGAAAAGCGGCTGACTTTCTGGAATAAGTGGCCCAGTGTAGACACAGCCACTATGTATTCAGCATATTGTAGGTCCTCTGAAACCCTGTCCAAGAGAACAAAATATTCAAAAAGGAAACTTCTTCGGCTACAGTTATGTCTTCTCAACCATCTATGTCCTCCAAGAAACAGCTTAGAAGGCTTGGTTAACAGTCTCAACCATCCAACCAAGGAGATCTTACAGCTGCAGTATCTAGCCTCCTTCCCTCCTTTCAGATGCCACCTTTCCTATTTTCAAGATACATGGGGACATAGAATAGTGGACAAATGAGTTTGAAAACTATAAATATTAGATTACATTTTCCATTCCAAATCTCTTCCTTTTTATCCACTCCCACTCCCCATCCCTTTTCAGAATGCTCTCTTGATGATCAATAACTGGAGCAAGAAGTGACATCTGTTGTATTTGTAGGAGCAATAGGACCAGTTTGGGTGTGTCTAGACTACAGGGTTGTTTTATTTAAAGTGTCCTTTCTTTGAAAAAAAACTTCCCCTGCATCTAGACGGCTGCCGCATTCTTTCTAAAGGAATAATACCTTTTTTCGAAAGTGCTCTTTTGAAAAAAGGCACTATGTAATGCAAACTGTGCTTTTTCGAAAGAAAGCATCCGGACTGCCTGGGTGCTCTCTTTTGAAAAAGCGGCTTGCTTTTTTGAAAGTACTGGTCGTAGTACTTTTGAAAGAGGCTTGCACTCTAGACATAGCCTTCCTGTTAACCAAAAGGCGAGCTGGTGTATTCAGAGTACTTCTTAACTCCTCTCTCCCCCCCCCCCCCCCGCCCCGCCCATGGAGAATGGATCTCAGTTTTAGACAATAGGTCTCCAAGCAAATATGTAAAGCAACATAAATTCAGGATGGTGACCCTTGCAATAATAATCATTTCATTAGAAATAGGAGATTGGGTTATGACTCTCAACCTACAAGATGCATATTTTCATGTCACTATTCATCCTTCCCACAATATTTCTTCATTTTCTAATAAACAATGAATGCTACCCATACCGGATGCTCCCTTTTGGCCTGTCTTCACACCAAGAGTATTTTAAAATATTCTGGCAGTAGTTGTCGCTCACCTACATTGTTTGGGTATAATGATTTTCTAGTACCTAGACAATGGGTTCATTGGGGCAGAGCATATCAGGAAGTGTTGTTGACATCGGTAATGTGTTGCCTATTTCACAGCCTGGGCCTTCAAATCAACCATGAAAATGTGTTTTGATTTCATTATAATGTCTAGATTTCACAGGAGCTTCCTTGGCTGTAGTGACAGGCAGAGCATATCTAATATGCGGCAGACATCTTACACTAGCAAATATCATCTCAAAGATTCAGGACAGCCCTCAATTAACAATAGGAGATTGTATTCCATTGCTAGGATATGTCAGCTGTCATCTTTGGAAAGTGCAGCTTCCCAAATTACACCTCTGAGGTCTATGGGATAGCTTTGAACCGTTTACAAGTGAAGCATTTTAGGTGACTTACTGTCTATTCCCCAGTGAGTTCTACAGTCACTCAGTTGATGGAAGGACCTAGTCAAATCCTTCAGACCTTTTCCAATTTTGCAGGGTATTACTACCCTAATGATAACACCAGACAACTCTCTTCTGGATTGAGGGGCACAAAATGTGAGGATCTGAGAGGGTTCAGGGGAAATAGTCACTATACGAACAGCTTCATTATAACAGTCTTTTGGAATTGAGAGCCATCAGAAATGCTATCCTAACTTTTTTTGTACCACTAATCAAATCGAAGTCAATAAAGATGACAGACAATGTGGCATGCACATATTATATCAATCTCCAGGGAGGCCTTTGTGATCCCCATCCCTCTGTGCCAAAGAAATACAACTCTGGAACTGGTATATGGCCAACCAGATAGTCAGCTTCACTTCTGACCTCTCAGGTATTCAGAACGCCCAAGCAAATGACCTCAGCAGACATTTCTTTCTAAATTACAAATGGCAACTGATCTCCAGAATTTTCCACAAAAATTTGTCTAACTGAAACTACCAGTCATTGGATCATGTTATATCATTCTGTCATTGACTGAGGAGCCCATTATTAAATGTGTGCCTTATATAGATATTTGTAGACTGCAGTCAAGTCAGCCCTTAGCCATCTCTTTGCTAAGCTAAATAGACTGAGAAATTTGAGTTGATCACTATAAAGCATGCGTTCTAGTCTTTCAATGATCCACATGAATTTTCTCCGAAACTTCTTCAGTTTATCAACATTCTTCTAGAACTGTAGGCACCAGAAACAGATGTATTATTTCAGTATTGAGACAAATAGTTGAAATAACATCATTACTCCTACTTGAGTAATGATACTTTATGTATCCAAGTATGTCTGAGTGCTTTTGGCCAGTATCAAACATGGAGCTCTTGTTCAATTAATTACCCCCTATGATACTCAAATCCTTATCAGAGTCTCTGAGGCTATGTCTACACTGCTCCTTCTTGCCCGAACATTATGCGAATGAGGTGAAGCATGGAATATTGCCATGCCTCATTTGCATAATTAATGTGGCTTTGTTTTTGCACAAGAGGCTTTTGCGCAAAAAGGAGCTGACTACACGGGAAAAAAGGAAGAACATCTGGAAAAAAAGGAAGAACGGCTCTTGTGCAAGAGGAGGTTTTTGCACAAAAAGGAGCTGTGTAGATGGCTCCTTTTTGTGCAAAAGCCTCTTGCACAAAAATGAAGCCTCATTAACCATGCAAATGAAGTGCAGTGATATTCCATGCTTCACCTCATTTGCATTTTTTTTGAGCAAGAGGGAGCAGTGTAGACATATCCCCTGAGTCTCCCATCTTGTAAGGATGACCTATATTCCTTATTCCTAAATGAATACATTTATTTTTAGCCTATAAAATGTATATTGTTTATTGCCACTAGTTTACTAAGTGATCCAAATCAGTGAGCCTATTATTTATTGCTCCCCCAAATTTTGTCATCTGCAAACTATTTTTTCTTTAGGACATTAATAAAAATGCTAAGTTGTGTAGGGCAAAGAACTGATCCCTGTGGGGGACACCTTTTAATCCACTTACTGTGTGCTGTGTTGTTCTAGCCTTTTTGTTTAGAATGTCATGTAACAAATGAAATGCCTACACTCAGGCTATGTCTACACTGTAGAGCTTTTCCAGAACACTGGAGGTATCCTGGAAAAGCTCTGCCGTGTCCAAGGAACGCATCCACTTTTCTGAAAAAAAAAAGTCAGAAAAGCGGATGTGTTTTTTTAGCATCCCTGTAAACCTCATTTTACAAGGAACAAGAGATGTTCTGAAAGAGGATTTTTTTCCAAAATTTGACCCCGTGTAGATGGGCCAATTTTGGAAAAGCCTCTTTCAGAAGTGAATTGGAAAAAGATATGTTTCTTTTTCTGATTTATCTTCGTAATATAGACATAGCCTCACAGACCTACCCACAAGCACAGAGTCTGTGTATACTACAAGGAAAACTTGATTAAAGGGGGAAGGATTTAAGAAACACAGCAACCATAAAGCATCAATATATTTATAGAAAAGATATAATTCCCATATTGTCTTTTAGCAGCAGTCTTTCACCTCATTTCTCCCTACTTGCTGGTGTGGTGAATGTGTGTGTCTTTAATACATCACTTTCCCCTCTGTTGAACTTAATTCAAGCTTTGTCAGAACTTAGTGAAATCCCAGAGTCTGGAACTGCACATAGTCAAGTCTATTTCTTACTCTTGTGAGGACATAATCTCCTTCTGTGAAGACAGACAACATTTTGTTTCATCCAAAATATTTTTTTGCTTTTTCAGTTTGGTCACCAACTTCAGATTTTTAAAGGATGCCTTTTCCCATCTAGCTTTTGTTATTTAGCCACTCCAGACATTTTTGGTTCTCTGTTGTTTGGTTGTTTGGTTTTTTGTTTTAAAATTTGGGACATACATTTACTGGGTTGGTCTGCTAGATAGCCCTCAGAACTAGTGCACTCACTGCTGAGCTTGTCTTGCAAACCATCTCTGTGTTTGTGCTGTGGGGCACCAGCTCCTTCATTAGCTTACACCAGGTCTGGGCAAAATGTGGCCTGTTGCCTGGATCCAGTCCGCCAAGCCACAGGATCCGGCCTGCAGAGGCAGCAGGGGGTCCCAGGCAAACTCCCCTGCTTGCCTGGCACGCTGTGCAGAAACCCAGCTTCCGGGCTTCCTTTGTTTCAAAACTGGAGGGGAGGGGGAAGTTTCAGAAGCTGCCCTGTCCACAGCACAATCCCTTTGGTTGGTTTCTGGCCAGAAACCAGCCAATGGCAGCTGCTTGTTTGAATAACAGGCAGACAAGAAGAACCACGCTCCCTCTCCTTGGCTCAGTTATTCAGTGAAGCACATGGCCAGCCAAGTAGGCAGGCTGGCTGTCTGGGAAATGTTTTAAGCTCTGCAAGCCTTAGCTCTGCAGGCAGGCAAGCTGGTAAGTCTCCTTGCCACAGCCTGCCTCTGGTACCCCAGTCCCTCCCTGCCCCAACCCTCTGCCCCCCCCCACCATACCCAAACCCTCTGTCTCCCTCTTGCACCTATACCCCTGCAATATATGGCACCCCATTCCTTTGACCCAGATCACAATTCCCCATAAAAATTATTGCCCACCCCTGGCTTCCACCATTGCCTTTGGAGCCTCTGTGAGACAACCTCACAACTGTGTGTTTTGTCATTTCTATTCTGCAAAAAAATTCCAAATGTTTCCGTTTTGTCTTGATGTGGAATGGAAATAAAGGTTGAAATGTTCAAGCTTCCTGAAGGACAGAAATTCTAAATTTCACTTGGCATTAGCATCTAAACACAATATGAAAGCCTGAAATAGATTATGAGCATATAAATGAAGTGCATGTGCAAAACTTGGGAATGTTACTTGGTCTCTGCAGTAGTTGTAGCTACATACATAGCTTTTTCCTTCAGTATATTGTGATCACTGTATTGTTCTCCATTCTCATTCTGAAGAGAAAGGGTTGAATCTGTTTTGATATATTTGTTGTGCAAGTGTGGAATGGAGTGGATGAAACAGGATGAAGTGTGGTAGTTTTATTGTATTAATAGAATAGAGAGGGACAGTCTAGGAATGATTTTTCTCCTTCAGCTGTCATCTGAACCCTGGTTCTCCCAGCTCATTGTAATGCACTAAATGCACAAGCTTCAAGCTCATGCCTTCACTCTCTATACTGTATTTGAATTTGATTTCTTCCCTAAGGGTAGCATATTTTGGTTTACTTTAAGTTTGGATCCATGAACAAAACTTTTCTTTGCTGATCTTAGCTCAGTTTTGAGGGTTGCTGGATAATTGTGCACACAAATCAGGTACACAGGCATCCTTTGCCTATTTACTCTCCATGTGTGCACAAATTCTGGATACTAGTCGCAATGAAAGTATGCCCACTTTTGTGTGTGTGTGGAGGGAGGGGAAGGCTAATGATTGTTGTCGCTTTTCCAAATGTAGCCCTTTATTCCTCTAGCATACATTAATCTTGCTTTCTTTCATTTTGCTGGAGAGAGAGAATGGATAACTTTTTGCTTTTATACTTGTAATAATGAAAGTTTCCTGATGTGGACAATTAACGACTTTTTGTTCTTTGGAAATTATCTAGGTGCGTCACTCAGCAATACCCACAGCTGCAGCACCAGCAAGCTGTGTGCCAAAGGCACACTGGCTAATTTGCTGAAAGAACCAGCAAGGCCTGTACTTAGTGGTGTTTTATTTAATTTCACATTTCATTCTTTTTCTATCATTTCAACTTCCTCACAAATGTGTGTGCAGAGCAACAGAAAAAGAGAGAGACATAAAGGAAGAGCAAGAGGACAATCACAACTTGTGACCATGAGATGAGAATCCTTATTTCTGACTGAGCCTTGACTCCTGTCGCTATTCCATTTAATATTCTGGAAATTGTCATAGAATTCAGCTTTTACACATACTTTTTTGTCATTGTACTTTTCTGAGAAGTCCTGTGGTATACAAATTCTGGCCTCAAGCTTTTTTCAAAGGTAGAAGAAAATAAAACCTATACCAAAGGTTTATCATGCATATACATTGTGTACTCATAATCCAATATTACCCTCCTTTGACACAGAATAAATATACCATTTCAGTTTCTAGTGTTTTTTTTAATTCATAGTCAGAGATAATCCCCCAAATACCCAACAATATAAAAGTACAAGAAAATATGGTTGAAATTTTCTTCTTATTTTAACATCCAAAATCCCAAACTGAATTGCTTTTCAGTAGATTAGCATAAAAAAAACACATTTCCTGCTTTCGGTGAAGGTGCAATAAGGTGCTATATCAGTGTAATAGTACAGAATGATATGCTCTAGTAGTATTTTGATGAATTACATGATTATATTAAAATGAACAATTTCATCATGCTTGAATTAATAATGGTGGTATGATTTGGCAAGTACTCCTGCAGTGTTCTTTAACTCATCACTTCAGAAGACAGATTTTATAGGCTATCTTTTGTCTCCAGGAAACATAGGAATCCTTTACAGTTTAAAAACACAAGAGGCAGGCGAAATGTGTCAGTTTTAAAAGAGAAGAAGAAAGTAATGCATGCATAGCTTCTTATGCTCATCATGACTTGATTACTTTTTTCTCACTACCTCATTTTGATGTCTAGAGCACCTAAAACAGTGTCACAAAATAAAAGGATCAGTATCTTGTGTGAGATTAGGTTTGCTATTTATTTCAAATATGGTGCATTCCCAAAATAATTCTAAAGCTCTGCAGCACTATTATTCTTCCAGGGGACCAACAAATTCACAGCAAACCTTACATAATCAATATAATATTCTTTTCGGTGTCTGTCATGTTAGGGACACGTATGGTCAAACAATTCATAACGTAATCTGAGTAACAATGAGTGGAATTGTAAATTGATGTAATGTTTTGTTACTGTGTATTTCTTTAGTGTAACTAAATTATCCTTCAATTCTTTTCTTAAAATTAAAACTTTTTGGCTAGAGTTACTAACAAATATCCTTAAATCACCCTATCTGTCTTTTCTGGATTGGGTTCTGACCAACTGCAGTGTCTATCATATCATAGATGAATGTATGTGTAAAATGAAGCACTTTTCTCATTTTCAGATCACATAAACCAATTGCTTTATATGGGATAAAGTTGTATGCTCCAACACTAATCACATTAAAAACAGCTGTGTTTGATAGCTGATGTATAAATTGTATCATCATATCTCTGATTTGGAAATCTCACAGATTCATCTTCTCAACTTTTATGATAAAGCGCTCTCAAAATATGAATAAGGAGTAGAGTTTTGGAGAGAGAGATTTTAGAATTTGGATTGAGATACAGGATTCAAATGATGCCTGCTTTGTGTCATAAAAGGAACTGAGGGCATAGAAAGCCCTTAAACCTATTTTCATTCATGCATACATTCAGGGACATCCGTCATCTAAACCCCTAACATTTCTGTTGTGCCAAGGGACAAGGCTGGTTAGCCTCAGAGGAAATTATGTATAGTTGGGGTTATAGACTCATTCCTTTCATCTGATGACTAGTAGCATTGGAAGAGGAGGGGTAAATGCTGTACTTTAAAGTTATGCACTATGATCTGCTGTGAATTATGTACCTTCCTCTTCCCAGACCCCTGCTCAGGGGTGGGCAATAAAAAAATGGCAGCCTGCAGGGTTAGTCCCTGGTGGGCTGCTGCTGCTATATTGATCTGCGCCTCTGCAGATATTGGAGGATCGCATCTCTGGTTTGCTGCAAATGACTTAAGGCTTGCATGGATCCAGCCCCTAAGATTCAGGGCCCTCCCCCTCAGCAATGGGGAGCCCTCACTGGTACTCCAGATCCGCCCACCTCATTTCTTCTTATAATGAAGCAATTGTAATTCTGATTGATTTCTTATACGGAAATACTATGAATGTAAATTACAGTGCCACTGGCATAAAAGGGAAAAAGTTATTTAAGAGCCTCAGGATGATAATTTATAAATAAACTAAATCTAAGAAGTCTTAAAAAATCTCTGTGGAATCCAGCATTAATGACCTTTACTTCTAATCTGATGACATAAATCTTTACACCTTCATATGTGCCCCAGAGATCATGTTCAGATCATGCTGGCTGGAGTAAATATGGTGTACATCAGAGGGAAGATGTATGCTGATCTGCCAAGTGTTCTAGAGTCAACAAATCATAACAGATCAAGTCACTCCAAGAAAAGGGAATTGTTGATAAAATTGAATTCATGTTGGCAAACTAATGCTGCCTCACTTAAAATTCCCCCCTCCTCTTCTGTAGTTATGTAAATTATGCTGGAGTTTTGGTGTTTGGTTTGTATTTTTCTTAGTGTCAATATGAAAAATGGAATGTGGGACAAATCTAATTAATAAAAAGATGCAAATGGAGTAGAGAGCAGGCTCAGTGGAAAAATAAATATGGAGGTGCACTGAAGAGCCAAGATTTTTTAAAAAGGGGGATGGGAAAAGGAAAATATTTTCAAACGTACAGACACAGCACAGTATTCCACTTCACGGGGGCCAGAGATGTGTCTCTTCTCTTACCCCTCCCCCCCCAGTTTCAATTATTACCACACATTTTGTGATACTTGTTACTTTTCTTAAAATCTCCACCTTACATGAAAATGTTGCCTTTTTTATTTTGAGTAATTTTCTAGTCCTCTCACTTGTGGAAAACGGAGATGCCAATATCAAGACCAAATATATATATTTTTAAATCTTATTTTGGTGGGGGGGGGGGAGGGGGGGGAGACCATTCACAGTATCTCCATGCAGCAGACAGAATAATAAGCTAATTTTTCCTTTCTGTGTGAGGAGAATGAGCTAATGCATATCATGACACTTATTGATCCCAAGGGGGAATAGGATCCCACCAAGCCTTTAACTGCTTACATATCTGCTGATATCTGGAAATGATAGCATCTAGTGCCTACTGTCCAGACATGCCCTCTATAAGGCTGAATGAAACTTTTTGGAGGGATGCACACTGTTTACAACCCAAAAGACTTTGAATAAAAAATAACAAGATATTCCAAAAAATGAGGTATTTAATGATAATACATTGAGATGTTTATTTGCACACTTCAAGGAAAACCCTGAATATCACAAGAGTCACAATATAATGGCTAGATTACATCATCTATTTCTGTGTGGGTTATTTACTATTCAGTCTAACCATAGTTACATGCTTTTGTCTCCTAACAAATACTTTATATAAATGGAATGCTAAGTAAGCCTGTCGCCTAAATATTTTATTATAATTATTATAATTTCTGCTTGCTATGGGGGTTGCAATGCAAAATTATTTTAATTGACAATATAAATTAAATTGAATGCTTCTCATTTAACTGTATATTTTCTTTTGAGTATTGGCTTCCTATAGATAATAGTATTGTGTATTATTCTGTGAATTATCTTTCACTAAAGTATTGCAATTTTATACAAATATTATTTAAAAAATATTGAAAATGTAAAACACAGTACATCCTGTATTTTATAGCATAGTCTGCTGTTCTTAATGGAGACACTGACAAGCTACTGTCCCAAGAGGTCCTATATTTGCCTGCCAGAAAGGACATGAATCTGAATGCATAGATTGTATGGTGAAGTTTTCAAACCCATTCAGTACTTCAAGGAAGTGACATTGGTAGGAACTTTACAAGAGAATTCCTTGCTGTTGTCCTTTCAGGAGTTGTCTTTAGTAACATGGACTGCAATAGCTGAGGCCAAATCTGAATGACTTTCTCCACAAAATTATAACTGGTCCCAACTAAGCACTGTCTGATTGTCAGTGCTTAGACTGCTGAGAAGAAGCCAGCTACTTTGTCCCAGGGTGTTATAAATCTCCAGAATGAAAAGGCAACCACTGTCCTGGTTTTGGGTCGATAGGCTCATTGTTGAGGCACTGGATACTGGTCTAGCACTCCCTCTGCAGACCTGAATCCTGCTCCCCAACTCCTACAGTCAATGCTGACCCAAGCAGACTCTCTGTAGTTTAAACATGCCCTCTCAGAGAACTCCACCCAAATGTTTGCACTTTTGGTTTCTTTCTGCAGGGGAACATGTGGTACACTTTGCATACAAGTGTAACTTTTTTTTTGTAAATAAAAGATCTAAAGACCAGTCGGCCTCACTTCAGTCATTGGAAAAATCATGGAGCAGGTCCTCAGTGAATCCATTTGGAAACACTTGGCGGTCAGCATGGTGATCAGGAACAGTCAGCATGGATTCACCAAGAGCAAATCATGCCTGACCAACCTACTTGCCTACTATGAGGAGATAATAAGCACTGTGGATATGGGGATAGCCGGACATGATAGATCTTGACTATAACAAAACTTTTGATTCAGTTTCCCACAGTATTTTTGCCAGCAAGTTAAATAAGTATGGTTTGGAACATGGGTTCCCAAAATGGGGGGTGTGAAGAAATTCCAGGGGGGGGGGGGCGCAAGGCAACCCAGTCTCCCCCCTCCCCCAATCAAGTTTTGCTGCCCTGTTTGACTCTTTGTTTTTTCCTCAAGTTTTGCTGCTATATGGGGGGGGGGGGGGGGTAAGGGGTGTGAGTGTTTTTCAAAAATCGAAAAGGGGGGCGTGATGCCAAAAAGTTTGGGAACCACTGGTTTAGATGAATACAGGGCCGGATTAAGGCTTTTGTAAGATCTAGGCACTCTTATAATTGTAGGCCTTTAAATTAGATTATATATTTATATATAAAGGAAATGCCCTATCTCCTAAACACCTAGTATCACCCACTATAATTTTTGCTCTTGAAAGTGATACACCTTGTGAGCAATTCATGACATTTCAGTCTAAAATAAGAAGGTGAGACCAAAGACAAAGAAAGGCACATTTCCATGCAAGATGAACAAAGCCATCAGGAAAGCCAGTGGGGACAGGTGATCACTTAATCTTAACAAGGATGGAAACTGCACCTGGAAACCTTCCTGCCTCTAGAGGCAGGATAGCTGGATTTTGGCAGGATAGCAGGGCATCTTCATCCCAGCAAGAGAGATGCTTTGTTTGGGCTCGCTTCTCAAATAATACATTTCAAAGGTTTATGGGAGTATAAAGAGAAAGGGGAGAGAACCCAAACTATATCTGTACTTTGGTGCAATAAGAGTGGCTCCTGGCTGGAGCAGCCAGATACGCTGGATAAATTGTTGTAAGTATGGAAACCATGTTGAACAGGAATTTTAGCTGAAAGTTAAATATTAATCTTAGAAGCATTTTTTACGTAATTGGTTTTTAACCTAAGTTTCCTCCAGAGAATTTGAATCCCATGCACCTCCTCAGCAGAGCTGTGCCAGAGCTGGTGGGCTTGGAGAGAGAGTGGTGGCCCAAGTCTGCATGGTGGCTGCCCAGATGCTCCCCAAATGGGGCAACATGGAGCACACCTGCCCCATCTGCCAGAGCTGGAGCCTGGCACATGGGGCAGCAGATCTCCATGTGGCCCCACACCAGGAGCAGCTGGGCAGCCACCATGTGGCCCTGGCCTCAGCTTCAGCCCTTGCCCAGGGCTGTAGCTGCAGCCTTGGCGGCTGCCCGGCTGCTCCAGGGGTGGGTTGTGTGGCAGGCAGCTGCCAAAGCTGAAGCCAGGCTATGGTGTAGCTGCTCCTGGGGCTGGGACCCCCTGCATCCCTGTTCCATCTCTCCCACATATCTCTTGCCCTCTGGCACTTAGAGCCCCCTGCTCCCTTCCAGCTCCCCCTTTCTGGCTCCCCATGTGTTGCTTCCCCACCCCCACCACACCCTGCAAACCCTGGGCACTGGCATCAGCTTCCCTCTGCCTCAGGCAGGTACTTGCAGCCAGCCCCATGGATTGCAGCCTGGGGGAACTGTGCCCTGCCCCTTGCAGCCCACCCCCTGTGTGTAAATAGGGAAAGTAATGGAAATCACCTAATGTGTCCTCCCCAGCCTCATCTGAGCCCTGGGAGACATTTTGGGAGGGGCAGGTAGCTGCTCCATGCTGAGGATGACCTCCTGGCTAGCAGGAGTGGTGTCACTGCTGGCCTCCTCTTCCTCCTCCACCTCCTTCTGCTCCTCCTCCGTATCCTGGTCCAAAGTCCTGCCCTCCTGGAAGCCAATAGATATGGACAGGCTGGAGTCCACAATGATGGGGGGAGGGACCGCTCCCCTGCCAGGATGCCATCCAGCTGGATGTAAAAGCAGCACGTGTGAAGTACCTCTCCTGATTGGGAACTTTGTTTCCTGGCCTTGGCATAGGCCTGGTAGAGTTCTTTCGCTTTCATCTTGGCTGTGCCCCTCCTGGGCCAGGCTTGGGACTTCCAGCTGTAGATATCTGTGTTCCTGTGCCTGGTGTGGAGATCCTAGATATTCGAATTCTTACCCCCGACCTCTATGAGAACCAGGATCTCTGCACCAGTGCAGGATGGGGCCCTCCCCTTCTTCCCTGCCAGGGTTTTCCAAGGTGTTTGCAGGCTCGTTTGCAGCCATAAGGTGCTTAGAGGAAGCATTGGGGTCTGCCTAGCAGCAGGGAAGAATAGTGAAGGCTGCTGGTGAGTGGCATGAGGATGCCCTTTCCCTTCTGCCTGCAACTTTAAAGCCTGCAGGAGAAGGGAAACTGTAGAGTTTGGAGGGGTGTGGACAGAGTGGCCACCAGGGCACCTGTGAGAAGCCCTGCAGGCCAATTATTTCAAAATAAGCACAATTGTGCTCTTCACACTCACCCTATTTTGAAATAGCTAGTTCAAAATAGGCATTTGTCAGCCGAAATGATCAGGGCAGTGTGTGCGTGTGTGTTACACCCAAGTCTTCAACTGCTGAGACACAAAGTCTCATTGCAGTGGGCAGTCTAGGAGGCTAGAGGGCGCCCCGAAAAATAGTTTAACGTCCGTGACTTTACTGCTAGGACCGGGGTCCTATCGCAGAGGGCAGCCAACAGGCTCTCAGACGCCCCGGTGTGTGTGTGCGCTATACACCTGAGACTTCAACTGCTGAGACCGGGGTCCCTTGCAGCGGGCAACCTGGAGGAGGTTGACGGGCGCCCCAATGAGTTTATAGGGAGAGCTTATAACACCTCAGATTTTAGCTGCTAGGATACAGAAATCCCTTCGCAGCGGGCAGCCTGGGGAGGCTGAGAGGTGCCCCAATGGATCTGTCCCCTGGAAGCGACACGATCCAAAACGCCCAAGCTCTTCCTATATCTGTCCCTTTGACCAGCTGAAGTTCTTTTGTTTGTGTTCGGTTCAGGTACAGCAGCACGGGTTCAAGTCAGAAGCTTGACACGCACTGGCTCATTTATAGGAGAAAGAAAGAGAAAAGAAATAAAGAAACTTGGTTCACTGTATATATATATTTTACAAGTGAATGAGGACACCCCACTTATTCCCAAAGTTTATAGCTAAATCACCTTACCAAAGGCAGTTTACAATAGAAATGAAGCAGTTTGACTTAAGAAAACTATAATAAAGTAACTAAGCTTACAACAGAGAGACAATTAGAGTGTACACATAAAGAAAACACATTGCAGGTACAATTCTCACCCCTGTGTTCCAGACTTGGCGTGGCCAGCGTCTTTCAATCCCTCGGGAAGAAGTAGGGCGAGGTTGGGCATCCCACGGACCTTGGGAGACAATCAATACCTGCCAGCAGGAGTAGGTGATTGGGGCTCAAATGGGGTGGGCAACTAAACCCTCTTTATACCCCTTGGGTCACATGGGCTTCTTCCTGGTCTCAAGTGGCCAATTAGGAAAAATGGCTTTGAACGCCAAGTTTCCCACGAAGGGTGCAAAGCATAATTCACACCTGGGAAGATGCAGACAATGGGCACCTCTGGTATGTGATGGGCAAAGATTACTCTCCTGAGACAGTGCAGGCGTGTCAATTACTGATACTAGCCATCACGGCGACGGGAGGCCTCCCAGTCGTCAGCTAGCCCATTAACTGTCTGGTTTCTGTTTATGGTAGAGTCAGGGACAGGCACCACACCTGCGTTCCCAGGGCATCAAAGGCTGACTGCCTTTCTCTTGCTCTCTGGGGAGGGGGGGAACAAGATGGGGTTCGTGGAAAAACAAGATGGGGTTTGTGTCTGGCTACAGCATTATTCCTCATGAAATGAGGGTTTATTATTTCAGAATAAGAAGCCCATTATTTCCAAATAATTTTGAAATAACAGGCTTTCTCTGTGCATGCTCACCTTGTTATTTCAAAATAACTCACATTATTTCAAGATAACGCTGTAGTGTAGAAGTGCCCTTAAAAACAAACAGATTTATTAGGGAATAGGTTGTTGTGTGTAAAACCTACCTCCCATGAACTGGAGTGGAAATTACAGAGGCAGTTGTGTGTGCGTGTGTGTATGTGTGTGTATACTAGTAGGTTACGTCTAGACTGGCATGATTTTCCAGAAATGCTTTTAATGGAAAAGTTTTCCGTTAAAAGAATTTTCGGAAAAGAGCGTCAAGATTGGCACGGACGCTTTTCCGCAAAAGCACTTTTTGCGGAAAAGCGTCCGTGCCAATCTAGACACACTTTTGCGCAAAAAAGCCCCGATCGCCATTTTCGCGATCGGGGCTTTTTTGCGCTAAACAAATCTCAGCTGTTTACACTGGCCCTTTTGCGCAAAACTTTTGCACAAAAGGGACTTTTGCCCAAACGGGAGCAGCATTGTATTTCCGCAAAAAGCACTGATTTCTTACAGTAGGAAGTCAGTGCTTTTGCGGAAATTCAAGCGGCCAGTGTAGACAGCTGGCAAGTTTTTCCAGAAAAGCAGCTGATTTTCCGGAAAAACTGTCCAGTCTAGACATAGCCGTATAACAAAAGAAGGAAGTTATTTATCAAGTGTTTAATGAGGCCAATTCAGTCAGTGTAGATGTGGCAGGGCAGATGTGGCCAATTCAGTCAGGGTAGGTGTGGCTCATAGCAGCTTGAGAGGTGTGAATATGAAGAAAGGAGAAATTGTCCTGAGAGAACTATTGAGAGAACTATTCTTAATCCTTTTTCAGTCCTATTCCTGCCTCCAATGGATCTGACAAAGTGCTTTTTACCAACAAAACCTTATGGCCAAATAAATCTGTTAGTTTTTAAGATGCCCCAGGACTCTTAAATGCTTCTTGAATATGTATGGAGTGAGAAGCAGTTTTTCAATTTAAGTTTTAGAATTTTTGAACTTTAAAGTTATTTACCAGGTATATTGTTCTTAAAAAAAAAAAGTAACGTGATAAACACAAGAAACTAAGAGTAAAGCTTAGATCACAGAATCAGTGGTTGTGTGGAATTGTTTTCCTATTTCAGGTTGTTTGTATAACATCGCATTAACTGAATCTTCAGCGGATAGTGACATTTCACCCTTTCCCAGAATGGAACTCTGCCAGAAGTGACCATTATTCTATTGCTTCAGAGGGTAGCCGAGTTAGTCTGTATAGAAAAAACAACAAATGGTCTGGTAGCACTTTATAAACTAACAAAACATGTAGATGGTATCATGAGCTTTTGTGGGCACAGTCCACTTCTTCAGGTGACCCGAGTGGGCTGTGCCCACGAAAGCTCATGATACCATCTGCATGTTTTGTTAGTCTATAAAGTGCTACCAGCCCATTTGTTGTTTTTTCATTATTCTGTTGTTATTCATTCTGTTGTAATTGCCAAAGTGGTAGGCAGTCTTGAGATAGAAATTCTAGTTTTTAAACCATAAGCTACATATGCCAGATCACTTAGCCAAAAGCCATGAAGGTATATGTTATTAATTGTCTGATTTTTAGATCACACAGAAGCAGGTTATCCTGAATATTGCTGTGGACAAATGCTAATAGCTACCTTGTTCAAAATCTATTGCCTGTATGCTGCATGTAATTGTGTGTGTGTGTGTTTTTAAAGATACAAGCAATAATATAAAGCTCACTTACCAGACCTTTATAAAATGGTGTATAAAACAATCAAGTAGAGTAAATTAAATATGATATTACCTAAACACAATTATATTTATCAGCCTCCTATAACCACACAAACCATTTACCAGAAAGAGTTATTCTGGAGTAGATAATTTCCAATTAACTTTTACTACTTTATTTTTGCTAATTTAGTTACATTTAAATTTTCAAATAAAAACAATTGTACCAAATGGCATTTCTAAGTATTACACTGAGGATGAGATATAATTTTATGTATATAAAATTGCAACTGATGGAAGTCATAGCGTAAATCACTGTTTTGTCTTCCATTTGATTGCTGCCTGCATCGTGTAGATAACTTGATTGAATTTAAAGATGGCTACATGTTTACATCCCATTTAGTGACAACAGCAAGAGAAAGGCAGAAGGAGGTTTGTAAGAAAAGTTACTTGGGAAGCAAATCTTGTATCCCCATTAGGAGAGTGGTGGACCTGCTGAAATCTGCAGTGAGAAATTGTGCTCTCACAAAGCTTGTAAAGTCAGAGACAGGGACTTAGCAGGTTTTCATAGCATGGAGTGAGCACTTCAGTTGGTCAAGTCAGAAAGCAAGTTGTGAAGGAAGACCACTTGATGTACAGGTGCCTTATGAGCTGAAACCTTCAAGCAGCTCATGCAAACACTGATAAGTGCTAAGCAGTTGCATGCCAAATAGGAAGTGTTAAAGGTTTTATTGTCTACAGAACTTGCATAGCTCTTTACACACTTTCTGACCTGATGCACCTCATTGAGTCACTGGTTTTGCTCCAGCTTTCCTCCTTGTCCATCTTATCACAATGCTCAGCTTGCTAAACACCATTCCTAAGCCACCTGCACCAACAGGCCTAATTAAACTCCTCAATATCCTGTGACCTCTGCTAACACTGTCTACATACACAAGAAGAAATAATCAAGGACAGCTGATGAGGAACAGGCATTTCCAAACCTTTCTCCCCCCATAAAATAAGTCACCCTAATTGCTACCAAAGTCTTTTAACTTTTCTTCCCATTCATTTTCATTCTGATGGAATCTTTTCCTTTGTGGTTTCAGCCATGATTGGTGTGCCTGTGTGCTGTGAGAGATGCAGTTTTGGGAAACAGTAGAAACAGGATGGATTAGAATGTCATGAATAGGCCAATTCTTCTTTGAGATTTTTTTTTAATCTAATTTTTGAAAACAAAGGCTGGATAGTTTTGAAATGACTCCAACAACCCTATGAGTACTTAGGGAATTACCTTTCTCCTGTGACTTTCTGGGTAAAATACAGGCATGTGAGTCAGAGAATTTTATTACAATTCCCAGTTCTGATATAAGCTGCTGTATGACCATGGGAAAACCACTTAACTTGTTCTGTGTCTCAATTTCCCCATCTGTAGAACTGGAATAATACTGTTTGCCATCCTTGCATGGAACTGGGTTGAATGAATTCATTAACGCTTGGAAAGAATCTCAGATGGGAGAAGCTTTAGAAATGCAAAGCATTATTAAAACAACTCTTTTTTGAATGTCACCTGTCACTAATAATTAAAATGTAAATACTTCACTGATGCTAATTAGATTATAAATAATGCACTTTTAAAATAAAATAAATATTAACTTGGTAGAATGTTGAACATTTGGGTTCAGACAAGAGGAGGGGATTTCAGTAGAGGAGGAGGAGGGGTTCTATAATGTTCACAGTAAATATCAGCATAATTCACTACAGTATTCTCCAAAAACCGTTACATCCAAAGTAACAAACAGCGAGTCTGTATCACATTTGTTACCATGACAAAATGTATTATGGACAAGGAATTTTACAGATGGGAAAGAAATAACTATATAAGTTGTTTATTTGATTTTTTTCTCCTCTCTGTTCTATACGGGCCAACTTTGGGATAATGGAATTATTTTATGCCTTTTGCACTATCATCAGACTTTGGATGACTGCAAAAAGGCCACTGGCAACAAAAATAAGATGGCTGTAAAAAAATGCAAAAAATTGCACTAGAAAAAAAGGTACAATCAATAACTTGCCCTTAAATTTAAAAAGGAACTAAATGAGGAACTTCTGGACAATTTATCTTACTGTTTACAGATAACAAGTCACTTTGTTTTTATGTGTTCAGTCTAGTATTCCATAATTTATTTGAAAGAAGATGAGAAATAATGTAGATAAATGATGAAGTGTCAGGGTCTGACGCTCTTAAATGAAGCTATTATGGTCAAAGAGAAAACGTAAAACCTGCGGCTCATTATGAGAGTGTTCTACTTGTCAGTTAAGTGAAAAGGCCTGGAATGATTTCCAGTTTATTTGTCATTGCAGTTATTAAAGCTGTCTTTTTGGTGCCATGAAAATGAATTGAAGACTTTATTCGAAGTAAATTTGTACTAAAGCTTTCAGATGTATCTTATGTGAGCTCAGTGAGGCAAGAAAACAGCTTAAAAGCTGAAATATTACAAGAAGGCAACTGCTGAAGTCCTGAAACATAGAATAATACAAAGTCTGAAGAAGTTACACAAATAGGTGAAGTATTTTGTCTCATAGGGAATAAAGCTTAGGTTTACTGTATAGTAGATGTACATACAGAAAGAATGCAACCCTTACTCATTTCCATAAAGTGTTATCTTCCAAGGAACTGTGAATGGTGGTTGCATTTATATAAAATATCAGTGCTGTGATAATTTTATCAAGAATAAAAGAGGGACCTGTTTACTCTGTGTTGCACACATTTAGAAGTAACATCTGTGAGTCACAAGAGTAGAAGATATATCAGTGGCAAGTATTAGTCTCTTTACAGTCAGGATGACTAATAATGTGGTACAACAATACTAAACAAAGAGTGGAAGATAAGGAGTTCAGTAAGACCAGAACAGTATAATCCATTTCCCTAATTGAATTATTGGACTACAAAATATTGCATCTGACTACAGGAAATGGGAGACATTATTGACATTTTTATCTCCTATGAACTGATCTTAAAATACTTCATGATCCTTAGAGGTCATAGTAAAAATTTAGATAATAGTAGATTGAAATGAAGTCTAAATAAATATTGACATGGTCATTGACACTATCTGTGTTGCAAGAGCCTATCAATTTTTTTTTTTTTTTTTTTTTTTAAGAATGCTGTATGTTTGAGACTTATGTAAAGGTCTTTGATATTTTTATTTTGGCCCATCTTTTTATCCCCTGGATTTCTTTTCCAGCAACTTACAACTACTTTGTATTTGCCAAGATAAATTGGGACTATAATAGGTCTGGGCTGTCCAAAAGAAAATTAGAATCTTTTTTTATTTTAAATTGGAAGCTGTAGAAGCACTAAACTGAATATTTACCTCTGAGCTCCAGCAATCTTATAGTGGTATAGTTGACATTTTATTACAGATATTACAAATGTTATGACATGTCTTCCAGGTCAGGTTAAAACCAAAATGCTTTCCACGTTCTCATCAGAAGTAATCTGTCAATTTTGTCATCAGATATTCGAGCAACCCTCCGTACTAGTGTGATAGTTAAGGGTTTATCAGGCGCTGTGCAGAATAGGGGTGTGCGTGTTTATATTACCCTCTCTCTTTGATTGTCATGGATTAATAAGTGCAATATAAATTCTCTCTGGGCCAAAACTTCACAGCTCAAAGGATTTTTTTAATTAAAAAAAATCAGTGAAAGTTTTCTTGAGTGACAAGAGCTCAAAAACATCTATTCTCCATTTTAAAAATATTTAATTGTTTTAAACTGGTAGACTTAAAATATGTACACATTCAACCATTTTTACATAAGAAACCCTAAAAAAGAAGGCCGCGGCCATGTGGCAAGGGGAGACCACTGCTTTGTGCTCATCCTAAGTGTTTAGCCTTTAATGAGTCATATAATAGGAAATACATTTAAAAACTCTTGGTCCCTTTGTTGAAATCAGGTGTGGGAGAATAGAATGTCTGATGCACAAATATAAATCCCAGAACCTCAGTCATTTCTCCTTATAAGGATCATGCCCCAAGGCTTTGGTAAACATGGCTGAAACATATACGCTATCTGGGAAAGTCTGAACTGCTGGCATCTACTTTATATTTGCTAGGTGTATAAAAGAGCGTACTTCATTTTCCAAGGTAGAATGTCTGGAACATTGTTGTTGTTTATATTATGGTAGCACCCAAAATGCACAAGGCACTGTACATATGTAATAGAGAGATGCAGAACCCGTAATCTAAGAAGAGGGGGAAAACATATGAAAGAAGGGGAAAGAATGTAAAGCACATGGAGCACATGGTGAGGACAGGTAAAATACTTGTTAAGTCTTATATTCTGGCTGCTTATTTTTTGTAGGTGATATTGTGGGAGTGGGTGTTTTGAATGATTTAAATGGGAAAACCATTTTAGTAGCTCATTCCATATATAAGGAACAACACATCATGTGTTGACATATCTGAATGTAAACTTAAGGAAAGAAGTATTTAAGATAAGCCACATCTACCTCAAATATTGATTCTTAAAGCTCTAATTTTGATTGCGTAGGCATGACCTTGCAAAAATACTAAAAAATGCATTACTTAGAATAATGTGTGACAATACTCAGCTTATATGTGCCAACTATTCCTATTTAGGAAGGACAAACCCTGGTATACTCTGACACCCCAGAAAACTTCATTGAGTCCAAATGTTCAAATGATTTTTCTCTTCATAATATCTTTATCTGTAACATTTAACTGTTGGCAAATTTGTGCAGGCCCTGTACCCTGTACCCATGGTTTACTTTAAAAGAAAAGACGCCCTTTCATTTTGATCTTATAATCTAAACTCTTGAACCTGTGTTTGGTGTCTGGGTGAATTTTTGAAGCCAATTAAACCAATGTATAAAGAAACAGACCCTTTAACCACAACCCCCTCCTGAGAATTAAGTCCATCCATGCATTCTGCATCTTCATAGCATCCTAGGGCTCTGTGAATTGACTGGGTATCTTTAGGTACATTACTTATTTGTCACTGACTGCTGTGGTCTATTTCATACCTGCCTTGTGGCACAAATTCACCTAGTTTCAGATGACAGCTACATACTGTCTGCCATCAGACCTCTGGAAAAGTTTCATAATTCCAGTGCTCTTATTGCCCCCGGTTAGTTCAGGGTACAGAAACGTATTGAGGGCAATGGGCTATTTGAATCACAGACACGGTCCTGCATTTATAACCCTTATTGCTTTTTCCTACCAGAGAAACAGATAAATGTCATTCTGTGAGTTTATAGCAAACAGTAGTCTCTCCATCAAGCAAAGACTAAAACTGATCATGAGTAGGATATGACAGTGTTGAAATCCAAGAAGAATAAACTGTCTTGATGGCAGGATAGGGAAAGCGAAAAGACTGTACATAGAAGTCTAAGTACTTTCCTAGGGTATGTCTACACTACCACCCTAGTTCGAACTAGGGTGGTTAATGTAGGCAACCGGAGTTGCAAATGAAGCCCGGGATTTGAATTTCCCGGGCTTCATTTGCATATTGCCGGGCGCCGCCATTTTTAAATGTCCGCTAGTTCGGACTCTGTGCCCGCGGCTACACGCGGCACAAACTAGGTAGTTCGGATTAGGCTTCCTATTCCGAACTACCGTTACTCCTCATGGAACGAGGTATACCGGTAGTTCGGAATAGGAAGCCTAATCCGAACTAGCTAGTCCGTGCCGCGTGTAGCTGCGGGCACGGAGTCCGAACTAGCGGATATTTAAAAATGGCGGCTCCCGGCAATATGCAAATGAAGCCCGGGAAATTCAAATTGCGGGCTTCATTTGTAACTCCGGTTGCCTACATTAACCACCCTAGTTCGAACTAGGGTGGTAGTGTAGACATACCCCTATAGAACTATAGTACCTTATCCTATAACCTTTTTCAGGGAGTTAATTTGATGAATAATTAAGCACCTAATCTTGAAGTTGCTATACATAGCATGACTTCCAATGGTAGAGTGTCCCACTGGGCATCTAAAGCACAGGAGACCACCTGAGTTCTATTCTTGGTTCTGCATAGAGTTGCCAGTTTTGTAATTGCAGAAAACTGAACACCTTTGCCCTACACTATCCCTGCCCTCTTTTCCCTAGGCTCTGCCCCCTGCTTACTCCATTCACCCTCTCTCCCTTGTTCACTCTCCCCCACACTCCCTCCCTTATTTTCACCAAGATGGGGTGGTGTGGTACAGGAGGAGGTGAGCGCTCCATTTGGACGAGCGAGATCTTGGGTGGCTTCAGGAATGAGGGATTTGGAGCACAAGAGGAGGTTTGAGCTGGGGCAATGGGACTGAGGGTTCAATGTGCAGAAGGGGGCTCAGGACTGGAGCAGAGGATTGGAGTGTGGGAAGAGGTTTGGGGTGCAAGCTCCAGGCAGTATTGACTTCAAGTGGCTCTCAGGAAATAATGGCAAGCCCCTCTGGCTCCTAGGTGGAGGGGCTTCCTGCCTCCTCTCACCTGCAGACACCTCTACCTTGGTACCCGCATGTGGGAGCAGCATGTGGGAGCCTCCCTGAGCACCCCTTGGTCTAGGAGCCAGATGAACATGCTGCTTCCCAGGAGCTATGCAGAGTGGGCAGGTAGCCTGCTAGCCCAGCTGTGCCAGCAACTGGACTTTAAATGGCCCAGACAGTGGCATTGACTGTAGCTGATGGGGTCCCTTTTTGATCAGGATTGTGGTTGTAATCCAGACATCTGGCAACCAAATTTCTGCATTTGATCCCCTGTGACGTTGGGCAAATTTTTTAGCCTCTTTGGGCCTCAGATCCCCATCTGTAAAATTGCTGTGATAGTGTTCTGGAGTTTTATGAGATTTAGTTAGATAATGTCTGGAAAGTACTTTGGGCTCCTTGAGTGGAAGAGTCAATGGAAATGCAAAGTATTCTTCATGTTTACCCCCAAACATGTTGCATATTCACGGAATGCTTTAATCAATACAGTGGCTAAGAACTGGCCCCATCATGTACCCTCCTCATGTGCCCATTTTTCTTTTTGTATATTCCCCTTCTGTCCCATTTCTTTCTCCTACAAGTTACTGTTTTGTTTTGCTTTGTTGGCTAATTCAGGTTTCTTTTTAATTAATTTATATGACTTGATTCAAAACCTCTTTTGGCAGTTTATTCCATATTGTGGTAAATGTCTATATACCAGTTTTGCCTAAAATCTCTTTATTTGCTATGTTTTATAAACAATCTTTTTAAGGATGCAGAGAATGGTGTGGGAGAGAGAAAGAGAGAAAGAAAGAAGCTGTTTGCAAGGCTTGCTGGCTGCTAGCCTTTAAGTTAAATAATATGCAAATGTACAACTTCTCCACAGAAAGCTGTTCCTATACCCATAGATGGGTATTTTTCTTAAAATAGATTCTCCCTATATTTTTATTAAGAAGAGTATTACAAAATGTTTTATTTCCTGAGATTGTTAGTCTTTGATGCTATGATATGGATGGACTATTATATTAAACAGCTTCTGTTTGGTGGAGATAGAAAGGAAAAGGTAAGCTGGCACCCATAACTGCTGTGTTGTGTGTGTATGTATTGGATGCTGAGAACAAGTAGCTAGGGTGTATTTTTGATTTGGTGTGATGTTATCAGAAATGGGACATTCCATGATGTGTCTGTGAAAATGAATGCCAAACTAATGTAAACAGACCTGTGATATTGTAGAAGAGGGACAATAGTGAAATAGCCCAGAGTAAAGGAATAAATAATGAGTGTAGCCTGTGGAAAATGGCATGCTAGGTAATAGGGTAAAAAATTAAAGTTTCTGATTATCAAGCTTGGATGACACTACACCCTGGTCTGTACTAAGGAGTTATTTCAAAATAACCCCCCTCCCCCATTTTGAAATTAGAAGTAGAGCATCCACACTACCAAGCCTGTTATTTCGAAATAACAGGCTGATTATTTCAAAATCTGTACTCCTGGTTTCCTTGGGGAATAAGCTTATTTCAAAATAGTTATTTCATGAGTTATTATTTTCAATTTAGTTATTTCAAAATAATTTTCTAGTATTGATGTGCCTTACTTTATAACTATTCTAGAAGAAAAATAATTTGAAATTGTATTTATTTCAAGATGGTCAGCTCACTAGATGGAATTCAGTTATGACATTGAGTGGTAAAGGAACTGAGAAATCTTTATCAAGTTGTTAAGGGAAAATAATGGAAGTTATAACATTTTGGTTGCCTTCTGGAAGCATAATTCCAAATTAATTTTTCTTAAAATTCTCCTTCTTGTTCTGATAAATACATTTGTATTGTGTATACTCAGAGTGTGGGCTTCTAACAGTGTAAGAGCTCATTGCTCTTAATGGAGTTTCAACGATTTGCACCAGCTGAGGATCTGACACTGAATATTTACAATTTCATTGTTACAAAGCTACTCATCCCTATGGTTATCTCCACTGCCTCTGCCGTTTTCTTGCTTTCTTTCACCCACCTTTCCTTTCCTTTCCTCTTAGTTCTTCTGAGCCATTGAAACTAGTAATTCTGAATAGTGCATATATACAATGTTATAAAATGGAACTAAAATACTATTTTAGTCTTTCTTTAGTGGTCAAAAGTTTTTTCTTATGAAGAATACTTTTAGTAATATGGAAATATATTAATTAGTAGACTGTGAAAGAAATGTCTGTCACATATTTCATCCTTGCTAATGATTTGTGTCTTATAGATATGTAACAATATTTTTTTAAACAGGCAATAAAATGCTAACACCTCATAAATTTAAAATCAAAGCAAGAGCCAAAGTAAAAGACAGAATATATCTAAAAATGTATTTTTCATTTAATAATATTAGCACTTATATAGGGATTTGCATCTTCAAATGCGTAGACAGCACTTCATATGCTGTGGAATATGTTAAGTATTGTTATTAGTCATTTTTGTGTCAAACTTCAGCACTATTTAAAAATATCTTGCAGACCTAGAGTAGAGAGCGGTGCCTAAGAAAAAATATGCAAAATGAATAGTGCGATCATCAGTAAAAGCTACTTTAGCAAAATCAAACCTGTAAAGATAGATATGGTTTAAAGATAAAGTCAGTGACATGTGACTATTTTTTCCTGTCTGATCTATCTATAATTCAAACTGCTTAACTTAACTTAAATATAGATACCATAGTTAGAGTATTTGTTAAAGCACTAAGCTGACAAGTACAGAGTACTGGCCATTATTTCTGCTTGAGAGTCAGAGGTTTGAGCTATTCATTTTGTAGTCTGACACTCAGCACCACAATTCCTTGAATTCCCAAAGCTTTTCATATGGCTTCCTCAAGGACAGCTATCATGTCTTAGCTGCTGCAATGACAGATGGGATACAATGTGTCATGTGATGGATAACACTGGATCCACAGTACTTAATCCTTCTAATACTAATAGCTGAATTATCATAGAGATTTATGAGAATGTCAGTTTCAAGTTCCCAGTTCCATTCATGGGTTTTTAAAACTTCAGCTGCAAAAACATGCATCCATCCCATTAATTCTAATTATCATGGTTCATCTTCTCAGCAGTTTTGCACTCCGGAACCTTTCAGTGCAAATTAACGTACCAAAAAAGTGTATTAATTAATATTTGTAGCTTTTAATTTCTGCAAGAGTGTTGTCTGGAAGCAGCTGGCAGTACAGGGCCGCTGCTATTGAATCTTTGCCAAACAAGTGCAGATGTAATTTTGTTATCTCTTGCTTAGTCATTTACGCAAATTAATTTGAACAATTAGCCTTTTACTGGTCCTTCATGAATCATGCAAAAGGGATCTGCCAAAAAATTGCTAGTTGACAGAAAATAATTGGTTAACATTGTAAATCTTGCAACAAGGTAGCATACTTGCTGTGAAGTAAAATCTCACTCTAAATCTTAGTGATTACTTTAAATGCTTATATTGTAATTTTTTATATAGCCCATTTACACTTTGTGAGAAAATGTCTGGGGATGTGCAAATCTCAAACTTGGAAAGCTTGTTTTGGATAAACATAAAAAAGTAAAGGTGTGAGTCTAAATTTTATCCAAGCTTTGAGATCTCCAAAACCAGCACGAATTTTTGAGTATGAGCTTTCTCATGAGTATCACAGTATGTCCTCCTCTTGGTAAAATAAGAACACCAACAGAGACAGAGCCCCTTTGTGGCATATGCTGTTTATTGTCCTTGGCCTGTAAATATGAACATGGGAAGTGCAGCTAGGGTACGGAACTTATTCACATGTTTTCATATTTTAAAAATAGTTTTGAAAAGTGTATGTCACAAAATGTCAAGTTGATGTTTATTTGAACTGAATCTAGTTAAACTGTCCTAAGATTTTCTTTGAGCTAGGGCAGCTCAGAAAAATCTGCCCAGAGAGCAAGTTCTTTTATTTCATAAGAACTCTCCATATTTACTAGCCTAAGTGGACTTAATTTACTGAAACAACACTTCTGTTGTTTCCATGATACTGTCTCATCAAGGAGTAACACACTTCACAAAATATAACCTTACTATGTCCATTCCTACCATACAGGTATTCTGAAATAAAAACCTTTTAAAAGCGCTCTAAATGCATCCCACTGGGTGGGAGTGGGGGCTGGCAGGGAGTAGAAATCAGAATATGGATTGAAATCTCAAAAATGTGTCCTATCTCTGTAATGAACTTAACCAAAACGTCAGATTCAAATTTCCCTGAATTTGGAGAATTGGTAATCTGGATGTAAATGTTTAATATGAGTCCATATTTGGCAGAAGACCACTCCTAATATGTGTCCTTTATGCCTGTCCTTATTAGCACATAATTAGAAAGGCTATGTCTAGAACGTGGCACTATTTTAGAATACCAGAAGTATCCCAAAATAGCTATTCTGCGTCATTTGAATACATGTTATTTCAAAATAGATTTCGAATGAATGGGCACTATATTCTGGCATCCCAGTAGCCTTTGTCCCACGAGGGATAAGGGACGTTTCAGAATAGCACTTTATTTCAAAATTACTTTGAAATAAGATATGCAATTTGTGTAACGCAAATTACATAGCTTATTTTGAGGTAAGGGTCCAGTACAGACAGATCTTAAATGAAAAACTGGGAGGGAAGGAGAAGGAATATGTCATACTACTATGTAGTAACCAGGCCAAATGCCTTTCCTCATTGTGGCAGAGGTGCTGCAGAACTGGCTTACATGATACCATCTACATGTTTTGTTAGTCTATAAGTGCTATCAGACCATTTGTTGTTTTGTTCTGTAACAGACTAACTCAGTTCCCCTTGAATTTCCTTAATGTGATACAAACAATCTTTGCAGAAGCCAAATAGGAGGTACAACTATTTAGCCTTTACTAATATATATACTATTTATATAAATTATATAGCCTTTACTCAAGAAGTGATCCAATAGGAGAATACATTTGAGCACAACAGTTCTTAAGCTTGGAATGCCTTGTTTGTCAATGTGAGAACTTAATCTACAGAACATGTTTTTGACCCATTTTTGGCAAAAGGCTTCAGTGTCTTAGCCAACTGTGTCAATAAAACATGCTTGAATGTCCAAAGCTGTATGAGTGTGTCAAGGCTGTTCCCCACACTGTCACGACAAATGCTGGAGTGGGGCCTTGCAAAAGCACCCCAAAACCTTGTCTCTACAGGCTTTCGTACAAAAACTCCCCCCCCCCCCCCCCAAATCCTAATACCCGGATTTTGGAGAATATCTGCTGTTACCACCCAAGTAATTCCATGAAAAAAATCAGGGAAGAGATCACTTGGGAAATCTCATCCCTAAGGTAAAACTAGGACACCAAAATGAACCAATACCAGATAATTAGAAAAAAGAAAACAAACTTTTATTATCAAAACAAAACTACAGTTGCAAGCATAATAAAGTGGCTAGATGGAAAGGTCCACTATTGATTGAAATACTCAGGGAAAAAGTCTCTGGGCTAGAAAGCTTTCATTACAAAAGAAAGAAAACCCAACTACTAGCTCAGACATTAATTCCAAATTCCCAAACCAGAAAATGACAAAATCCTGCTGGACTATGTAAACTTTGCCCTACTTACACATTATAAAAAATATTTTCCTCCCTGTTACTTGGAAGGAACCGTTCCAACTTAAACAAAAGAGGGAAAAGATAAAAATTCCTTTGTCCTAGTTTGAAATCTCTACCTGCATTGCTATTGGCTGACCACCCGATAGGTCAGAGTTGGCCAACCCATTTAACAAAGAGAACCAAAACAGCAGCAAAAAAAATGCAAAGAGCCACACCAGAATTGTCAAGGAAAAAAAGCCCCCCAGAACAGAATTGTCGAGCAAAAAAAAAATTTTTTTAAAGGAGGTTGCCCCTTTAAGATGGCCTCCATCTTGGGTGCCATTTTTAAAACCCCGGTAAGCACAGGAAAGCTGGGGGCAAAAGGGGAGCTGGTGGGGGTTGCGGGCCATTGGGAGAGGGCACAGGAGCAGTTTCACAAGCTGTTAAAAGGGTATGTCTTTGCTTCTATCTTCTTGCTTAGTAGAAAGTGCACAATCTCCACTCGTTGTGCATTCACAGTGCCATTTATTTGAGCTCTCTCCACCAACACCATGATAGTCCATATGCAACCGTCTATTTACAATATTCATTGTGCTTTCAGACGTCTCCTCAGGACCTGAAGGGGCAAAGGTCTCCCTTTTCTGGGATCTCTGTGAGACTGAGCTCATCTCTCTGCCTACACTTTTTTCTGTCTCTCTGTATCCTTCTGGGCTGATGAGTTAATTGGCTCTTTCTCACCCAGCTGCCAGCTTTATTATCTAATTACTTAAATCAGGTTTCTCTAGGAGTCTATTAATTGGCATCTGAGTGATCAGAGTGCATGCTCACTTGTTTGCTCCCTACACTCTGTCACAGAGACCTGGTTTTGAGCAAATAGTGTGAAGTGTTCTGGCACCGTGCAATAGATGGTGGTATGTATGGGTAAAGTATGTAGATGATTACACCTAAAAATGGGGACTGGCCGGTCAGATTTAGTTAAAATATGCTTAACCAGCAGTATGCTCAGGTTTTAAAATGAAATGCTCCATGTTGATAGATCTTGACGAAAATCCTTATTAACTCCTGCACATTCAGATAAGTCAAACTAGCATGATCACCTACAAGTGGTGCTGTCAGGTAACTCCCAATTATGTTACAAACCCTCATTTACAGAAGAAAAATAAAACATATTGAATTTGTTTTAAAACAGAGGATGCTTGTCCTGAATAACTGTTTCAGAATTGGTTTTAAATATTTGACTCCAAAGATGTTTTATTCAGATATTCATTTCATAATGTTCAGCTTGTTTTACAGCCAGCACAAATAATTGTTTCTGTGCCCTAGGTTTCTCACTGGCCCTTTGGTGTTAAAATACTATATATAACGGAAGGTGGTGTAAAATTCTGCAGTTGAAAAATAACTCATTGTCAAGTGGCCTAAAAATATAATTTCTTGAGTTACATTGAGAACCAGTTGTATGAAAATTATCTTACAACTATTTGACTTTATTTGGACAATTCTGCCTACATATTTCTCCAATATCTTTAAGTAAGATAGGATACACACCCATGGACATAGTCTTGTTTTGACAATATCAGACTGTTACTGATCCTTAGGATGTTGTATGCAGCCAGTCTCTGTTTGCTGGGGAAAGGAAAGGCATTAGAGTCCCTCTGTAATATCATGACTAGCAAACTTATTTGGCTTTATGTTTCTCCTAAGCAGTGGCTGTTGTTGGATAAATAACTTTTGACTTCAACTACTGATAGTGTAAAGAAAATTCAGATGCCAAATAATGACTCTCTATTAGCTGGGCTGAAGAACCAGGGTTGATTTCTTTAGTTTAGCATAGCTAAGTACAGGTGTCTTCCACTCGGGGGCTTCGTCTATACTGCACCTCTCTTCTGCAAAAGTGTATGCAAATGAAGTGTGGATTAGCAGATCTCCACACTTCATTTGCATAATTAATTAGGGGCAATTTTTGTGCAAGAAGCTTTTGCGCAAAAAGGAGCTATATAGACGGCTCCTGTTTGCGCAAAAAAACCCTCTTGCACAGGAGCCGATCTTCCTCATGGGTATAGACGTAGTCTTATAATTTTTTTTTCAAGCAGCCATTTCATAGCTTCCCCCCCCCATTTGTCCATTTGATTGCAGAAAGAGGAGACCAGATGTTGTGTAACAAATCATGACTATTTGCAGTCTGTTGGCATTCTTTTAGTAGGGATCATTTTATCATAACTGATCCTGCACTCCATGCACATTGATTGTGAGCGGGCCCACTAACATAGTTAAGACTATTCACATGCTTAAAATTAAGCAAATGTGTTTTGTGGGATCATGGAAACATTGAAGAATACAGTCTATTTTTATTAGAAATGCTGTACAATAGTCATGAAATAAAGTTGGGCATTGCTGAACTGAAATGAAATCATTCACTGTCTTTAGTAGAGGGCTAATCGTAAAAGCAGTATTTCTCCCTGATTGTTATAATTAATACACACACTTATCTGTGTGTGTGCATATGTTTGTGTATATGTATGCATATGCACATATGTTCATTTTTACAAGTCATTTGTTAATTCATAGTTGCATTAATTTACATTTAATTATTTAAATGCAATATTAACATTACATTTATACACTTAAAAACAGATTTTTTTGTGATATAGCATTTTATATGGCTCATAATCAGATTAACCATTCATATTACACAATGGAAATACCTACTTTTGTTTACTCCTCTCAACAAATAATTCACAACAAATAGTCCCTTCTGTAAAATGTCTCCAACCACGTCTGTTATCCATCTGTTTTTAGGGTGAATGGCTAATCAAGGAAGTGGTCTCTCATTGACACACTGAGAACAATGAAGTTAGATCCTATGTAAGTGGAAGTATCAGTAGTAAACGTGGCTGGAGCTTGATTAATAGTATATTAAAATCAGTGTCTTCATGGTGAGTGCTAGATAAGGAGTTTGGGGCAAATTACTTGGTTACTGGGAAGCCTTTAAATTTTAATCATGAAGACACTTCAGCATCATTAGGAATTGAAAAGACAATGGGTACTGGTAGGAAGTTATGCGAATTGATGTGCTTTTCAATCTCTTCTGCGGTGATATTGAGAGTGATGCATGGGCAGCAATTGAGAATCCTCTTGCTCCCCATGACTTTGATTGCTGTTGTTATAATTTAATATTACAGTTTCTTATGATCATAGAAATGAGATAAGTTAGTTGAAAAAAAACCCTGAAGGGTTTAGTCATACAAAAATAGTTAAAGTTATAGTTTTTCCTTTTTTGCCAATGGAAAAGTCCATTTTTTGTCACATAGTTACATGAAATATCAGTCTATAATTTTATTATTATTGTTGTTTGATATTGGTCTAGAAAGATACTACTGTCCCAGCTTATGGGAATTGCTATATTTGGAGAGAGGAGGAAACATTTCCTTGGCAGGCTTGGTTTTTATATAGGTGGCTAGCTGAAGTAGCTCAGTAATGATGTGGATCATTAGACTAAGTCCCAGGTGAGCTGGATTTAATTTGATGAAGTTATGCTTATGGAAACTATAATTTATTATTTTTATATTAATTTCATATATTTTATGTGTAATTTATGGTGATTTCTAATTTATCATATGCTACTTTCTAATTCAAGCAATAGTAATTTTTTCCCTTTGGGTGATATATAGAAAAACCACAAGCGAATTCAGAGTTTAAAAAAAACACGTACGTTTTTAAGGCCAGAAGAAACCATTCTGTTCATCTAGTCTAACCTCCTCTGTAATACTGGCTGTAGAATTTCACCCACTAATTCCTGCACTTAAGCCACATATATGCCATCCCAATGAGCACTGATATATTTATTATATTATATTTATATTACACTATTGCATTTTCTGTATGAGAGATATATTTACAAAAATACTATTGGATGGTTGGTTTGGAGATTTTGAAAAAGAAATATTTTCATATGTGTTTTTTTGTTCATGTGGCCCAATCAGAAAATTAGGTGCTTAATTTTATGAACTGTTTCAAGGTATAACTTTGGGCATAAAATTCTGTCTATTAAATTGGAAATAAGATAGTGTTGTAAGCTGTTGAATACTCATATTGGATATAGTCCAAACTTACCTCTTGCCTGTGGTTTGTTTTTATAACGATCTGAAAAACCACAAAACAAAAATCTTAGCCCAACCTTTCATCTGTGCTAAGCTATTCATATTTGTTGTTCTTGTTGCAGGTCACCTTTGTTGCAGGTTCCCTCTGTCTTTTATCCAAGTTTCCTCTACTGGGTTCAGGGAGACTCAAAACCTTTCCAAACACTGGTTTGGAGTTAAAATCATTTTCCTGACCTGAGATAAAAGTGAATCAGTAAAAACAGCTCTGCATGTGTATAGTATTTTAGTCACCTCCTATTAAAATGACTGAACAGAAGAAGCTTTGCATTCCTAGGTAGGGTCTTGGAACTGCAAACCTGTTTTCTCATTATTTAAACTGAAAACATACAAATATGTGTGTTAATTAAAAGCTAACAAAACCCTAGAAAATAAACCCACCGGCTTATTTACAAGGCCCACTTCTTCCACTACTTGGGGGTCTAAAATCCATGGCATGGATTGAAGATGTGCGTACTTCAAGAAGCTCAGCTTGCAAACCCATTCTGGCAATGAGTAAAGCTGTAGAGCATCCAGCTCTTCTTTGTTTTTCAAATGGGTTCACTTAATGCTAGTTTGCAGTCCGTCCACTCTGAAGTGTTAACTGGAGTTTGGATTTGGTCTGAGTGCCACCAGCTTGCTGCTGAGCTCCCTCAGTCCCCTCTATGGGTATGTCTACACTACAAAGTTAATTCGAACTAACGGATGTTAGTTCGATTTAACTTTGATAGGCGCTACACTAGCGC
Organism: Pelodiscus sinensis; assembly: GCF_052426305.1. Lineage (NCBI taxonomy): Eukaryota > Metazoa > Chordata > Testudines > Trionychidae > Pelodiscus > Pelodiscus sinensis. The sequence goes on along the minus strand of NC_143058.1, from coordinate 26,567,045 downwards.
TCCACTAGTTCGAACTTAATTCGAACTAGCGGAGCACTTAGCTCGAACTAGATAAACCTCATTCCACGAGGACTAAGCCTAGTTCGAACTTACTAGTTCGAATTAAGGGCTGTGTAGCCCCTTAATTCGAACTAGTGGGAGGCTAGCCCTCCCCAGCTTTCCCTGGTGGCCACTCTGGCCAACATCAGGAAAACTCTACTGCCCCCCTCCCGGCCCCAGACCCCTTAAAGGGGCCCGTGCCAGGTGCAAGCCTGCCAGCACCCAGCCAGCAGACTCTCCACCTGGCATGGCTCGAGCCAGCCACCCGATGCCCCCCAGCCCTCCCCCTCTTCCCGGGACCAGGCTGGCGGCTCCCGGGAGCCTGCCCTGGTCCATAAGAGGCGGGCACCCACCTGGTCTAGTGCAGACATCGTGGACCTCGTCCACGACCTCTGCACTAGGCACAGGAAAGTGGCCAGCTAGGGCAGGAGAGCTGCCAGCTCGGCCACCCAGGAGCAGGTTTGCATGAAAATCAAGGTGGTCTAGTGAGACCCCCGACCCTGAGCTTACAATGGCCATACTGGGTCAGACCAAAGGTCCAGCTAGCCCAGTAGCCTGTCTGTTGACAGCGGCCAACACTAGGGACCCTGGAGGGGATGGACCAAAGACAGTGACTAAGCCATTTGTCTCGTGCCATCCCTCTCCAGCCTTCCACTAACTTTGGCCAGGGGGCACCATTCCTACCCCCTGGCTAATAGCACTCCATGGACCCAACCTCCATGACTTTCTCTAAGTTCCCTTTAAACTCTGTTCTAGTTCTAGCCTTCACAGCCTCCTGCAGCAAGGAGTTCCACAGGTTGACTCTTTGCTTTGTGAAGAACAACTTTCTGTTACTAGTTTGAAGCCTGCAACCCATTCCTTTCCTTTGGTGTCCTCTAGTCCTTTTATTATGGGAACTAATGAAGAACTTTTCTGTATGCACCCTCTCCACACCACTCATACTTTTAGAGACCTCTATCATATCCCCCCCCAGTCTCCTCTTTTCTAAGCTGAAAAGTCCCAGTCTCTTTAGCCTCTCTTCATATGGGACCTGTTCCAAACCCCTGATCATTGTAGTTGCTCTCCCCTCTCCCACCCTCTCTCTTCCCCTCTCCCACCTCCTTTTCCCAGTCTCCCCCAGTTTTGTTCAATAAATAGAGAGTCTATTTTTGACCACACGTTTTCTTTATTTTGTACATCAGGAAGGGGGGCTAGGGAATGGTAAGGGGAAGGAGGTAAGGGAGGAATGGGGTACGAGCCCCCTATGGGGAGGACTGGGCTGGCTCTGCGGGCTTCTGGGGGTGGAAGCTCTCCTGCAGCCCCCCAATTGCCCGCTCTCCCCAGATGGCAGCCTGCGGCAAGTGCAGCCGGTCTGATGGCTGAGTGCTGTGATGTGCCAAGTGTGGGTACTCCAGGCACTCCAAGCCAGGACTGCTTTGCAAGTGGGGCACCCCTGAGAACTGTCTGTCCGGGGTGGGGGTTGGGTCCCTTTAAGCACAGCCCTCGGCTAGCCTGAGACAGCAGCTCCATGCTCTAAGTCCTCATCTGATGTCCTGCCGGCACTGCTTCCGGCCATCCTTAACCTCTGTTCAGGGTCCACTCTGTGTGGACATGCTAGTTCGAATTAGCAAAACGCTAATTCAAACTAGTTTTTAAGTCTAGCTGCGCTAATTCGGATTAGCTTAGTTCGAATTAAGTAAATTAATTTAGTTCGAATTAGCGCTGTAGTGTAGACATACCCTATATGAGTTAAGGGCAGTCAGCACCTCTCAGAAAGCAACCTGCTAGGATCAGGCTGTTTACTTAATGTGGAAATAGTTATAAAAATATTTGAGTTGAGAATCTGAGCTGCCTCTCTAAGGTGCAGCTGGATCAAGAGCTGAGGACACCTTTGAGGCCCCTTGAGTAACTTAGGCTGCTCTGTGGGCCTCTTTAAATTATTGAAGCTTCCAGGAGCTTCCCCGTGAGCTACAGCATCATCTTTAATCTCTGTCACTCTGTGCTAGTGGCTTATCTTGAAACACCTTTAATGCCTTTGGCTCCAGATCTCATAAATCCTATTCCAGAGCTTGTGAGGCATATGGCTGTCTTCCTCAGTGCCTATGCTCCCATGGCCAGATAGAAGACTTTTAGTGCTCTTTCATATTTATTCTAGCCTTTTTTCCTCATGCGAAGGAGCTGGAGTGGAGATGAAGACCTGACTTTCAAGGATTTCTGAAGTTGTGCTTTACTTTGAACAGTATGTCTTTGTTTATAATGATGAAAGTCTACAGATCTTAACATTCTTACTTGCCTATAGCCTTCTTCCTTTCAGCTAGGAGCTAAATCATGGAGCCCAAGTTTGGAGCAGAAATGGAAGCAAAATCAGGCAAAGATTTTGATTGACTAAAGATATATCACAAATTAAGGAAGAAAAATGTAATCTTAACACTTCATTGTAGAACAGAACATTTTAAAAAATCATGAAGTGAAACATAAGAACACTAGACAAATTTGGATTGGGGTATAAAATAATATGGAAGACACTGCTAATCTACAGTAAGTGTAAGAATCAATTTGGCTGATAGGCAGTGAATGACTTGTATTTTTTATATTGGAGTATTTCAATCAGCATTTTCTGAACATGCTTTTTCATTATGATAATGACGATGAGATTAATTATCACCATGAGAACAAGTGATAATAGTCCTTTGAACTGTACTTGTCACCATATGACACAAAATATCACTTGTTTTTACATACTCATGTGTGCGTGCATGCGTTTGGAATCAGTTGACTTTCTCATTGAATGATAGACTAACCAGCAAAGAGATGTTGATGGAGAGCTCGTGGATTTTTGTGTCTGTGTGTGGACCACTCTGGCTAGAAGTTTTGCATAAGAATCAGTTGATGAAAATAAAAAACCATTAACAAGTAATAGGAATTAATCATTGGGTTTAGTGTTCATATTCATTAAATAGTTTCAGCATGTGACAATTTTGTTGGGTATTGTTGCATATCTTGCTGTAATAGTTTTGGATTGTGTTTACAACAGCTACATCATTGGGGAAAGCAGACCACGCAGTTAAGAAAGAAGATGCAAGGAATGTGGGTTAATTAGACCATAACTTTATTCTCCTAATGTACCTGTCAATACCTGGCAAAGAATTGTACCATTCTTTCCTTATTTGTTTTTACCTATTTGGGAGGGTGCAATCAACCCCTCTGCCCCTCCCCCATCCAGTGCCCTCCCCTAATATAAGGAGTAGAGAGAGGGGGTGGGAAAAAAGGGGTGGGGATTGTTTACTCACTGTGTCAGATATTAGGGGACCTAACTACCTTTTTTCCCCCAAATTTTCTAAGGGGATACCTTTCCCTAAATCAGCTTTTGACTCAGTTAATCAGGAAACAGCATCTCCTCTGTAACCAGAGACTGCTCTGGAGATTGTAGCAAGGAGGTGCCAGCAGTTATCTTAGCTGCTTTCTGCCTCCACTTCTAGCTAGTTTCCTAGGTAGTTTATAGTCTTCTCTAACGTATGCCAAAAAACATGCATATTCCCCAGTCAGATGGGTATAGTTTGTTTGCTCTGGATAAGTCAGGTACCAAATACGATACACAGTTCAATTGTATTCTCCATAATACCTGTTACCAAGAGACTTTATTTTTCCTGATTTTTATTGCCAAATATTAACACCAAGTATGAAGAATCATGAAGCTAAAAGGAATGAATCCTACATTTTAAATTTCTCCATGAATAGTTTCTCATTTTGGATCGTTGCACATCACATGTAGGCCTTCACAAATTGAGAGGAATGGATGAAGATGAACTTCAAAGCAAAAATCCTCTTTCACAAAGCAAATGCTAAATTAGGAGTGGAAAATTAGCCAGTGAGAGTTGGGCAGGTGGCACATGAAAGTGATCTGATCAGTTTGGGGAAGAAACTATAGCGTGGGAGAGAGCTTCAAATTATGTAGCCTACTTGTGCTGTTTGGCGTAATGTGGCTTGCCATTATGTAGGAATTCCAGCTAAAATAATAGTTTATTTAAAATTAAGTGGTTTGTATATCACCGTAACACTCAATGGAGTAAGGATAATTTCAGTGATGCTAAGAAAGATATAATTCGAGACTACCTTTAACATACATTAAAGACATTAATGAAATAAGAATTGTATTAAATGTATCAAATACCTTTGTATGAGCAAATAATTCCAGCTACTTGCTAAGCCAATGAAATGTATTGTGTATATATATCTATATATGCATGCACAGAGGTCATGTAATTGGCCTTATTACAAACACTGTTTTTTTATAGGCTGCTTTTATAATTTAGTGGAGGAAAAAAAGTGCAGAACATCTGTCTTTGTAATCGGATGCATAGATTGTGTGCCGTTATCAGCTAATGAGAGTGTTATTAATGGATTTCTTAGCCATAATTATTATAACTTATATCTTGAATACACCTAATAACAGTATCCAATTAAGATGCAATAACTACCTTAGTAAATCAATTAAATGTTTACTTATGACATTAAGTTTAGAACACTGCTGTCCCAAGCTTTTTGTGATGTATTCATTTTTTATGATATTGTCATGCCTAGCATTACTGTGTAAGTCCTTGACCTCTGAGAAATGTTGCCTTTAAAAAAAATCAGATTTGTTACTGAGAGTAGCAAAGTAGGTGGCAAATAAAACACAGGATAAAGAAGTGAAGCACATGTAGAATTTGTTGGAAAAGTACAGATGGGGAAGTATAGTGGAAAGAATTATTATTTAGTCAGTTTAATAATTAGATTGTTGACAGAGTATCAGTTTAAAGGCAAAGTTCACCTAATATTTTGCAGACAGCAGTGCAGACTTCCTCAACGTTACTCATTCTTATCAGTTAGAAGCCACCTCTATGAATGAAAAAATACTTTAACTCTCTGTCCCTAATGGATCCTTGATATTTTTCATTAAATCACTAGCAAAAGTTTTAGTTGTGGTGGTGGATTTTGCAAAGTGAGCATCATTTGTTCATAGGAAATACTGAGTTCACTAAACATAGGATAGGTGTCAAATGGCTTTTCTTCTCTTATGCATCTAACTGTATTAAAATTATTTATTCGTATTACAGTAGCATGTATATTCATCAGTTGAGTTTGGGCCACACTGCGCTAGGTATAAATATAGTATTGTTAGAAGAAGAAGGGGGAAAAAATCATGATTTGTCTTTAGAGAAAGATATTATTCTTTTCTTCTAGAAAAGGAAGACTTTTTCATGAAATATTTGCATGAGGAGAAAAATCTTTGTGTGGCTTGAAAATGATTTTCTTAGCATGATTAATTTTTAATTCTAGAATACCTGACACACAAAACTATTCTATGAATGAGAGTAACTTTATGGATTTTATGCAAAACCTGCAATTTCAGTTTAAAAAATTATGTAGTTTAATTTATATGACAGCTAAATAATGATGCATGAGCAAAGTACGAATCAGCTTCATACTACGTAGTTGCATTCATTTTGCAATAGTAAAGATGGTGCTGATTACGCAGCATCAATTTCCTGACGATAGTAAGAATTTTTAAAACAATGAATAATGATAAGGCACAAAAACAGACAAGTATTTGTGTGAAGGTTTTGTGCTATCTTAGTGTACAGTCCAGAATGCCACTTATTTGTTGTCTATTGCAGTGGAATACACTTTATGTACTATATTACTTAATCCTCATTTGATTTGAAATGCAAATAACTATTCTCCAAAAAACACATTTGCCCATCTTTCTCTCACATGCCTATTCCCTTTGACGTGTCTTTTGCTCCCCCCCCCCCCGCCCACTTTTTCTCCCTAGGGAAAAAACCTAAAAAGCAAATAAAAGCTTATTTTTTAAAAAGAGTGAATGAGAGAGAAACATATTTTATTACTGTGCATCTTGAACACGAAACCTGGATGGAACCATGACAAATTCAGCACTTTCCCTGGAGACTCACTTTCAAAGAGCTAATTCTAAAATGCCATTTTAAAGGAAAAGAATCTGGTTTTACCAGTATCAGATTTTTGTCAAGTCAGACTGGTCAACTGAAATTAGATGTCTACTCATTGTTCAAATAAGGGTAGATCGCCGAAGCTTTCCATTTTAGAATAAGATGAAGATTTGAGAGAAGCAGCACTTCAGATCATTCCTTTAGTGTGAATCTTTCTACTACAATAATACCACCTTTTTTTGGCTATTTGTCCTTCTGTGAATACAATTTTGCTTGTTATTTACATACCTTTTACATATCTGTAGTTTTCTATTGCAATAAAATAGATCCCTGGAGAGAAATCCATATTCAGAATCATATTATTTGTTAGGAATACATTTCTTCAAAACTTATGGACATATGGCCAGCTCTGCAGCATATGCATTAAATTTATGTCAGCTGCTCCTCAGCTCCAGCATTTATCATCTGTTCCAATTCCGTTTTACACTAATTACTTTGTGACAGAAGTAACCAAGAGTACACTAAGATACCCTCTGCAATGTGAATGTGAGTTGCAAGTAGGGACAAATTTGTATGTGATCTAAATAGTGCAATGTGTAAAGGTAAAGAGAAGGAATAAGAGGAGTTGGATGTTTGGCAGAATCACTAACTGAAGTGAAAGAAGCAGATCTGCAGACCAAATGCAGAGCTAAAATTCAGCTTTTTTTTCAGGCCCCAACCTCAAATTCACTAACTTTTTGAATGGATTTTTACACATACAGGTACTAATGATGCTTTAACTTACTTGGAATTTAGATTATGAATAAATATTTTACTCAGGTATGGACAGAGTCTGTGCTTAATATGAAAAAGAGTGAAGTCCTGAATTACTGCATTTCTAGTGGTAGCAAACTTACGACTAACTTCTGCCTGGGTGCTTGTGCACACACAAAGAGAAAGAACTGGCACTGCACTGTGATCCACAAAGGAATGTTCTAGTGTAAGAGAAGCTATTCTATGGACTAGAATTTAATACAATGATTATCTTTTACTTTATGTGAAACTCTATTTTATTTTTGTCACTGTCTTGACCTAAAAGAGATAGCGAAGATGTAGGTTAACTTTCCTTTTACCTTTTCCAATCTTTCCTTTTTAGCTCATTCTTATAAAAGTCTGTTTTAAGCAACTCCTCTGACAGAAAAACTTATGAGGTGTTTCAAATTCAATAACACTGATTGGATAGAAAGCATCCCTCATCCCAACTTCAGCTGAGTAGCTGCTGATCCTTAATACTACTCTACACTGGAGGTCTTCACAGTCATCAGTCTGCTGAAAATATGCTGACAGTTCAGGGTGCTTTTGTATTGTCTAAAATGTGCTGTTCTGCTATCATGGTTAAGTATTCTTGAAAAGGCTTTGAAATAGATTTCTGATGTGCAAAATTGCTTTAGTTTTCTGTTTCCTCGGTACCTTAAGTATATGTTCAGTAATATTCTTCATGTTTACAATGTACACATATTGAATATAAAAATGCATTAAAATTTAATTTCCAAAGCCAAGAATCTGAAAGCTAGGAAATGTCAGAATGAAGGTACAACATGCAAGGTTATTTTTGCCCAGATGAAAGATAGGAATCATTTTTTAAAAAAAATTAAAATGTGCAACTTGCAGAATGTAATCAAAATTCAAGAGTTTGTAAATGTTGGCTCTATTTTGTGTCTGGTTTATTTTGTGGCTTGTGGGTTTCTCCTTACTCTGTTGTAAATGCAGCGTTGCTAACAGTTGTATATAGCTGTCTATGCTATATGAGCTTATTATGGGTCTGGTGCTAGCAAGAAATGAGTACTCTTTACTCCTGATAGCTGGATGCTCAGCACTTCACAGGAGTACTATTTCACTATAAACACATTAACATTTCCTGACTCAATTAGTATTCTATGTTCCCTATGTTTTAGACATATGTGGTACTCTTTGGAAAGCAGAATACTTCAGTTGCTTGTGTGGAATATTGTCTTGGTAAAATAGGATAAAACACTCAATATTGGTAGTACTTTCAAAAATACACTATTTCAAACAGCTTCCTCATATATAACTGTTCCATCTAGTCTTACAAGTGTGGACATTGGGTGAGAATGTCTACCTTAGAGAAGTAACTTGGAAATAATCATGATCATTGTTCTTGATATACTATTAGATTAACAAAGAGAATGGATTCATTCTGTAATACTTTGTGTCCTTTCTTGATTTACAGCTATGAAACATTTTTCATTCTTTTAAAAAATATTAGAAAAAAACCTCACATTTCATGTGCTAAAGTATTGGTGCTATTTCACGTGTAAAAGTATCAGATGGTTTTGATTAGTCCTCCCAGATCAATCTACTAATATTTCTTAACTGTATTCCCTGGTACAAAGCAATAAATATTACATTAATTCAGTTATTATTTCCATTTATATACTCACTTCACTACATTTCACTGTAAGATGCTTCAAAACAAGATGATTGCTTATTTCACTTTCATGGAGCAAAACTACAGCTAGTGCCAGTCTTGTGGACAGTGATTAGCTACATTTTTCCCCACTTTAAAGGTCAACTCTTCCCCATTCTCCCTAAAGTACAAACCAACACATTACAATGATTCACTAGGAGACTGAACTCCCTCAATTATCCAATAAGAATATAACATTTATTTTGTAGTTAAGCTCTGTGGCCTATTTTTGTGCTTATCTTTTGGTGAACAATGGGGAAGAATATCTGGTGAACTGTTTCATTTACATCAGCTATTTATCCTGTAATCCAGTTATCCCTCTGAAGCTCCAGAAGGACTTATGCTCTACAGAGGAAGAAACTATTTGCTTCCATCTGCTATTGAACAGTGGGGACACAGCTACAGAAAGAACTTTATTTTCATAAGCTTTCTACCCAGAATATTTTCAGTGATGTTTTGGGAGCCATCATAACTATGCACAAAATCAGAATTGCTTATCTGAAATGAATTGATTGAGGAGTAAGAGGGGAGAAGAGCTTCTCTCTAGTGCCAAGGAGTTAATTTTGGGTTGCAAGGACTTCTCTGAAGGGTCCTACATGCTGCTGGTTTCTCTACCTTCAAGATATTTCTCTATTGAAAGGATTTTGTGGTGAAAACACATATAGGCTACGTCTACACTGGCCCCTTCTTCGGAAGGGGCATGCTAATTTTGAAAGTGGGAATAAGGAAATCCGCGGGGGATTTAAATATCCCCCGCGGGATTTAAATAAACATGGCCGCCGCTTTTTTTCCGGCTTGGGGAAAAGCCGGAAAAAAGCGTCTAGACTGGCCCAATCCTCCGGAATAAAGCCCTATTCCGGAGGTTCTCTTATTCCTACTTTGAATAATTCCTACTTTGAAGTAGGAATAAGAGATCCTCCGGAATAGGGCTTTATTCCGGAGGATCGGGCCAGTCTAGATGCTTTTTTCCGGCTTTTCCCCAAGCCGGAAAAAAAGTGGCGGCCATGTTTATTTAAATCCCGTGGGGGATATTTAAATCCCTCGCGGATTTCCCTATTCCCACTTTCAAAATTAGCATGCCCCTTCCGAAGAAGGGGCCATTGTAGACGTAGCCATAGGGTGTGGAAGGGCATTGCAAGTCATTTTGCAATCTCTAAATAATTGTAATCACTATACCTGGGTTAGGTGGCAAAGTTTCAGGACTGGATTTCACTTCTCAAAGGAATAGAGACAGGCTGAGAATATTTCCAAGCTTTGGGACCACATAACCCCCTGATATGAAACCATGAACGACGTTTGGAGAAGGAAGGAAAGAAGGCAGAGTTAAGGGACTATGTGATTCTCATAACACTGAGTAGGGAGCTAAGTGAACAGAAGACTGCAGAAGTTACTGTGGAAAGTTTACTTATTTAGATATACTTGTCTTCTGCTTTCCCCAGCTTATGCTCGGTTCCTTTTCCTCCAGTAAAATTTACATTATTTATCTTGCAAGTATAGCCCATTAAGTGTGTGTAGAAAATTATTTAGTGATCTTAGAAATGTTGAATGCAGAGTTGATCTGGTGACGTGTTAGTTTTGAGAAGGGCTTCCTAGTAATTTGAATATGCTCTTGCTGCCTACAACGACAGAAGATTTCACATATTTTGAGACTGATCTCCCTTAGATTCAATTTTCACACTCATTACATTTTTATTGGACCTTTCTAGACCAAAAAGAGTTGCAGTATTCAACAGCTAAGTCTCTTTCAAAGCAATATGTATGCTATGGGGTGGAAATTAAAGTAAATAGGTTGTTTCCATTTCAAATTAAAATGGAAAAGGCAGTGAGATTAATAATGTAAATGTCCATAAACCAGGATATATGAACTGGGATTGAACAGGTCTCTTAAGGTTATTCACTTGTCTTATACTGCATTCTTTATGATAGTATTTACAACTGTGTATGATCACCTTATACTTCTCCATCAACACAATTCAATCACATTCCTTGATTTGATATGCAGATTTTGTGTGCCCTTTGTGCCTGCTGTGCTTAGCTGCAGCAGAAATTGTCCTTTCTCTTAATTAGTTAAGAGATTCAAATTAGATTTTTAGAGAGACATAGGACTGTACCTTAATCAGTCTGGTCAAAAGTGTACTGGTTAGGCTAAAGTATTAATTGGTTCATTTGGACATTAGTGGGAATCACTCTTTACCCAGACAAATCTCTCATTAAATCTAGGAAGTCTGGAAATTTCCAAGCTAGGTAAGGCTCCTTCTGAAAATTCCAACTGAAAAGTTGTGTCCACCTAAGAACCTTGGGCCCATTATTATATATTTTTCTTTTCACTGTGCTTTTCTTTCTTTAATTTGTCATGAAATGAAAATTACATCTCAAGCCTTCATATTTGCATGCTTCCTCATAGCATGTCCATACATTCTGGGCCAAATTCTGATTGCCTTAGGTTTCAAGTCAATGAGATAACTCATGAGTAAGACAAGAATGCCTTTTTCCTCCTCCCCATGTGAAGTCACGTGGATGATGAATGGTTCTAACATATTAATATTATTCTCTAGATCAGTGGATCTTCAGTGTCAGAAGCTATAGTGTATAAATGACACACTTGTACTACAAGAAACACTGTTTTTGATCTTAAGTCTCCAATGTATTAGTTGTTTTGCTGCAACATCTTTGGGCAAAGCAGTTCAAATATATTGTAAACAACTTGTCTTAATATTGAAGCATATTCAATTTTCAGTATATTCCTTTCTAATGATTTATTTTTTCCTTTAAAAAAAAGATTAAAGAACAGAATTATATTGGAACTGGTGGAGGCATAATAATTCCCCCCCACCCCCGATTATACTGAAACATTAAAATATCATCAGCATGTTAATTTTATCATCTGAACTGTATGAGATTTATTCAGCATCTCTATCTATTACATTAGTCTCTAGATATAATTTATTCTGATTGTGGGAATGTCATATAAAGAGACCAAAAACATCTGGACTTCTTAATATGAAACAAATTTTCTAGAATGTATATCACCATATTAACATTAATTTGTTTGAGAAGGCAGAAGTAGCTCATTCAGACCTCAGCCCCAAAACTCTCTGCTGGGTTAGTGTAACAGATTCTTATAGACTTTCACTGAGGGCCTAAACTCCATTCAACCTCAATTTCATAATACAGTCCCAAGCACAATTCATTTCTCTTCCCAATCTAAAATGAATACACTACAGCAGATACACTAAAATAAAACCTAGCTGTTGCAAACAATTAATTCTCAATAAAGTATTAAACTAGAAAAACAAACCTCTTACAAATTTCTGAGTTACATTTTTCTGGATTTTCTTTAGAAGCACACAATGAATAACTAAGAAACACTTCAATTGGAAGATGTTTTCCTGTTGACACACATGCTTAGTTTCATAGGGCTAGATTATTACATCTACTTGGCCATACAAGGGAGTAAGGAATCCCTCTATTGAGATCACAACTCTGGTTGTATCAGCTATTTTCGTCAGCTATTGATATCCTCCTTTGCAAGCAACTGGGTGAGGAGCAAATAGAGGGGAATGGGAACAGGTGGAAATCTGGATCTACTCCCTCCTGCCCACTTGCAGGTTGGGGAAAAATGGAGGGTAGTTTGCTCCTCCCTCAGAATAAGGTAGGATTAGTAGAAAAATTGTTATTGAATTCAAAATTTGTCCTATATTTTGCATTGTTGAAGCTATGTTTCTCTCTTCTGAAAGTTATAATCTAACCCAAAGGAATAACTTGATATCCCCAAGTTTCTGCTAATGCAAAGATCGGTCTGTGCTTTCTTTGTTGAAGGAGAGGGACAGAAGATAAAATGTATACTCTAGTGATATAGCTCTATAATGGTAGATTTTTATGGAGATTCTTTATGGAGTGTTACCATAAGGATGTGTGAGAGATCTAGGGCAGCAAGGTCAACACTTTTACAGGTATGTGACAGTGCCATTAGATCACAGGTGTAATACAAAACAATTCATTCTACAGGCAGAATAAAAAACAACAAACAAACGAAGTACTTTTCTAACGCCAATCCAGAGCAATTTTAGAGCCATGTTTTTTGGCCATTTGTCTCTTTAGTTTCCAACTAATTCATTATAACTTTTACTTACTTAAATTAATTTTACGAACATTTTTAAAACAAAATGCTCCTATCTTTCTTGCTCCAAGGGTTACCTTTTTGCATGACACTTAGCATTATCAAAGAAAAAAATGTGTTCTGTTTTATCACGTATTAGGAACTTAGTCCCCTATTAGTGGGGGATATTCTTCACACGATGGGTATAAAATATTTTGCCCTGTTCTGGCAAGAATCTGGCCATATTTCTTGATAACAAATCAGGCATGAGTGAATAGGCATTCATAAGAATATGTTTACCAATGAATTATATGCCAAGGTTTTGACACAACCATCAGTTATGCCAGATGCAAATAATTTACTCTCTGTCAGTTCGAATTCACAGTCTTGTTTGGATGGCTAAAATCTTTATTGGCACAAAAATACAGCAAGCACTTTTGCTGTAGAATTGAAAAAATAGACATATGTGTAAAGTGCCAGAAATGGAAATAAAATTCAAACTGAATTTGCTGAGTATTTCTTGATGGCAATATCTCATGGTTTGTCAGATGAAAGCAATATGATGTCATATGCTGGGAAATCTAACATAATACTGCATTGATAGATATAGTACCTGGACATCTTTGGGCTCCATTCCTATTACTCTGGTCTGTGTTCTGACCAGCTAAGCAGGACTGGGCATAATCACACTTTAATTATTCTTCCAGAAAATGTCTTAAGTTCTGTTGGAAGTGTTAGTACTCTAGAAGTGTACTTTTAGTACTCTAGAACGATGTTTAGTGGTACTGATATGCAAAATTGAAGACTTGTCCATACGTAGCATTAAAGGCTACTAGGATCATTTAGCAAGTATGGGGTGTGTGTGTTGCTAGTCAGTTTTTTACTAACATTCTGTCTACTCAAAATATTTCTTCATTTTCAGTACGCTAAAAGATTTGTAAATGATCAAATTTGTAACAGAGTTCATAAGTGTGTCTTCATTGTACTTTAATTCCATATTATAGTTGGAAGTAAAACAAATCTTACTTGAGAAGTGTTTTTTAATGAAAGGATCGACTAGTCTAGCATCCTGCACACCACAGGCCATAGATTTCAGCCAGGTAAGTTTAGAATTTAGTCCAGCTGGATTCAGTCTGCAGGGTTAGTCCCAGGCACACTGTTCATGGCCAATGTGAGTGGCAGGAAGCAGCTCCCTGGTCTGTGACCGTAAACAGCGATTTGTGGCCAACCAGAGCTGCGATCCTCCAATACCAGCGGAGGCTCAGGTAAACATAGCAGTGGCAGCCTGCCAGGGACTAACCCTGTAGGCTGCCATTTTTTTATTGCATGCCCTTAGTTTAGAAAGACACCCAATTTTGATTTAAAGACTTCAACTGAGAATTTTTTACATCCAATAGAAAAATTTACTTGAAGAAACATACAAGACAATTTAATCAAAATGGATATAATGGGCCTCATATTTGAATGAGATGTTTAATATCCATATGTTTCATGATATTTAAAAAGGAAAGGTACCTTTTTCCACTCAGGCCAGAGGTATATTTCAGAATATTTATATTTTTTATTTTAAAAATTCTTGCAAGTCAGAGTAAAATTACACTATTTTTTATTTAGGTTTAATGTGCAATTTTTTGAAATGTTTGTTTAAATTGTATCATCTTTTAAACTAACAAATCTAGATTTCCACACAATCCCCAGAAAACATTGATGCAATAAGAATGTGTATTTAGCACTTGGTCAACTTCCATTTTGCTGTCACCATAGTATCTGTGTCTTACAGGCTTTTAATATATTTACACAATTCCCATAGGGTAGGGAAGTATTATTATCCTCAGTTTATAGAGAGACATCATATAAGGCATAATGGGGAAATTTCTCGATTATCTATTTAGATCAATCCATAATGAAAAGCCATAATTCCTATCACACACACTTCCATCCCACCATTGTAAAAGTAGTTCTCTCTCACACCTGCCAATTCTTTACAAGGTCCCCCTCACTCTTGGCATACAGCAAGTACTTCATTTACTATAGAAAGTTCTTTAAAAATACATTCACAGATGCACTATTTTCCCTCTTCCATTGTCTACACAGGTCTGTAATATGGAGGTATAAAGCACTTTGATTTATGGTATCTGTATATATTCTACTCCAGCTGTAACAGGTGTACTTTCTGGCTGAATGTACTGATTCAGCAATCCATTACTGTCATAGCTCCATTCATGGTCAAATGGCTCACTCTTGGATTCATGAAAAGTGTGAAGAACATATCAAGCCACAAAAATGAGCATAGCAGTGGTGAAACTGGACCCCTATTAGTCTGTAGGCATTGTTGGTGACATTTTAATCTGCCAAACACCCAGTTAACCAATATTCAACACCAGAGCTAGGCAAGATAGGTCCCATGGACCAGATTCAGCCAGCCAATTCTTTCTTTCCAGCCTGTGGCTGTCCTGCCAAGACCCTCAGGCAGGGTTCAGAACACTTGCTCCAAGAGCCTCTCTGTGCAGTTCTCATTGCCTGCAACCACCCCCAGCACAATCACTGGTCAATGGCAGCTGAGGGATTGTGCTGGAGGAGGGGGCAGCCAATGAAAATGAGCTAATGGAGACAGAGAGATGGGGGTGGAGGCAGCCAAAGGGAACTTCCCAATGGAAGCTGAGAGGTTGTTCCAGGGGTGGGGGCAGTGAGTGAAGCCTCCTCCCAACCCACATGGTGTAGAGCGGCAGATGGAGCAGCCAGCTGCTCTGAGCTGTGCAGCTGCGGACAGTCAGGGAGCTGCCCAAGGTTTCTACTGGGCTGCTCTCAGGGAGCCGCTTAGGTAAGTGCCTTCTGGCTAGAGCTTGCCTCTGGCACCCCATCCTCTTGTACACCCCAACTTCCTGTCCCAGGTCACCACCTGCTCTTAACCCAGGTTATAATTCCCTCCCAGACTCTGCAGTCCCTCTTATACCCCTCCATTAAATAATCCTCTCATTGCCTATACTCCTATTATCTCCCAGTCTCTTGTCCCAAGTCACAACCCTCTCCTTCACCCAAACCTCCTCTCAGCCCCCACACCTTCTTCTGCACCCACTTACCCTACCTAGAACTCCCTTCCTGATCCGAACTCTGGCCCAGACTTCCCTCCATAGAAAAGTCTTGGCGTGGTCTCCATCAAAAATTATTTCCTAGCCTAGTTCTATACCCACCAAGAGTTTAAATGAACCTGCATTTGATAGATCATTGTATGGTTTCATAAACCAAAGCAAAAGGGAATCCACGGGGTCTCCTAGAATAACAGTGGGGATAAATACCCCATTATGAACTCATTCGGTGGGAATGTGAGC